>NW_027185378.1:4787070-5387070 GCF_022577435.1 Embiotoca jacksoni | reverse complement strand
ACACTGTGTCTGCAGAGCTCTGAAATTACCAATGTAAGTCAGCTTCAGAGGTTAATAGGCCTTGTGACATGCACATTGGTGATGAACTGACTTGACCAATTTCAGTTTTGACAAGATAGTGATAATTAGACTGAGAAAAAGACAGAATAATTAATAATAGAAGGAGAATAATAAAATGTGTCAAGTGTCTGCTTTAATGACATTCCCCATTTTTGTAGGTGTCTCTTTATGTGTGTTCTAGGTCACTGTTATAGTCTGCATCAAGATATGTTATCAACATAATGATCAATCCAATCACAACAGTGAAATGTATGGCTGACATATAGAGATTGTGATCTCATTGCTGCCGTCCTCTTTGCATTTGAACACACGCTGTGCAGTACACAGTAGGAGAAGCACTGTCAACGGGAACAATAGTAATCACTTGTTGGTTGGATGCATGATTACACCGACACAAATTGGTTATTATTTGTGGAGGAAAAAACATTTATTTGATTGGAAACAGAGTAAATAACAGGTTGTTCCTGCCCCTATAATGACTAAGAATTCACGCTGCAACTATTCCAAGGGAACCAGAGCTAAATTACTCCATCATATCGGCGAAGGATCTTACTTTTTACTGCTTTTCTGAAGAAATGTGTTCAGAGCAGCCTGTAGAATATCTTACAACACGATGAATTAGTAAGTAAATGGCTTTTGAATCAGCACTTATAATCTTCATCACTTCATCTTTTTTAACAGAATTTGTTCCAATTGAATAGATGATGTTTTTTCAACTGCAAATGACCAAAACCACTTTGCTACGACAATTCATTTCAATTTTGGAATTAACAAAAGGTCAAATTCACAAACTTTTACTCCATTAAATTAATTTCAATATAATTCATCTCCATTAAATCCTTATATTTGCATTCTGATCATCTTGCAGACAGTGGATCGTCCAGGTACCACTAAATGCGGGTTTATGCCTGCAGTGTGGTGCCAATTTCTCACCAGCTGGCTGGGTACTTTCTGCATATTGTTTCTTGGCTAAAATTTAATTTTTCCAATATTACGTTCCTCAGATCTGTATTAAAAGATACATTTTATCTGATTGAAATGCAAGAAATTCATAAATTGCAAATTTGTTCATTTATAATCCTAAAATACCAAGAAATGCTATTAAAGGTTTACATCCATACTGTAGAGGTCAGATATCAATATGTGAATGTCTTGTTCTAACCAAGTTAACCATTAGGGTTTTTTTTCATATGTATATCTTCGACTTTCACATTAAGTACTTTCACATGATTATCGACACAAACATCTTTGCTTTACTGTCAGTAAAAAAAAAGTTGAACTCTGCCACCCAAGTGATGGTGGCAGCACGAGAGAGCACAACACGTGAATCATCAGGCTGATTAATCCATACAGTGACTTATTCACTGTACATGAAGAAAAGAGCAATGAGCAGTGAGAGTGCATCTCCCAGAAGCAGAAAAAAACAGCAAACTCCCAAGTAAGTCACGATATTTCTAATATGTGGACGTGTTAGTTACAGTGTATTTTTTTTATTCATTTCAGTATCATGTCTGTAAACTGTACTTTTATTATTCTTAAATAGAATCAAGTGGACACTAATGTCTGAGCATGTGATCGTCTTTTAGTGATTAATTATTCTTATTTTCAGTACAGTGTTTGCTATAGTGCTTGGTGTTAATACACACTGTATAAAAAAAAAATTACTCAATACCATAAACTATTGATTTTTAAGATACATTTTTCGTCAGATATGGGCTCAGTTACACTTAATAACATGAAAGTTGTGGGTGGTGTGAATGCGTATGTGACAGAGAGGGAGAAGAGATTTCTTCATCACTTCCGGCGTTATTGCATCACGCTCCCCACGGACACATGCACAAACACAATAAATGAATGCGCAGGCGAGGGAGTCATGGGTGCGGGCATGTTTGAATACCTGCAGAGCAAGATCACCTATCTTGCATCACTCAAAGCTCCAGGCAGCCAATAGAACGACTTGGCCGCAAGTCACGTTGACAGTGGAGGCAGGAAATCCTTTCTCAGTATGAGTGTGAAAGTTCAGTGAACCACAGTTCCCTTCAAACAGACACACACACACACACATACAGTGTCACTAAATAAACAGCTTATTGAGTATGCGGCCTTGCAGCTTTTGAGAAAGCTAAATTGCCGCCTCCACTGTTCCATGTAAACATAATTGAACAGGACGCTGAGTCACAATACGTGTACGTGTTTAAGAGTTCTTGCAGAGATGAGACCCATCATACTCACTACTGTGTGTATCACAGATTACGACTTTCCTCTTTCACAAAATGCCGTCATTCATACATGGTTGGTGAGTAATCACAAATATGCTGTGGCAGTGGGGAAGGCAATACTTTCTCCAGCTTATTAATGACACACCGTGGCCTCAAATGAACCACAATTTTACAATATGCTTTGACTGCAACGAATAATCATCGATGAAGCATTATAAACACGCTGGCACCAATTATCAAATCAGCTCATTATTCTTACACTTCTGAAGGACAAGCTCGGTTTATCCCTTCCTGTAAATATGGGAACTCTACTTCATCCTTCAGTTTATTCTTCAAATTGCGGCGTGACCTCTACTTTCTTAAACGTCTAAAAACTCTTGTGTTATTTACCCCACTGTGGCAACATGCTTCTCTGACCAAAGGATAATCCCAGTTTATTGAACCTGTAATATTTCCCGTTTGAAATGTGCTAAGCTCAAGGCAAAAATGCACTGTTTACCCAGGAGGCTGCGGATAGCATGCCAGCCCTTTTCATGTTGCAACAATAAAATGGTAAGATACACACTGGGTGATAGAGACTCCAACTGTGAGTAACTGCAGTGCGATTAAACCAAAACACAACTCAACAAACAAACAATCCCACTCTTTTGTTTTTTGTATAGTTTTACTGAGGGTATGATATCCAACTCATGTATCTCTCAGCTACCATTTTCACTTGGATCGTTGTGGGTCCAGGTATGTAGCCGGAGGTGAGTATAAATTGCGGGTGGGGACACGTGTTTTAACCCCTTTTATAGGATTTGATGTGTTTGGTTTGGTCCATCTTTCTTCTGTCTTTTCTCCAGCTTATTTTGGGGGTGGTGGAAACAGTGGTGATAAGGCCTGAAGGTTTATTTGTTGTAGTTACACAGCTGGAATCACTCTCCTCTGTGGGCACATCTATTTCTCAAGTCTGGAAACAACAGGTAGCTTGTTTGTGCAGCAAAAGTTCATCTCTCAGTCTGCTGCGGAGAGCAGTAATCACAGCAACAACACCAGAAATCAAATGCAATGATTTGTGATCCTCCTCACACTTAGCTTGTGTAAAATTAGTATGACCCATATTGTCACAATAGCCACGTTGATGGAAAGTACACCAGTTTGAAATCAACTGGAATTATCTTTTAAATACCACGAGGCAAAATTGTAGCATCAATCAGAACATCACTGTCCATAACTACGTTGTAAAACATATTCCCGCTGGTGTGGTAAGAAATGGATTTTACTCAGCTGCATATTGTTTATGCCTCTTTAAATAAAGAAAGCGTTCAAGTTGGTATGTAGTTACAGCTAAAGGAATTCTGCGACAGGTATCTTCTGAGTTGTCCAGTAATCGAAGTAGTCAACAGCATGGCCCGACAGTGAAATATCAGGATCCTGCAAAGGCTCAGTGTTGCGAGGCGAACAGAGTCGGTCACCTTCACGGTTGGCTGGCTGACCGCAGGCCTTCTCACCTGCCCAGATGCTCAACAGTCAAGCGAGCCCTGAACTTCTCCTCTTTGGACCTAAAGATAATCGTTAATCACACCTGTCAACATGTGCTGAAGACATGCTGGTCATGTGCTCACAACAGGGGAAGCTGTACTCGTGCACTGCAGTGGGTTAGTGTGTCTCTACTTGTCTAAATTCCATCTCACTACCTTTTTATGTATGCTGCTATGTGTTATGTGCAACAGCGGAACAGTTACATGACTGGTTGAAAGGTGAGAACACCTGTGTCGTGAAAAGGAACATTGTGAAACAAAATGTTTCATTACGTAAAGTGACATAAAAGGAAATTTGTTCAATGGGAGGCATTTTGAAATAAAACATTGTGTTACGAAATTTTAAAAAAAAAAAGGAACTTTAAAACAAAACTTAATGTAGAGGCGCGAAATAAAAATGGTCACTGAAATGGAAAAATTGTATAAAAATTAATACAGCACCTTGAGCAGACGGTCTTCTTGTTACATTTGACAGATTCTTTGGTAGAGCTGTTAACACCAGCTTATTTGGCTGTCAAGTGTTAAGTTAAAGACTTAGTACTTCTGCGACATTTAAATTTGCCCGTACAAAGACTTGCATGTAATACTACTTTTGTACTTGGGGCTGGCTTTAAACTGAAAGATACTATTAAAAAGTTCACTTCTCAAGAAAGACCCTGAAACGATGTGGAAAAGACAGATGACGAGTGGGGACAAAAGAGGTACGCGAGCATACGACTGAGATCAATATGCACAATATTCTTAAACATTATTGTTCCATTATTCTTGAACGGGTGCATGAATGAAGTTGCTGCCAGGTCAGCGGTCTGAGACCTTGGACTCCCTCATGCCACTCTCAGTGACGGTCTTTGTTGCAAGTCATCTCTCCGAGTCCGACCATGCTATGTTTGTCTTACTGCTGTCACCCATCAACTCCATTCATAATGCCATGGAAATAATTGTTAAAACTGTGCTGCTCCTGTCAGGACCATTTTCTCACTGGATTAACCAATCAGGACGTCACATCTTTAAACGACTACATTGCCTTGGCTCACAAAGTTCATTTACGGCATTTCTCTGCAGTTATTTGCGAGTTAGTTTAAACAGGTATTTTTCCCTAGATTTATATTGGTCTTAAATATAACTGGAGCAAGAACGTCTTAAAAAGTTAGATTTTTATTTTGTTGATTCAGCTGATACCCTTTAATTCTAAAGTCAAATAAGTGTAAACTGTATATAAAAGTGGGTGTAGTTTCCAGATCTGATAAGTGAAACCAAACATGGAAGTGCCATAAAGTGCAATAGTACCAAAGGGGTTGCTTCCAAAAAGCCTCGCATTCAACTTATCTCGTGAAATACAAAGTCATTACATCTTTTCTGCAAGTCGTTATGGTGTCATTTGCTAAATTTACTCCTTCTGAACCGTGTTCTGACGCTCCATCTGACAATAATTCCTGAATTAATTAGATATCAGGCTCCCGGAGAGGAGTATATTCTGGTGTGCTTGACATGCCTGGGGGGGTGGGGGGGTGTCAGGTTCCCGCTACAGGTGGGAGAACCTTCTTTGGGTTTCCAGTCAGATCCGCTTGTGTCGTTCGTTCCGAACGTTTCTCCTCAGGAGTCGCCGCTGCTCACTTTCAAATACTGTTTGCTTTTGCCTGCTTTCACTTCCACTCACCCTCTAACTTTGCTCTGTTTTAGGTGCAGTATGTCATCCAAGGCTATCACAAGAGGAGAGAGTACATCGCTGCTTTTCTCAGCCACTTTGGAATGTGAGTCATCTATCGGGGACCACATCCTCCACTGAAGTGATCCCAACGTGTGTGCAGCGGCCAATAATTTGTTTCTGTCGTTGGAAACACGAATATAATCAGTGCGTGTGTTGCAGGGGGGTGGTGGAGTATGACGCCGAGGGCTTCACAAAACTCACCCTTCTGCTCATGTGGAAAGACTTTTGCTTCCTCGTGCACGGTACGAAAGGTCGCACAGACACGCCCGTACAGAGTTTAGTGATTTGGATGACTTTTGATTCAGTCGCCTTCCGGTCTTCTTTTCCCCTCTCTCCCTCTTCAACATGTCTGTCTCCCCGTCCACTTTGCAGTGGATCTCCCGCTGTACTTCCCCAGGGACCAGCCCACCCTCACCTTCCAGTCCGTGTACCACTTCACGAACAGCGGCCAGCTCTACTCCCAGGTGCAGAAGTCCTATCCCTACAGCCCACGCTGGGATGGCAACGAGATGGCCAAGAGGGCAAAGTATGTCAAACCTGCCACGTGCATTTTGGAAATTACATGTTTGGTACATATTCTAAAGGATTATTCCACATTTAGGACATGAATAGTGAGATTTAATGGCGATGAACATCCGGGGGAAGCTTTAGACGGAGCGCCGTCTGTAATCCTGCTACTGATTTATTCCTTCTGGCAATAACATTAAAGATGCGCAACTGAAAGTAACATTAACGCTAGATCCACATCCCCTGTCGTACGTGAGCCGCGTTAGATTAACGTGAGCTTGCCGTTATTTCACCGTGTATAAATGGCGGCTGCCCCATGTGTGTTTGGAGTTTGTCTCGGCTGTTTTGTCGCCGCGTGCGCTCGTTGTAATGAGTTTGCGTCATAAATCTGTTTACTGACACGCCCATAATGTTACTGAATGGTTCTTCTTACTTGCAGCAGTACAACAGGTCAGCTGCTTATGTTAATGATCTTTAATGTTTTTGTTTAGTTTTTATTTATCAATGACAAACATTTCGTCCTAGTTCTCCTTATCAAATATTTGTAGTTTTTTTTTTTTTAGTTTTGTTTTCGTCGTGTAAAAAAAATAATATTTTTCATAGTTTTCTTTGAGGAAATTAACACTTAATATCCCCCTGGATGAGCTAGTTTTGCTCACTATATGGCAATCTACTAAAAGCAGCCAGACAGTTAACCAACTAATAAACCTAAAATCACTTGTCATGTCATTTATATTATGAATCTACTTCATAAAACATCATATTATAGTCGTATATGAGGCTGGAAGTCTTTCATTGCTTTTAAGAGGCTGATATATTCTAGCGTGCCTCCGTGTTTTGTTCCGGTTGATATTTCAGGAAGTTAAACACTGTTTAATGTGGCAGTGTCCGTTAAAATGTCCACTTTTAGATCAAATATTCAAGCTTACAAACAAAATGAACCTTTGTATATTTTTATTTCTCCAAAATTTAGTCTGTTTGATACTGCGATTCGTAAACTTAAGGAGGGTTGTTTCAGGTCTGGCTAAGAAATAGTGCAATTTAACTCCACAAAACCACAAACCTCTTTGTCTGGAACCAAATAAGACACTTTAATTAGTAAGTTGTGGATTTTCTGTCCTTTGGATGAAGTCGGGTTTGCTGAGTAACTATGCATCGAGCGTTTACGCTAATCAGCTGCTGGTTCCTGCTTCGTGTTTCACGGATATGAGAGTGTTGCTATTGGTGATTGTAAATTGGATGTAGGAGTAAACGTCGGCGCGGATAGTTGTGTGTTGGCCTTACGACGCACTGACAACGTGTCGAGGGTGCATCCGCCCTTCGGCCAAAGTCAGCTGGGATCAGCTGCAGCCCCCTCCCCCCCCCCCCCCCGCCCCCGCCCCCCGTGAGCCTGTACAGGATAAAGCGGGTATAGATAATGGATGGAGAGTGTTAGTAATCTTCTAATCTAACTTTAGAACCAAAGCTTTTAAGTGCAGTTCCCAAACTGCTGCAGTATTTCAACATTCAAGTCTAACCTGACGTAAACACATGCCAAATAGTACTTTGTGTCTTGTTGTTTATTTTCCCTTTTTGATTTTTTTTTTTTTCTTGTGGTTGAGCAATGTCTCCTGTGTTTCCCTCTGTGTTTTCCTGTGTTAACATGCGGAGACTAGGAAGTAAACACATTCTGCCTTTCATGTACACTATGATACACACTGAGGCTGCGACTGACCCGGTGAGTTTGTTAGATGCTTTGAAGCAGTTGAAGTGCAATTATTGTCACATTTTGGATGTTTTACTTGCCATACTTTCTCTGCCCCCCCCCCCCTCTCCCTCTTCCCCCTCTCTCCGACCTCTTCCTCTCTCACCCAGGGCGTACTTCAAGAGCTTCATCCCTCAGTTCCAGGAGGGAGCCTTTGCCAATGGGAAACTCTAGTATTTTCTAGCTTAATGACATGCCTGGAGAGTTGCCTGTGGGAGTGTGTATGTGAGTGTTTGTTTGTGCACTCCACTGTGTACCTGTACGTGAGTATGCGCAGACTTAGATTGGTGAAATATACTGTACTGTAACACTGCAGTGAGAATGGCCGTGTCCTTATTGCACAGACTGTGAAACTAGCATAGTTTGACCTCGCAATGGTTGCCTCATAGTTAGTATTTTCATTTTTACTGGAGCTGTAGAGAGTAGCCACTTCCCTGCACAAATTTAGTTGTCCAGACACAGCAGCACACTTTAGCAAAAACAAAAAAAAACTGTCTATAATGACAACTGATTCCAACAATTGCCAACACAGTTGAAAGGCTTTTATTTTGAAAAGAGACACCAAACTCTGACAGGAACTAAATGTGACAACCTTCGCGACAATTTGTCTGTTCGATCTAAAAAATAAAAAGCGTTTTTCTGTTGTGTTGTGCCGTTGACGACTCGCTCTAAGGAGTTAAAGCTCGGAGGTTTCGACTCAGCGATCCATCCGGAGATACTGTGATGGAACTACATATGTGAATATGTGGACATCACAAAGAGCAGGAGGGTTTTGTTCACTGTTCATTTGCCTTTGTCACTCACATGATTGTCAAATTTGGCTTCATCATTGATGTTAAAATGATCTCCGACTTGCCTTTTAGTTGTTGAAATTCTGTACGTTTCATTTCTTTAAAGCCCTGTGACGTCCGTCTGACATGTTGACAGTTACTGACGAATGTGTTTTGTCAAAATTTCTATCCAGTAAAGAAAATGTGTTTCCTCTGAAAGCGTGTCATGGTTTTGGTTGTAATGAACATCATCACTGGTATATGGTATAAATATTTTGTTATACCCTGGACATATTAAAGTGTATTAAAAAAGATATTAAAAAAGAAATGAGAAATGGGAAAAACCGAGTTCAGCCTTGTCCGTTTTGTGTCACATCCAGATTGTATCCGGGTTGATTTATCAAAAGTCTGAACAGCAGAAAACCACACCACGTGATTTTTGCAAACGGGATCCGAACCACGTTTAAAGGTGGTTTGACAAATCTGATTTCTACAAATGCGTCTCAGTCTGTACGCTCTGGTGGCTCAGGTCCGATTTCACAACGCGACAGACAAGGATGACATCATATTGAGAGTGACAGAGAGGGCAGACTCTGTTTCACCACTAGCAGAGCGCTAGTAGAGAGTGTCCATTTTGTTGCTATGGAGGACAACAAGAGCGGCGGTCCGTTGGCAGACACCGAAATATATTGTCTGCTGGCACTTTGCGTAGCTACACTTACGCCATTACCTCAGCAAACCATCCAAATAGGTCAGTTGATGTCGGAAGACACCAGAACCAATTCCTGTTGTCTTGCAAATAACAGTGCAGACAGTTTTATCCTAAAGATCTGATTTGAGAAAGAAATCCTATTTGCCTGCAGTCTGAACGAAGCCTAAAGCATTCAGGACATCAAGAAATGAAACCATCTGATGTCAGTTCCATCCGTATTTCCTATAAGAAGTGAAGTCGAATATATTCGAACTTTCCGAACCTGCATTTATTATTTGACTTGGAGGTCTGGTAGGATTTAGGGGGATCTCTTGGCAGAAGTGGAATGTAATATTCATATTCATGTTTTTAGGAGTTTATACTCACCAGAAACGTACGGTGTGTTCAGGCAAAAGTTCGCTTCACGTTTGGTCTGAACACACAGTAAGAATTATTGTCTCTTTGTGACCATAGAATGAGCCCTTAATATCTTCATAGGAAGCAGGTCCTCCTTCACGGTGCCTGCCGTGTTGGTCTGGAAATCACGCAGCAGCATGACTTTTGCGAATCCATTTACTACACGTTGAATAATTTCAATGGTTAAGTGAAACTTTTGACCGGCTGATGGTACTAATGGGACTAAAGTAAAGTCGTATTGAACTAAATCATTAGGATTCATTGAATATTAATGGAATCCAACAAAGTGGTGTCCTGACCAACCAACACTGGCATCCCAAAAGCTGCAAAAACAGGAAACGAAAACACATCATGAATAACATGTTACTCATTATTTGTTTTTTTTTGTTCCTCACAAAGTTTAAAATGACTCTCTCCCCTTCAAATGTGTAAAAGGTGTTCTTTCACGCGCCCACCTTTATATCTGTAATGCCTTTACAAAACCCCACAGATGCTGTTTTTTTTTTTTTGCAGGCCCCTACTGTGCTTGTGTAATACGGAGCCGCAGCACTGAGAGGATGAGTGTGTGTGTGTGTGTGTGTGTGTGTGTGTGTGTGTGTGTGTGTGTGTGTGAGTGTGAGTGTGTGAGTGTGCACATGGCCATGCATGGATGTGCACATGTGTGCTTTAGCGAGGCAGAGTGTGTGCTTGCTTGTTTTCATCATTAAATATGAGGGTCATAGTTAGGGGTCCTTCCTGGCCTAAGGCACAGCCCTTTGCTATATTTATTGTCGGTAATGCAGCAACTGTCAAGTCTAATTGAGAACTATAGGGTGAATGTATCTGGGGCATTTAATAGCATCAAGGCTCTTAATAAAATAATTAAAAAGCAAGATTCTTTTTGTCTTTTTCACTGCCCCGTTCCATGTTTCTTGCTCTAACCTTTCCCGACCTGCTTTCAAAACATCTCTGTTGTCAGCCGCGGGACGAGCTGCTCTCATTTTGGAGAGCTGGGGGGTGGGTGGTGTTTGAGATTTAAAGGAGGCGCAGCGGGAAGACGAGTCGCATCTTTAACGAGCATGAGCAAAGAGTAGTTTAACTTGACAGCTGGCTCTTGACGTCCTGACTTTGCGCTCCGAAGGTACCAATTGATTTTCAATAGTGTTGAATCTGAGTGTGGGTTTTAGCCGTGAGTGTGTGTGTGTGTGTGTGTGAACTCAACCCCGCCAAATCTGAAATGATACTTCGCGTTAGTTGAAAAACAAAGAGTGACTGAATCATTAGCTTAAAACGGTGGCTTAAATCCTTCCCTTGAATGCAGACCATGACATTGAAAAAGGTAAAGTACACCAACTCCGAATGTCAATCTCAGACAAAGCATCTTCTCCTGGACTTTTCCTCAGTCGCTGATGTTGACCCGAGTTGACGTAAGCCCTTTAAGTAACTTGTAAACAATTCCTTCCAAAGTGGCTTAAAACTGTGTCACTGTTGCGATCCTTAAGTCACATTTAGTTAGCCTCCTCCCTCAAAAGTGTCAGCGCCCAAACATAGCTCACCTTTACACGCTTTTAAGCAACTTAGCGTGGATTTATCCAGTGTTAATGATCCTGTGAAGGTGCTGCTCAAGGTACCTTTTGAAGATGCGTTTCTCAGCCCCCTGAATCACAGTGCAGAGGTCTGCCAACCCTCCGAGCTAATACTCCAAATCCACTAATCCAGCCGTCTTTAAGAGATCTCAACGGCAGTCGGATGGAATAATTAAAGGCTGGAATAATTAGCTTGGAATCTTTGGACGGGGGATGATTAAATTGATGAGGCTGTTTTTTTGTTGTTTTTTTTGTGGCCTGACTGTGGAGTTCACGCTTGGATGGACTGAGACTTGATCTGAGGGCCAATTGAAATTGCAATGGTCATTTTGCCTCAGGCTGAATGGGCAATGAAAGTGGTGTCTTCATATTGCTTTAAGCATTTTCTTCCTCTACTTTATGGCTCGAGGTGAGAAGATTTCCATCTTCACTGCAGCCTTGCTGGTGGCAGGACAGCCAACCAAGCCCAAGCTAAGGGGTGAGTGCCCAAAGGAGGGCACGGCCTTCGTAACAGAGGCCCGTCAGTTCAGAAACAGGTGTCCTCAGCCCAACGCAGCTGGCAAACATGAATATTAGCATGTGATTAACATTAACTGCACTGGTGACAACCCTATAAGCAGCTAGCTCGGAGGCAGGAAGGACCTGCCAGCCTGGAGAACTGACAAGTGTGTGAAACAGGATCACTTAAAGCTCAGCAATGAGCACCTTCCTGGGCAATAACCCAGAGTTAGCTCTTGGCATCACTCACCCTGCTTCGCCTCAAAAGTCGGGCGAGTCGCCGGAAACTTTTGAAGAGTAAAAAAAAAAAAAATAAAGTGTGTCGAAGGCAGACTCAGGCGCCGAGTTGTTAAAGGAAATGGGGGAAAGTCTCTGAGAGTGTTTGAAAATCCTGAATCATCACCTCGTGAACCGAGATGGTAAACAGTCGCGGCTGAGGTAATCAGAAGGAAACAAGGAGCGTCCAAAAGGCCTGAATATGTCAGAGAGCGGCACAAGGCGGACAGGGCGCCTTATTCAAGACTGTTTACTGTCCTTTTCGGTCACTTTTTGTGAATCGTCCAATTCATCAGCCTCGCCCGATTCTTTTTTTCACCTGTTTTTTTGAATCATTCCCTCCTAAAAGATAAAAGACCGCCAGCCAAGTGAAAGATGAAGGAGGGGAAATCACAAACTGCCGTGACTGTGGGGTACTTTGTGTTTTTTTTTTTTTCTGTAAGTCCAAATTCAGAGTGACATATGGGGAGTTTTCTTTCTTTTTTTTTTTTTTTTTACCCCACCCGCCCCTCCACCCTCCACCCCAATCTTCAGCGTATTTGGACGGAGGGGAGGGGAGGGGTGTGTGTGGGGGAGGGTGGTGTTTGGTTGGAGCGGAGTGTGAGGAGGGGTGGATTTCAGAGGCTGTGCGGCATTTGCGATGCAGCGTAGGGTTGTTGATGCGAGCCATGTTGAGGATGATGGAGCTGAGAGGCTTAACTAATTTTGGAAAGAGAGAGCAGGAGGAGGAGAGCGGAGGGGGGATTTGGGGCCTTTTGTTACAGCCTGTTTGATCTGGGAATTTGAGAAAAAAAAATGGCCCAGAGATGTCGTGAAAATGAGAGAATTACTGCTCGGGTCCCTCACTCTTCTTTTTTATCAAACTCGAGGAGCATGGAAATTCTACTGCACTCCCATGTCAAAGCGGCAGATATTTTTCTCCCCCCCTCTTGCTTACAGATAATAACTGGATCTAGTTAAACCCTGATTGTTAATTGCTAATTACTCCTCGTACATGAGAAGCCAGGAGAGCGTAGCTAAGCTGATCAAATGAGCCTTCGCTCTGGAGCTTGTAGGTTTTTCCCGTTTTGTCTCGTCCTCATGTTGTTGGGGCGTTCTGGATGGGCTTGTTTTCGATGGCTTTTGACAAGATAAAGACACGGTTTTTTTTGTTGAAGGTGGGGGAGGGAAGGCGCAGAGGGATGGGGAGGGGAAGAGGGGGTGGGCTCCCTTCTCATTTCCCCTTGGGTGCGATCATAGACATTTGATTTAAACCTTTTATGGGTTAACCAAAGCACATCCCGCAGGTGTTTTTTTTTTTTTTCCTTCTGGAGTACTGCTCTTGGTCCCCCTGCGTTAAGCAAGCTGCTTGGCCTTGGTTCAATGGGCATGATTGTCGTCAGAGATGAGACTCAATTTGCTTCAGATTACTCAAACTGGCACCCCGTGTTTCCTCGGCAGATCGAGGATTCTGAGCGATTGTGGAGTTGTTGCTTTTTAAAGGTAACGTTTGGCAGCAGCGACTCGTTTACAAAGCATTATCTCAGAATCACTTCATTATCAGGTGTTTATTTGTCATTAAAGAAAGCGGCATTAAGATCAGTCACGCCGGGGCGGATTATCTCAGGGTGCTTGCTTTCTCACTTTAATGTACTCCTCTCGCTCCGCGGCCTCCCCCCCCCCTCACCCCTCCCCAGATTCCTCCCTCACCCCCCTGTTCCCTCCCTCCCATCCTCCACCAGCTACCTGAGGAGCTGTCAGTCTGGATTGCTGCGCTGTCGGTTCAGCCTGTCAGGCTGAGGGACGCGTTCTGATCAGCCGTGGACACTGATAGACCTGTCAGGTGAGATGACAGCTGCAAGTGAAGACGCGCACAGACAGGTACATGTAATGTGACAAGACTCCTTCATCCCTCCACCACCACAACCGCTACCCCTCTCCTGCTTCCCTTCACTTCGTAGACCCCACCCCCTTCCGAAAAATAAATATCCATAAGTTGGAAGAGTGCACAAGGGATGAGCATGTTTCCTGACGAGTTGAGGGAAAGTTTTCTTTTGAGCCTGAGTGGATGTGATGCGGCCACGTGATGAAGGACGACCCAGGCATCAGCTCGGTATCATGTCTCAACTGCAGTTTTGAGTGTTGTGGGGGGTTTTTTCTGTACGTGATTGACTTAGAAATCAAGGGAAAAAAGGTTTCTCTTGCTGGATTGTAGATTCCAGATGTGTATTCACGCCAAAACGCTGCAAAACATCACACAATTTTTTTTCAAGTTGTTTTCTCATTAGCTAAGATACATTAGCAACATCCAGCTTGTGTCACAGTGAAATTAGTTATTACGAAATATCTACAACGAGTAATAAATGGTTGTAACCCTATACTGTACATGAAGATGGACAAGTGCCTTAAACTGCAATGCCATCGTGGGGACGCTCGGATTGGCCACAAAAAGCCTCCGGCTCCATTGACTCCCATTCAACTTCTCTCATTAAATACAAAGTCAATACATTTGTTCCGCAAGTCATTTTGGTGTCCTTCTCTATCGTCAATCCTTCTCATTGGTTTGATGGTGGTCCATCTGAAAATAATCCCATAATTAATTAGATATTGGGCCTCAGGAAGCAGCATTTTTGGGGGCATTTCTATTTGATTGACAGGCCTGTGGTCCAGTCAGGTTTCCGCTATCGATGGGCGGGGCGTTGTGTTCTTGTGTTACCAATCAGATTGAGTCAGATCCAATGTTCACTCCTCCCCCATCTCTTCCAAATAGGTCACTATTTTGGGGGGAGATCTGAACTCAAAGCTCCATAACGGCGGTTCACAAAACTAGCCATGAAGTTGAAGGGATGTGTACACACATTTGAGAGGGGCGCGATACCTCGATACCACACCTCCAGTCCCCAGTTATGACTGCAAAGATTCTCAAAGCAAATGACGTAGTCAACACAAGATGGCAGCGCCACCATATTTTGGCTTTTCGTTTGTACGGTGCGAGGAAAAGGTGACACATTGTCCATCTTTATATAGTCTGTGGTTGTAACTGATTCACAGTGAACAGGAGTCGCTGACTGACAGAAACGCTTGTGTTTGCTCATGTGTGCAGGGAGCCAACAAGTTGATCCATTGAGGCCGGGTTGAATTATTCCCATATAGGAGTATTGTTCACTGTCCATCATGGGAATTTGTAGGGTGGTCAATAGCAAATGTTTGCCCTGGGCCTCCTGACAGATAGATCCAACCCTGCCAGACAAAGAAACAAAGGCTAAAAAAAAAAATTCCACTTTGAAAATGGAGATGTGTAATTTTGTTCAATAATTTGAAGCCGTTCATAAATCGTGACTGAAACCAGTGAAAGAATAGCAAATACATAGCAGCGTCTCATCTTACTGAAGCCGTAAATCTTTTCAACAGTGCTGTCACGTCTTTTTTGCGTCTCACGTAGGTTTATCACTGGGATTAGAAAAGACAGCAGAAACCTACATACCAGCAACGATCTAAACTGAAGCATGGGATGGTAGCAGTGTGGCGATAGTGATGTCACGCGAAGCAGGGGAATGAAAATGGCAACCAGCATGTTTGCCCATGTGTCTGTGCAGCGGGCACACTGCTTCAGTGTGTCCACACGTCGGGCCTCGCCCACTTCACAACCTCTGTGCAGCTGTAAACTGTTGACCTTTCTCTGCCCCCTTTGGCACCGTGGGCCATGTCTCGAAGCATTATGGGTAAGAGTACAACAAGATGCGCAAAACACCAGGGTTGTTGCAGCAAATGAGATAAGAGCAAAGGGTGAGTGAGGGTGGGAGGGCGGAGGCGGAGGGGTTTTGACGGTGGTTGTGGGTGGGTGGGTGGGTGGGGGGGGTGGATGGGATGGTGGGGGATGGCTCGTGCCAAGTGACACAAACCCCCCTTGGCAGCTTAATTCAATTTTCCACTTTTCCACACTCACATTAAGCCTCCATTGAGCCGGAAGGAACGGACGTACCGGAGGAGTCGACCCCAGGAAGAAGATCAACCTCCATCCCATTCCTCCCCACTATTCCACCTTTCTGTTTGACCAAAGACGAGACACGTGAGTTTCAACTGATCACTTTACTTTCTCTGATTGTGCTTTGTGGGACTTTGTTCTTTCATTAAGAGCATTTTAAGGCTTCATGAGTGCTGTGCTTCAGTGTGTTTTCCTTCACTGACGGGTGTCTCCGTGTACCACAGTCACTCAGAGGAGATTGTTGTTTACTCGTCCATCTTCAGTTAAACTCAGACTTCATCCCGACGTCCAAATCTGTCCTTTTTCTGCTCCAAACGACTGACAAGATGGGAGCAAACTTTAAACCATCCCTTCAGAGAGCTGTCGGTATGTTTTTCAAGTCCTTCGATACAAAAAGTGTTGTCCATAAAAAAAAAAAATTAAAAAAATATGACAGTGGGTTATTTCTGCTTCCACTTAGCATGCAGGAGAAGAAAAAAGAGATCCACACTTTTTCAGTAATGAAATGGAAAATGTTAGTGGAGTTTAAAATGATACGCGTATCCTTCAATTTTCATCAAACAAGGAATTATGTTACATTTATTTTGAAAGTGTCCAATGTTGTTTTTGACCTTTTTTCATTCCACCTTATTTTTTTAAGATGGTTATAAGAATAGATTTTTGTAATACATGTAAACTTTGAATGACCTAAAATGTCAGTGGACAAGAGGAAAATCACGTGCGCAATCTCTTGAGACATCAGCAGCTGCCTGTCTTCCTGGGGTCCAGAACCTCAAAAAAGCATATATGAAAGCGTTATATTCATTTTATACCCAATAAATCAATAAAAATCAAGATCCAAGGGGCTTTAGGTTCAGTATGTTCAGTCACATAGTTGAGCTGAGATCTTTTTGGGGGTATTTCCTAAAGGTGGACATGCTTCTAATACGTCTAATACTCAAATTGTGTGCGTCAGTTTGTTTTCTTCTGATGATGCTTTAAAAATCTATTTAAAAATGGATTTTGGCAGAGGAATTATTAGATTGCAGTATCTTAACAAGCATAAGGATAATCGTGTATTTGATCTGTATATTGTAGATGCTCTGACAATGAATTGGGTGTACTTGTGATTGCTTCCTTTATAAATGGGGAAACCACCAACATATAGATCTGACTGGTAGTTCATAGGAAGAGAAATTAAGGACATGAAGTGAACACGTGGCCTTAAAACAATGACAGCGACTATGTCAGCTGCATGTAGGGGTACTCTTTAGTCCGATGTCTGTCACAGATATCAGCCTGCAATTTAACACGCTCGGTTAAAATGTTGTCAGGAACATGGTAAATTTCAAAAGAGCACAGTGAATATTTTATTCCCTACCTGTAATATTAATCTGACTGGGACTTCAGTCTCGGTAGCTGGTTTTACTTCAGTAACAGTTGTAGAGACGACCTTGTTTTTTTTCGTCATTATAAGGGAAGGTTTGACTTTCGTTGGGTTTTGCGTAGCGTGGAACATCTTACTTTGTCTTCTGCTTTGTATATATATATATATATACAGTATATATTAGAAGAAAACGATTCAAGCAGCAAGATTTTTTTCTGGATCACCTTGAAAGAGGCGAAGAGTCGTGTTTGAAAATATTCGAAATTATCTTCAAGGTTTCCCATATTCCTTTCTGTCTGTTGGCCTCGATGTGTAATTAAGCCATCAAAAATATAACACGTGGTAAGCAGCAGTGGAGTCGATCGGAAAGCCGATCACTGATACAGAATATCTTCTCATCTGATTCCACAACAGAATTTCCACCAAGGACCCAGATAAGTGGAGCTAAAACAATGTGGATTATTCTGTGGGGAAGATAAGCCTCAGAGTGGTGCGTGAGAGACTGAGAGAAAACTGTCACGCATGGGACTGAATACAAAGAATTCTTTATGTTTACACCAAGAAATGCAAGATTGCATCTAAAGACACGGCAACAGTAATCTTCCCTTAAAGCTGTAGTGACTTTTTTCAAAAGCAGACTCAGATGTAATGTGGCCAAAACCTAAGCCCCGTATCTTTGTTTCAGAGAAGTGAATCTGTTGGCTTTTACAGTAATGGTCAAAATGATTCAACAACCAGATTACCGCTTCCTGTGAAAAATATACTGTTGGACATGAAGTGATGAATTTATGTTTCCAGACTTCCAGAATAAAAGCGTAGTCGGTTAGTTGGTTACGTGAACAGATCAAAAGCCTTGAAACTCAAACCTCATCGACTGATGATCGAAGGTAGAATGATGTCACCGTACCACCCACGCTTTCTGTTTTGCAGGAGGTTTCGAGGAAGTGGAGTGCAGACAACAAAATAAACTAAAAAAAGAGTCCTGAGGAACAGCCAACAACCTTACATATTGCATGTTTAAGAATTTAGATTTGGGCTGTTTTAGTTCAACCCGTCAGCTGCAGAAAGGAGCACGATGGTTTTTCAGCTGAAGTCAAAACGACAGCAGGACAGCTCAGTTCCTCAACCAAAACCCATTAACATTCCAAGCTGCACAGCCCTCAGCCTGCTCTCAGACCAACATACTCATAAATTACGCTGACAACCTTGTTGACGGAGTGAGATAAACTTGTCCATTGTGGGTGAACTGTTGCTGCACCGAAACGCGTCACTCAGAAATGCTATTTGATTTGACTGTTTTGGGCCAAACGAGCAGGAAAACAACTCATACAAGAACCAAAACAAAATAATACACAGATATGAAGCTCGCGTTTGTCAGGCAGCCAGCATATTCCTTTCCTGTTTTTTTTTTTTTTTTTTGTTCCTTTAGCGGGTGGGGGGGGCTTTTTGTTTTCTTCCTCTGAAAACAAGCAGTCCAGTAAAAGTGGAAGGTCCTGTTTGTTTGCGAGCTGCAGGTGGCTGCGCTGACCCGGCTCAGAAGTCCCCCGCACACTCGCGGTCTTCTCTCCTCTCGGGCCCTGTTATTTGTTCACTTCTTCCACCACATGCTCCAACGTTTCCCCTTCTCTCTCCTCTGTTTGTGCCCGAACAGCGTTCCATTCTTCTTTGTCTCGAGGTACAGCGTGCCTGTGACGCACTTCCTTCCATTGTATCAGGAACTGATACCTTAACACTTGTGAAGTTACTTTCAAAGTGTGCGTCGGGGTGTGTTGATTGGAAGGTGCTTTATGCTCAGTGCAGGTAATTATCTGTCTCCACTTGGCTACTTGCCTGTCGTCACTTGATTAAACAGCGCTGCATGTTAAATTACAGAATAAAGCTCTTTGCTTCACTCCAATCTCCTGCGACTAAATGTAGTTTGTAGTTTCCAGCGAGTAAACCTGCACAATCACATGAAAACAAATTGTAGCTGAAGTTGAGTCAGATGATGTTTCCTCACTACAGCAGCAAAAGAGCAAGAAAGAAAGATGGCATTAAATAAAAACGCGACCACATCCTTATTATCATCTCACTTCCAGCCCACCACTGCTCTTTTAGTCTGAGAGAAAGCACAAGTTGCGGTGACGGATTTATTTGTGCTTGTGCGAAAGTTATGAAAGAAAAAAAAAAATGAAATGGTTGAAATGCGTTTGTTTACTGTAAAGAGAGAGTAGGCTCCATATCCAGCAGTGATGTGTAAGCTGGTTTCAGGTTGCAACAATTTAACCACATGTCAGCCCTGTAGGAAAGTCAGCGCTTCACCTTTTCTTTTAACTGACTGATATTTATGGAAGTAGAACCTCTTAGCATAATCAATACTCACTAAGAAAGGGTTAGTTCACATCGAGCTTAATAATTGACATTAAGCATATGCAATCACTTAATCACCTTTACAATGGTGAAAGCATTAGTTCAACATTTGCCATCGTGCTCAGACTCAAATGAAAAAAAAAAAAAATTCTAAAGCTCAATTTATAACATTATATCTGGCTTTTGTAATCCATAAACAAACCTGACTTGGTTAGCTGTTTTCCGTCTTAATGCTAAACTGAGCTCCTCTTCTCCTGGCTGTACCTTCATACTTTGACATGAGTGGTGTCCAACGTCTCATCCAGCTCTCAGTATAAAGGTTAATTTCCCAAAATGCCAAAGTATTTCTTTGAAGTAAAGGCAAGATTGTTAAATACCAAGTGATGAGACAATGTTTTGAAAATAAGTGTATACCACCTGTTGTCCATTGTCTTTACACATTTTACACAGATGTATACACCTTATAACATTATTATGGGTAGGGCTTTTTTTTTCTTCTTTATATGGTGATTTACAATTGCAAACATGAAGATGATTTACTGTGAGACACAGCTTGAAAAATTATTTTTCATCAGTCGTATTTGTCAGTCTCCAAAAACACTGGTTCCTTCATTTCTCATGGTAATTGCCCTGATTTTTCTTTTAATTGTTACACTCCCAGCTCAATCCAGTCTCACTTGAAAATGTATCTGCTACATCACAACTGTCACCCAGGAGAGCAGTGTTTGAGTTCTTGAGAAAGCAAAAATCAGTGTGGATTTATTTTAAGGAAGCAAATATATGAAGCATTAATTAACTTGCATAACTTACATGACTTAAGTCTTGTATGTCATGATCCTTATATAAATAATGGACATTTGGTGCCCAAAGCTAAGGCATCTTGACAGTGTGTCTACAATGCCACAGCAGGCATTTTTTTAAACAGTCACGTGACGTGGATGCAGGACAATAGAAAAGAATAGGCCCAAAAAATAAAACTGAATCTCCCAATTTGTGAACCATCATTCTGAAACAACACGTTTTGCGCTGTAGACCAATGTAGCCATTTCACATTTTCATGTTAGACTGTGTTTCCCAGCTTCTACTGGCCGGTTCATATCTTAATTTTGAGAGGACTCTTGTGACATCATCAGGATTATTTTTGTTCGAATGTACAGTGGGTACGGAAAGTATTCAGACCCCTTTAAATTTTTCACTCTTTGTTTCATTGCAGCTATTTGCTAAAATCAAAAAAGTTCATTTTATTTCTCATTAATGTACACTCAGCACCCCATCTTGACAGAAAAAAACAGAAATGTAGAAATTTGTGCAAATTTATTAAAAAAGAAAAACTGAAATATCACATGGTCATAAGTATTCAGACCCTTTGCTGTGACACTCATATTTAACTCACATGCTGTCCATTTCTTCTGATCCTCCTTGAGATGGTTCTACTCCTTCATTGGAGTCCAGCTGTGTTTAATTAAACTGATTGGACTTGATTAGGAAAGGCACACACCTGTCTATATAAGACCTTACAGCTCACAGTGCATGTCAGAGCAAATGAGAATCATGAGGTCGAAGGAACTGTCCAAGGAGCTCAGAGACAGAATTGTGGCAAGGCACAGATCTGGCCAAGGTTACAAAATAATTTCTGCAGCACTCAAGGTTCCTAAGAGCACAGTGGCCTCCATAATCCTTAAATGGAAGAAGTTTGGGACGACCAGAACTTTTCCTAGACCTGGCCGTCCAGCCAAACTGAGCAATCGTGGGAGAAGAGCCTTGGTGAGAGAGGTAAAGAAGAACCCAAAGATCACTGTGGCTGAGCTCCAGAGATGCAGTAGAGAGATGGGAGAAAGTTCCACAAAGTCAACTATCACTGCAGCCCTCCACCAGTCGGGGCTTTATGGCAGAGTGGCCCGACGGAAGCCTCTCCTCAGTGCAAGACATATGAAAGCCCGCATAGAGTTTGCCAAAAAACACATGAAGGACTCCCAGACTATGAGAAATAAGATTCTCTGGTCTGATGAGACCAAGATTGAACTTTTTGGCGTTAATTCTAAGCGGTATGTGTGGAGAAAACCAGGCACTGCTCATCACCTGCCCAATACAATCCCAACAGTGAAACATGGTGGTGGCAGCATCATGCTATGGGGGTGTTTTTCAGCTGCAGGGACAGGACGACTGGTTGCAATTGAAGGAAAGATGAATGCGGCCAAGTACAGAGATATCCTGGAAGAAAACCTCTTCCAGAGTGCTCTGGACCTCAGACTGGGCCGAAGGTTCACCTTCCAACAAGACAATGACCCTAAGCACACAGCTAAAATAACAAAGGAGTGGCTTCGGAACAACTCTGTGACCATTCTTGACTGGCCCAGCCAGAGCCCTGACCTAAACCCAATTGAGCATCTCTGGAGAGACCTGAAAATGGCTGTCCACCACCGTTCACCATCCAACCTGACGGAACTGGAGAGGATCTGCAAGGAAGAATGGCAGAGGATCCCCAAATCCAGGTGTGAAAAGCTTGTTGCATCATTCCCAAGAAGACTCATGGCTGTACTAGCTCAAAAGGGTGCTTCTACTCAATACTGAGCAAAGGGTCTGAATACTTATGACCATGTGATATTTCAGTTTTTCTTTTTTAATAAATTTGCACAAATTTCTACATTTCTGTTTTTTTCTGTCAAGATGGGGTGCTGAGTGTACATTAATGAGAAATAAAATGAACTTTTTTGATTTTAGCAAATGGCTGCAATGAAACAAAGAGTGAAAAATTGAAAGGGGTCTGAATACTTTCCGTACCCACTGTACAAAGCCACATTTTCACAGTTGGAGCAGCACTCCTCATGGAGAGTAAACTGCTCCTCTTGTGTAAAATGTGTGACATGTCCCTTTAATTAGGGGCTTTTCTTTTTCATAGCTTTTTGTGATACAAATCTTTCCGCCATATCAGCCCACTACCATTTCCACTGGGTGCATCAATTCCCTTTTGCAATTGTCACTGAATACTTACATAAGTGCTAATTAATTGTTTTTGCAAATGGGATGAGGGATTCAGGCTGAAAGCACAGCGGAGCAGTTTGACATGACTGTCTGGCTGTCTTAATATGCAGCTCAGAGAGATATGAACACGAGGAAGATGTTGTCGAGCAGCTGCAGGGCTTTTTACATACCTGAATGTGATTGGCTTTATTGGAGGACATGCAGCCAATGAATTCATATTCTTCTCTCCACAATCCCACACTCTGGAGGTCAAGATCGTTCAAATTATCCCCGTGTGCTGTTGTGTTTGACTGCTTTACATGAGTCACCAAGGCAACCAGTAAATGAAATCACTGAAGGATGCCTACTTTAATTCACAGGAGCTGCCTGCCAGCCTGGCATCCAGCCTCTTTTTAAATTCGTGCTCTTGCACAGTGGGCATCCTGATGAAACTGCTGATTCCTTTTTTTATTTTAAAAAAGAGTCCAACTTGGAGAGGACGCTGTGACGAGAGAGCAAATGTCCGCCACAACATTGCCAGTGTGAACCAGGTCTTTTGGGATAGTTTGAACACATTTTATAACAGTGAGAAAAACTAAAGCCCTGCTCTCTGCCACATTTACTCAGTTTACTGAAATGCACAGTGCACTTAGCCATGTTTCCTTGCTGCACTGCATGATAAAATAGCACATTAGGTGCGTTAACAGGCCACCAGCACAACATTAAATCCCACTGTCAGTCAATCTGATTCTTCTTTAACCCACTCGTTGTGCTCCTCGTCAGCACTTTGGAGCCTACGTGTGTCCTACTGGCAGCACCTGAGCTGAGAGATTAGCCATGCTGATCGTGTCGAGCTGTTATCCAGGTTAAGGTATTATAACTTGTCAGTGGAATGACGTGAAAGGGGAAAGAAAACAAAGGAATGCAAGGGCAGAAAAACGTGTAGTAGCAGACAGGATGATCACCGTGAACCCTGAACTCGCTGACTTTCAGTTCAGTCTTCACCTCTCTGTCTCACTCAGCTGTTTTCCTGCGAACTCTTGAGCAATGAAGTGATTGTAAATGCTCTTTTGAGTAAGTCTATATGCAAATCATTGGAATGTGTTTCTTCCTTCACAAAAACAGGTGGAGGCTGGCTCACTATCTCTCGCTGCATCAGACAACAAACCTGAGTCACAGAATTTAATCCACGGGGACTAATAACAGCAAATGGCACTTCAGGGAGTGACAGTCTGAGATTACTCACAGAGTCTTAATTGTAATGATGATAAGGGCAGAAGCAACACATGTCCCGCATGTTACTTAAATAAAAGTGTCAAAGTATCATTCGCAAAATGCACTTAAAGAATCAAATGTAAATGTATACACGCAACAAAATGTTTTTTTTTTTTCTTCTGGTTGATATTACCATATATTATTGGATTATTAAAATTGATGCCTGCATGTGTGGGCAATATTTAAATTGTGCAGATCATGGTTACATAGTTATGTAACAGTGGCATCTGGTAGTACAAAAGTGCAACATAAATTACTTAAACAGATGTAGAACATTCTTCCAACTTGCAGTGTTGGATTGCTTGACTGTAACAGCAAAATTAATAGGCTGTAATAAATAGGCTGTTTAAAAAGCAACCCACCTTGGGTAAGTGATTCTCTCCTTAATCTATTGTACTTGTAGAGGCTCTGGATCTCTCCAGGCATTTGTATCTTCAAGTGATGCTGGAGATGCCCGTGTGGGTGATCTATATCCAGTAGAATCTATAACAACTATAACATTATATTTTATAAACTAAGCAACTGCTCTGTATGCAAAAATAATTTAACTAGTTGAACAATTAGTGAACTGTGAGTGTTAACTAATTAAAAATTTAAAAAAAAAACATTAAAATGGTCTCTTCAGTTTATGCTGCTTTAAAGTTTTGCAGACCTTGCAAGGGAAAAGCCATGTAGCCTAAGTGAGATGCATATGATACAAGGATGATTGACTGTGGTAAATACATTTAAAAAAGCGTTGTATTGCCATTTAATATGTTTGGCATTATCTGCGACGTTATTATTCATTTTAATCAATAATTTTATATCATTAGGCCATCATTTTGATAGGGTTTTTTTTGTACTCCTCTTGACCAAAAGGGATAAATTAAACGGGAGATTTATTTGCTATCTCCTTATTGGGATATAGCTGGCGGTACCTGAACGCAGCATTACACGTCAGTCTTCAGCCTTCTTGAGTCAAGAGCACCTACACTGCGTCGGCCACGGCGAGGTAAGCCTCTTGCCTACACTGGTCTGTGGACATAATTGCTGTGTGGACTGCAGGCTGGATCAGTTGTTCCATATGCAGATGATTCCTTATGATGTGTGATGGAGGCACACCGACGCGTCAGTGGCGCACGGCCTGCGGATCAGCTGGCCTCAGTGCGCACACGACCCACGAGCCTTTATGTCACCTGACCTGACCCTCTCCTTGGAACCCGAGGAACTGATCGGCTGCCTCTGCATTGCCGTATTTTAGGCTCTCGTGTTTGTCATAGGTGGCAGAATCTGTTATTTGACATCCATGAAACTAATGACAAATTGGAGCAATAACGCCTGACTGACAGGCATCACATAGTGCTGTTTGTTGTGCATCCCAATTTTTTTGCTTGATATCTCATTACATACTTAAAGATCAAAATTGGACTCATATGGGAACAGAACCTGTCACAGTGCCATACCTTGCTTTACTCAAATTGACGCCGATGGGTGCATCTCAAATTATATTACAGCATTAATTATAGGACTATGGCAGATTAGATTTCCCCAAGCAATTTAGCAGAAACTGTGTCGCTTAGCAACACCGTCACCGTTCAAAAGCTCCGCCGCTGGCAGATGATAAACATTAATCATTAATTAATATCATTCAAATAAAGATTTATTGAACATCTGCGCGCTTTCTGTCACCGTTTCGAAACCAAACGTTCGAGGCGCAGCAAGTGCTCCGAGTGAGTGTAGAGAAGCATGAAAATCACTGCGCAGGTCAAAAGTTAATGCAGCGAAAATGACACCCTTTAACCTCGGAAAGGGTGACATATTGGAGGGCTGCGGTACCTAAGGTGTAATTGACGTGTTGGCGTTATGAGGAAGCGTATAAACTCATTCACTCGGTGGCAAGTGGTCACCTCAGAAAACCCCCTGCTGATTATTTTCCCTCGACACAACTTCCCCGACTAAACACTGCAGCTGAAACTTTTTGACGGGAGCGACTCTTTCTGGCAAAGATATGCGCAGCAAACAGCTTTAAGAGAGCTCAGCAGAACCAGTTATGGTGATACAGATTAAAATAGGAACCATAGCAAATTGGATTATACTTAATACGCCATTTTATATCGTGTAACGTGTCATATTCTGGGCGCCGTGCCCTTGTTTATGAGGTGCGTCCGAATTACAATTAGCACACATTTCACTAAGATCCCTTTGAAGCAGCCATGCTCCACTGATGTGTAGAGCAAAACCAGTGGGCCACATTAATTTGACCATCCGCGACGTACCGCGCGTATTGTGCCGTCTCTTTTGCGCTCCATGCCACCTCTCCAAATTACGCACAATACGCCAGTGCCAAATAACACAAAGACTCAATTGTGCAGAAACACTGCATGTCCAATTATTCTGAGTGTTTTTATTAACAGGAACAGTAGCAGATGAACGCGGGTGGATGTTGAGCTCGCCCGTCTTCAAGATGTGAGATGGTTACACGCGCGGCGTCAATCTGCTGTTGAAATATTTTAGTTTTCGGGTTAAGGACATGTAACCCACTGATGACGGATTCATTTTGGGACAGGCTAAAACTTCCAAAAGACGCTTTCAATGCCGTAAACTCGCCACTATTGCATGTCTCACGGCACGCGCCCATACGTTCTTAATCAATACGGTTTAATTATCGCCGTAATATCTTGGTTTCCCAGCACCGATTTGGTGACCGGACCGGGAACCGCACGCCGAGCTCCGAGTCCGAAGTGCAGCGCAGCGAGGGGAGGGAATCCCTCCAGTGTCTGACGCTTCTTTTACCAAGGAAACCCACATGCGCTCTCTGACGCAACTGCCCATTTTAGGAAACCTGCGTCAATGGACTGAAGCAAGTCAGACAAATAGTGAACTCCGCAGCAGGGCATGACGTCCGTAACAAAAAAAATAAATCTCTCGAGATGTATTTTGCTACTTTAACTGTATCCCAGCTTGTCTAGTATATCTCCAGTGTCCGCTGGGCGAAGGATGGTCAGAGCGGATCTTTCTTTTTCACTGCCTTATCCAGAAACAACCCCTCCCTGGTGGAAGTTGCAACGCCCAGGCGTGACGTAGGCTGTTTCGTTGGTGTTGAAAAGCCGTTGCAGTTCTTTCTAGTGCCATTGAAGTGAGTCATCTCTAGGAAGTGTGGTAAAAAGGAAAAGAAAAAAGTTAGAACTGTTCCGTGAACAACAGAGAGCTCAGAGTAGTGAAGTAGGCAAGGCGACGGAAAAATATTCCGAAGATTAGACAGGCTATAGGTTTTAAAGCGAGCGTTAACCTACGTGAGTCACTCTGTAACTGGAGGTTCACTTGTCTACTGGATTTGACTGCTGAAGGTGCGCTGTTTTAGTTTAGTTTAAGTTTGCGCACCTGAGAGGATCTTTACCAGGTTAGTATAGATCCACCTGAAACGCAAGAATAATAAGAGCACAATAAGAATATCGACTTTACAAGCAGGGCTAACACAAGAAAAAAAAAAAAAAAAAAAAAAAAAAAAGAGAGATAATAATCCGTAAAATGTTTTAGGTTTGTTTGAGGAGCATAATTGCACTTTGATTTTTGCCACCTCTTCTCTGGATATCCCAAATTCACAACGTCTCGAGTCAGAGGATTTTTCTGTTGGTGCCTTTTTACTGCGGGATTTTAAGAAAAGGGGTTTCAGAGCTCAAACAGTCTGCTGAAATCCTCCTCATTCCTGGATCATGTACCAGGACTACTCCGGGAACTACGACACGTCGTCCCGCGGCAGCAGCACTTCTCCGGCCCAGCCAGAGTCTTTCACAAGCGGCAGCAGCACGATCGGAAGTCCGATCTCTACCTCAAGCTACCAGGTAACACAAGGAAACTGATCTATTAATGATAGCCTAATATACAAAGAAATGCCCGTTCTTTTGAGTGCACGACCTTTTAGAATTTCAAATTGATTTATTTCCGTCACGATATATACCGTGCATTTACTCATTGTCCAGGTCGCCTGGGAAAAACACCGATGAACCCAATGACACCGATTGTATCGGTGACTCAACAGATGCAACACTCGATCTATGCACAAGTATTTCGGACACGCACCATTTGAATTATGTCATAGTCTAAATAGACATAACCTGATGGTATACTCTGATTAAATAGGTAATTTACCGATCTGCCCGGTGCGCAACTGGCAAAGACGCGTGAATTTGCGCACATAAATAAAACGTGTATTCTTCGAGCGGTAGCTATTATAAACCAAAAACTAATCAGGATTGTCACGTACAGGTGAATTGTGCGCTGTTCGGTGGTGGAGAAATGTGGTATTTGGATTTGAGTTCCGTGATTTCCAGATGTCCAAGTCAGGTGTACTTCCCTGTCCCTTTCGAGTACTCGTTAGTAAAACGGTAACATTTCTGGGCTCTTTGCGCCTATATAGCATCTTACTGGAGACGTATTATATGCGCATAAATTTGAATGTCGAGCCCTTCGTAGCATATTACATTCCCTGAGCCATTTACACTTTGCGCTGCCAGATAATAAACCGGCTAGAGATAAAGCACAGGCTACTGGGTCCAACGGGCATGTATATAGGCTACTGATTGATATCTTATAAACAAGAGGGTTAGGAGATTTATTGTTTATCGTGGCAGGTACTTCAGACATGTTGGACACCCATCGAAGGCATGTGTAGTTACAGAATGTGGTTTAAGTTAAGCTGAAGTTGTTCACGTTATTTGCGTGTCGACTATTAGATTCAAATGGTCATGGAGTCAGAGTGTAATCTAATTTGATCAGACAGGTCCCGGGCTGCACATGGCATATTTCCTCCAGCAGGAAGCGCGCTCAGACTGGGAGAACAGGGCCATCTAAAGCCTGTATTTCCTCACTGAGGAAGTGGCAATAATCAGGTTGTTTATCCCAGAGATTGTTTTACCACCAAACCCTGAAGTCCACCTACCGCTTTCATCAGAGGTTATCTAAATGAGATGCACTTTACATATCCTGTTGGTGTTCCAGTGTAATGCCATGACGACGCCGTGCCCGTATATGCAAAAATAATAGGATATAAATCCGGGAATAGCCATGTTGTTTATCCACACCCTAGTCTTGCGTATAGTGCACTTCTGTGGAAAAGCCTCGTCAGACTCACGCGACATTACGGTAAACGACTTTTTGGCCCGTATCTATCATTGCTCTGGTTCTCTGTAATCACACACTGGCTGCCTGTTTCCTATTACAGCGGGCTGGAACACGACTTCTTTGTTACGTTGATTGAGACATATCTACCCAAGGCATTTTTTTTTTTTTTTTTTTCAGTTTTTATTAGACCAATATAACATTTTTTTTATCAGACCAGGACTTTTGTCAGTTTTCTTTGGAACAATGACTCCACTGAACAATTATGTCCTTCGCCCTCATTTGCATACATTTATCCATTCCTTTATTGAATTGGAATTAGAATGATTTCATTTTGAAGCAAAACTGGCCAAACATTCCGCTCCCATAATTCTGGATAACATGTCTGGCTTGTTACAGCTGGCTGCTTCCCTCCTTACTGGAACTGACCGCGTTTCACATGTGCTTAACAAATCCCATACACAATGACTCACCAGATAAACAAAGGTCCAAAAGACTGCCGGGATATCCGACGGAAAGTCGGGAATCGCGGGGATATGGGGACGTGCGTAAAATTACGCACAAAGCCAGGCAGCCCTTCTGTCTCAGAAACATGAAGCAACACTAATCTAACATCAGTTCTCATACTTGTTATCTTTTTCCAAGCCCTAGACTGTGATATAAAGTGTATAGGTTGTAGATAATTATACATTTACATTTTTAGGTTACATGAAAATTTGAAAATAAAAGTGAGGATTTGTTGCAAAAGTTGAGAGGCTTGGGGACACACTGTACCATCCTTCATCGCAGTATGTCTTAAGAAGTGCTCACAAAACAACAGTTGCATCATCGCTTCTCTAACTTGTCCAATTTTTGGTTTCATAAAGAATTCCCTGTGGAATAATTAATCAAATGAGGAAAAGTTTATTCCAACAAATAATCTTTTTCAGTTTAAGATCGGCCTGTCGAAATTAACCCTCCCATTGTCCTCGGGTCAAAATGCTGTGTTCAACCAAGTTCTATTTCATTTCTATATTTTAATATTTTTTGGGATCATTGGTGATCATTCTTTAAATAAACCCTCACAGCCTCTTTGTCACCAATGATCCCAAAAAATATGAAAATAAAATAGAACTTGGTTGAACACAGCAGTGGGTCATTTTGACCCGAGGACAACGGGAGGGTTAATAGGTCTCTAATCCAGAGGTAACAATTCAGCAGTGCTGTTTTGTCTCATGGTTATTGTAGTAAAATGAGATGTACTTGACACCTTGGGCTTTCCCACATGAATCACAGCATGTGTCACTGTTCCACTCCAGGGGCTACATACACAGTGTTTTGCCTATGTGGATTGAATCATTACTATAAGCTTGAAATGTGGAAAATGTGTGAATTTGATCATGGTGGGTGGTGGTGCATGCATCCCTATGATTGTGCTGTAAGTAAAATAGAAACTAAGATGCTTATTGAATGTATCTACATGCAACTTCCAACCCACTTTTCTGGAACATTTTCTTACATTAAGCATCCCCTCTCATCCTTTCTCCTTCACAGAAGTACAGGGTTGACATGCCCGGCTCCAACAGTGCCTTCATCCCCACAATCAATGCAATCACAACCAGCCAAGACCTGCAGTGGATGGTGCAGCCCACCGTCATCACCTCCATGTCCAACCCTTACTCCCGCTCCCACCCGTACGGCCATCACCTGACCAATGGGCCGGGGCTGCTGGGGCACAACACGCTGGCTCGGCCCGGGGTCATCCGCTCCATCGGGGACGCCAGGGGCCGACGCAAGAGGGACGAACAGGTGAGGGACCGGGGATAACAATGTGGGATTTTTAAAGTGTGTTTGGACTGAACACTTTGTCGTTTTCATGAAACCATTGAAAACACGTTTTCTTAATGGCGAAGAAGTTCATTTTATCATGCCAGTAATTTCTATGTATCATTGTTATTCTGCTCACAACCAGCCAGTAATACCCAGTTCTTGTTTTGGCCTCTTCGCTTTATATCGATCATGTATGTCTGTCAAACAACTTATTTTTCCTGCTATGTTCTTTCTTCATTTGCCCTCAGCTTACCCCAGAGGAAGAGGAGAAACGGAGGGTGAGGCGTGAGAGGAATAAGTTAGCAGCGGCCAAGTGCCGCAACCGCAGGCGAGAGCTCACCGATATGCTGCAAGGGGTGAGTAGAAAACTGGAGCCCGCAGATCAGTGGCAAAATCTTCTTCTGGGTTCTTCTTTAATCACATGAAACAATCACAAATCAGTGATGGCGTATGTTGTTTTTTTGGCAACCAGCTTTAGGTAATCACACCTGTCCTTTCTGGGGTTTTTTGAGAAACGTTTTCATGCTTATTGTTTTGCAGAAAATTCCAAAGGAGCAACAAAAATAAATGATTTGCACACACAGGATACACAGTGCTCAGGAGAAAAGAAAAGTCACTCTTGTTCAGAAGCCTGGCTGGAGTCCAGATTTTTGACGAGTGATTGAACTCCACACCTAAATTTACAACCTCACATTACTGGTTTGCCTCTCGCTGTGCGCCTGAGTACAAGGTCTGAGTGAAAAGATGACAGGCGATGAAAAGCTTTTTGTCTCGGGCAGCTGTAGACAGAGGTAGGGCTGCCTCGCGGCTCTGCCTGGCAGACAGTAACGGCATCTAAATGGACTAATTAGCCGAATTACAGTGAGGTTGAGCTTGTCAGGCCTTAAAAAAAAAAAACAGGAATGGAATTTGCTGCAGGCAGCTGTCTCCATGAATGCAGGACATTTTGTAAAAGGGGCAAATTGCTTGTCTCACAATCCCACATAGAGACATGCCGTGTGCGCACACACACATATACAAACCCACTCCACAGCCAGTTCTGCCAGGGGAAAAAATGCCCTTCCTGCTTCACACACCTGTTTTAAGAGGAAGTGTTGCTTCGCAGTGAAATTTACTTCAATATTTGTTATGTCTTGTATAATTTCAGTGTCTCGTTTACCTCCTCTCTTCGTCGCTTGTGTAAAAATTCCTCATACCTTTGCCCATGATTCAAAGTTCTCAGACAGCATGTCATCTTATCTTTATCTGCCCGATGTCTGGGACTGACAAACGGCGTTTAATGAGATACGTCTTTGTCTTTTATGTGACACATTAATGACGCACTGTTGATGCAGATCTCATATCTCAGAGACACAAACAATACACAGTCATTATGTGACACTCAAATTCAAGCAGAAGGCTTTGAGATTACACGTTGTTAGTCCAAATGGCTCATGACAAATTCTTGGTTTAATGCGTGATTGTACTTTAGGAAGCTGAGGCAAACAAACAGTGCCCTCTTTTGGCATTTTAGAGAATCACTTATACAGACTGGCTACGTTACTGCTGAGAAAACTGAAGCTTTGATCAGGCCGAAGATACTTTTGTCATTAAATATCTATTTAAAAAAAATTATATTGTAACGTGGTGTTACCAAATTAAAAGCAATCGGCTGAGAAGGTGGCCCAGAGGTTAAGGTGTGCAACATAAATGCAACTTCGCTTGTAAATGTCTTGCTAGTCTGTAGGGTTCTCAGCTATGTCTGTGTTGTCACATCCCATGCTAGGATGCCTGTACTCAATTTTATTTCCTGTTTTCAATTAACAGGAGACAGAGAAGCTGGAGGAGGAGAAAGCCGATCTGCAGAAGGAGATAGAGAGCCTGCAGAAGGAGAAAGACAAGCTGGAGTTCATGCTGGTTGCTCACAATCCCGTGTGCAAGCTGCCCATGGATGAGCGCCATCAGTCGTCAGGGCACCAGCAGCAGCAGTGCGGCCCGCTCCCGCTGACCATGCGCCCCACCATGGGCACGCGGGCTCACATGAACCATATAGTGGTGAAGCAGGAGCCGGAGGATATGGAGGAGAACGTGGGCAAGTCTCAGCGCTCCGTCATCAAGCCTATTTGCCTCGGTGGCAGCGGGGGGATGTACTGCCTCGACGGAGACAGCCTGAACACGCCGGTGGTGGTGGCGTCCACCCCGGCTGCCACGCCAAACGCTCCGAGCCTCATATTCACCTACCCAAACATGCTGGAGCCCGACAGCCCCTCGCCATCCTCCGAGTCCTGCTCCAAGGCCCACCGGCGCAGCAGCAGCAGCGGCGACCAGTCCTCAGACTCCCTCAACTCGCCCACCCTCCTGGCCCTCTGAGCGAGGGCTTGGCTCGGCGCGGCTGAGACACAAACACTGTGGTTGAAAGCAGACATGAGGATCGACTGCGCGCCCCCCCCCCCCCTTCCTCCAGTGTCTTTAAAGACCCAAGAGCACATTCAAAAGTCCAGACCAAGCTGACCATGTGAGCTGTTTCCCGTCCAGAGGGAGACCCACAAGGGCTACGCCGCGTGTTTCTTCTCGTTCTGCTTCAGTGTAAAAAAAAAAAAAATATTTGTCAAAGTGTGTGCACCGACCCTGAAAAGCATCATCCCTTCGCCATTTCAACTCCAGAGTGTCAACTTGTTTACTGGGCAGACGGTTCTGAAGAAAGACATGCCAAAATCTGGCAATCATGAATTGATGTGACTACAACCAGAGAGCGCGTTGTTAATATATTTTTTTGAAAATGTTTTAAAAAGCCATGTGGCCGACACCTGCACTCTGCCAAGATGAATCAATAAATAAATCTCTTAAGCGAGGTCAGCACTCGACTGGAATTTCTGGGGAGAGAAAGAGACAATGAGCAAAGACTTCCTCTCATCTTTTTTTCCATTTAGATTTGTCCTTTCGTAACTTGGAACTTGATTCAGGATAGCTTCTACGAGTGTGTACACATTTCTGATGTTATTACCATCTCTTTAATTGTATTTATGGCCTGTGCTGATAAAATTTTACAAAGTGTTTTGTTGAGACATTGTCCTCTCCTTTAATCTGCCTGTAGAAAAGCAACGTGGTCGCCTGCAGGGTGACCAAAGTACTCCTCAGTGTTGCAAAAGGATACGAGCCAATTTTCAATCAATGACTAGTTCCTCAATACGCTATACTTTCTATTTTGCCATAGTGGCTTGACTTTACAGTAGTATTGGTGTGCTTTTCCTCAGTGATTCTGTACCTGAACTTTACAACCTGTTTTTGACAAAGTGTATGTGATTTACATTGATGTCAGGGATATCTCTCATGTGTAGTAGAACCCCATTGTGAAGAGCGTTGCAGGACTGCTGGCTGCTGAATGGTCTAGCCAAAGTGTTGCGGAGGTGGTACTATACTGTATGTAGAGGGACGATAGACTTCATTGCGTGTCATGTCAAGAGAGGTTCGTCTTTTATTCGCTCAGACTTTTCAAAACGTTTGAACAAAACCCTCCTCAGCTGGACTTTGTCCTTCTTTGTTTCACACGTCCTCTAAACAAAGGTCTTACCTTTTTCAACACTGCCTCTCGGGGGCAGGTCAGGTTTCAAAAAGCCAAAAAGGTTTGTATGACATGTAATTCGTCCGTCTTTGTCTAAAAGGGGGGATTTTGCTCAAATTTGAAAAAAGCCACTGTGGTCTAGACTGTCGCCAGCTGCCAATGATGTCAACCCTGTTTATACTGTGTTTGTAAATCTGTCACTTTTAGTAAAGAAACTATGTTTAAATTCATCTCAGATGTGCTGATATATGGGTGTGTGAACACATGCCAACGTCGAGGTACTGGAAACTTAGTGGAAGCCTTACTGGGTTAAAACAAAGGCCAGACACAGTTCACTTTTTGACAATAAGGAAATGATAAGGAGACTCTCTCTACAGCTGGCCTGACATGAAAGAGTGGACACTTTGAGTTCTATGAAGAAGTTCTTTGTCGTTATTTTTGCGGGTTTTTATCTAAAAGGGATGAGGGTTTAAAATTCGATGCACTGAGAAGGACAGAACAGCGATATCTGAGACTGTTTTTTGTTTGTTTACTTCAGACATTCCTAATGAATATATTGTCAGGGGTTGCCATCTTTGCTCGAACCCTTTTTATCATCAGAGGAAAAGAAAAAAGTTGTGGTCGGAAGACTTTTGTTGCGCTGGATGCAGAAAACAGACTTTGCAATTCAATACAAGCTGCTGCTACTTGTTTGGAAAGAACATGACGGCTGTTTATCTTTGAATGATGTCGGAATTAAGGTCACTGGTATTGTGGTATATTGTGTCATGCAACAGGAAATCTTGAATCCTCTACGACAACATAAACAGGTGAAATAATAACCAAAAACGTAACTATGTCTTTATGTTGAAATATTCTGGAGCCCCTCGACACACATAGGAAAGCCATTGACTGTAGATCTTCTACTGTACATGTCATCTACTGTCTGTCGCCTGTTTTCAACTACTATTACTTCTTTTCCAAATGCTTTAACTGTTTAAAATGATTCAAAATGAATAAAAACAGCAATATGTATAGCAGTGTTTGTTAATTTAAAAGAATAATAATAAAAAAGTCATTTTCAGCTCTGAATTGTTGTTTTTTTGTTCATGGGAATGTTCGTACAATAAGGGACATCGGCTGTGATTCAATCCAGTATTCATAATGTAATAACTCTATTTATTTATTTATCATTGCAGTTATTCCAAAGTATGAAAGGCCACTTGACTATTTTTTGGAAATTAAAAATATCAAACTAAAACTCAGGTTAGCAACAAGCAGTTTGTTGTTGTTGTTTTTTTTAAAAAGGACAAAGAACAAAAATTAAAAATAATTTTTATTCAAAAGTATTGCAAATGTTATTTACATTGCACACATTTTGTTCCTGGCAAAGAAAGTGCAATGCATATTACACAATCTTCAAGGACAATGTTCGAGTAATATAAAGAAGTATCGTATTTATTTGTCATCTCCTGGCAACATCTTATGTCAACACACATTACTTACATAGACTGTGATGAGAAAACACCCTGTTGAGATAAGCATTACCTTTTCATTATAGTGCTGATAATAAACCATTACTAGCAGTATTTATTGCCAGACTGTTGTAATAGACTGCATGACCTTTATCTTAGTCTGACTAGCTTCATAATCTTAGTTTCAATGAACTCAAAATCATCATAACATCATATTAAAAACATCAGTCAAGCTCACAGGAGATTTGTGTTTTAGTCAAGTTTGACAGACTATAAAGAAAAATGTTGCTTCATGGAATGAATTTGAATTTACAGTAACATATCCACATTATACAGATAAATGCATTATTTTGTATTATCAGTATTAATTGAATATAAGTTGACAATCAAAATGAGTTCATTCACAAATAAAGTGTACATAATTCTCCAGGCCCGCTGAAAAATAGAGCTGGTCTGTCAGTAGCTCTTGGATGAGCTACACTTTTATTGGAAGAGGACGGCACTGGCCTTCTGCAGGCTATAAAAGGTGCAATAAACCCACACAAGTGGAAAATTCGTATCTGAACCAACTGACATAAAATGAAATGTCATACAAACATCCTGACGCTATCACTGAAAACGTTTATTTCTCCATCCCTCTGTACGACGGAGAGCATAGATTTTAGAGTTTAGATGTTTAGACTCACAGATTCGTAAAGAAGTTGTTTTTATTTTAACATCATATAAAGTGTTTAGTTCCATTATCGCGTGTGGCTCTGCTGGTAAAGTGAATCGTGTGACGAGTGTGTTTAAATCCAAATCGCGAGTATTTGCTGCCCTCAAGTGGTCATTAAAGGGCAATGCAACACTTGGTTGAAACGGAAGTGAATTATATTCCCGGCGGGTCTCTATTGCGAATCAGTTCAATTCAATTCAGGGCAGAATGACCACGCGCCGTGGTCCCAAATGCAATTTACAACTACAAAAGAACATACAGCAAGCAAATCAAATAATAAACACCTACATTATCGTCATAAATGTTCACAATAGGGAGAGACCAAGGCTTTATGCGTAACGCTGGGATGTTTCAAGGATGATGTGCTTGGTAAGTGTCCTTTTGAAATGATGTAAATATTTGGTGAACTGGTCTGCGTTAAAACATTCTTTGACAGATGAATAAGAAAGTGCTACAAGAGGTCAGGAATGCACAGTCCTCCAATAAAGTGCTTAGCATTTCACAACTGTGAAACACTTAACCCTTACTACATTATATAATTATTAGAGATAATTAAGACAAAGTGCGTCATTGCCTTCATTTCTATGTGCTGCTATTGATGTCCACTAGGTGGCAGTAATCACTTATTTAGGTTGTCATGGATGGGCTGCGGCGATACCTGCTGTTGATAAAAGACTAATTTGATTAGAACCTAATTTTAATTTTTTTTTCTATATAAGGTTAGTCAAAGTGAAATGAAGTCACGATGCTACTCAATGTAATATGAAACTTCAGCTGTTTATTATATATTTTTTAAACTTCTTCTAATCAATTAGGCTGCATTTACAAGTAAGGTGCCAAATGAATACACTTGAAACCTCAGAGTGCTGCTCGCACTTACCACCAGCATAGGTTAACCAGGGTTTACCTATTTCGTAGTACCATTTCATACTGAAGCCAATCAGTGTTACACTCGGGTCAGCAACGGATGCCGTTTCAAAATGAAGTACAATAATCCATTCAGTTAGACATCAAACCCAAATGCTTTCTGCGGATGTAAGTTGCTGCAGAGTAAAAGGAGTCAAACGGAACGGATACTGCCTGACAATAAACTAATCCCATTTTGGTGGTCAAAGGGCAAAGGTCAAGGTTAGTGTGACCTTACATCTGTCCCATTATGATGAACACGATGTCTCAGAAATGCTTCGAGGGAATCTTTCAAAAATGTTGCCGAAAGTTCACTTGGACTCGAGCGAAAGCTTGTTCTCACCTGCACTGCTAACGTGAAAAATAAATCCATTTTGACGACATGCTGTACAATCACTTTTTTTTTTATCACATTTTAGACGACATACTAAAGTATGACTTTTTTCATATCTCCTCCACCTCAGCAATTTTCCTTTATAAAGGCAGATTACAAAAAAAAAAAAAAAAATTCTCTCATTCCTACTTGACAAATGAGCACAAGTACATTTGCTATTTAAACAATGGACACTGGGCGGGAAAATAGCAACCGCATCAGTCTGAGAGTAGTAGACACCGGCTGTGTGCTTCGAGGTGCTTTCTGCTTCTTTGTTTGGATTTCAGGGTCATGTAACTTCCTTCTCATCTTTCCAGACAGCACTAAAAAAGAATTTAAAATCGTAATGCCATATAGAAAAATCTGGTGCCGACCTTTGAGATAGTACAGAGGAGTTTTCACAACCATTCACATCCAGCAGCATACTGACAGGGTTTAAATCCTTGTAATATGGCAGAAGAGCGTAAACTGATTGTGTTTTTGGAGCAGCGCCCTTCAAATATCAATAGCTGAAATCCTAGCGTGGGCACTTTCCGCGAAATCAAACGCTGAGTTTCTGGGACGTTTCAGCCCGCTCGGGCTGAGTCAGGTGGTTGGCACTGAGACGTCGTGTAATTTAATCGTTACAAATAAATGCGCGTGTACTGCAAAGACATCTATAACTTTGAAATGATCGCAGACCGTGCACTGGTGTAAGTTTATCTAGCTTTCATTCATTACAGAGAACATTTGACGATACCCGTTCCTCGTATCCTTCCCGCTCTTTCCCGTCACTGTCACGTGTGCTTGGGTTTAATCGATTTTCACCCTGAGATCTGATTGCGGCTCACATTGAATTTAAGACAGCATTTTTGTTCGGGTGATATTTCAGCCAGAAACGGTGCACGTGTTTTTACACTGCGGTAAAAGATGCCTTTCAACGATACATCTTTGGTTGTGAGTGAATGCTGAGTGGGCAGAAATACTGGTAACTGCAAGGGCAAATGAAGGGAAATTGTGAATCTGGTGAAACTAATGAGAAAGTAGCAACACACCAAAAGGCAAGCAACAGAGCTAAAAAAAAATAAAAAAAAATACAAGGAGATATTGAGACGTGACCCTGTGTGATAGTCATTTACTGCTGTGCAGGCGATTTTATTTGCTACAGTAAAGTCAGGATGAGGCTGCAAATATTATTCTTAGCTTCTCATGTGATGACGCACTTTGAGACAATAAAACATCCTAAAGTGGTGTTTGTTACATGCTTGAGAGATAAATAATGCTTTAATGCTTTTTACAACTTCGAGAGAAGTCGGGCAAAGCTATTAACCAGCAGATTTCTGCAAGTAAAGCACAAGTATCAATCTTCTAAATGGAGGATACCAGCAAATGCACACAATAAAAGGAATGTTCCGTACAGTGATGTGTTCTTAGATACTGGGTTGCATTGCAATAGACAATTACTGTCTCACGCTCGTATGCCACCCAGTCAAGTTGCACTTGACATTAATGTATGTCCAGACTCGTATAATATATGTAGTGAAGACGATGGAGGAATCCTAACGTGTTCACATGCTTGGCCACTAAAGCTGATTCTGACAGAGTACAATTTGTAACCATGACAGCAGACGATGCTTCCAGTAGAGATGTTACGGCGAAGAAGCTACAAGTCGAGGATGCTTCGCTCACACCTTCGACCAGATCGTAGTAGATTGTGGTGTCACAATTAGTGTCACCAATTCAATATCCAATTTAAGATTAAATGTGGTCACAATTGTCAGGAGTCCTGTTTTCCTCCGTTTTGCCCCCGATCTCCTCTCCTCCCGTGTCCCCTCAGTCTCCTGTCTGCTTGTTCTGTGTCCTCCTCTCCTCTCCTCCCGTGTCCCCTCAGTCTCCTGTCTGCTTGTTCTGTGTCCTCCTCTCCTCTCCTCCCGTGTCCCCTCAGTCTCCTGTCTGCTTGTTCTGTGTCCTCCTCCCCTCACCTCCCGTGGCCACGCCCCTCACCGGTCCCAGCAGCTGCAGCCACTCACCCCGGATCACCTCCTGCAGGTGTGCTGCATCTCCCTGATCACCTCCCCGGACTATATGTACCCTGCCCCTGCACTCCTCTGGTTGTCGGTTCATTTGTTAGTTACCTGTCCGTCCTGTTCCCGTTCCTCCGGCTCCTGCTCCTCCTGCGGAGCTCCCTGCCGGAGTCACCAGTCGGTGGAGTTGCCCTCCCGACTCAGAGGATTATTGACTCCGTTTCTTCCAGCGGTCCCGTCCGCTGGTCTGCCAGCTGCCCTGCCAGCCGTGTCTCCCCGGATCTGTCGGTTGAGTTGCCCTCCCGACTGGGAAGCAGATTGACGTTGTAGGTACCGCCTTTTGTTTGTTTGTTTGTTTGTTTGTTTGTTTGTTTTTGTTTATTGGAATAAAGACTGTATTTTGGAACTGATACCCAAGTCTGTGAGCCTGCATTTGGGTCCTGGTAAACACCACCTCGTAACAACAATCTCCCCTTCTGTTCCTGAGTGAGAGCGTCGCATTCATAGTAATGGGAAAGGACATGATGTAACAGTGCCTATGTCTTTGACCACCAAAAGACTTGTAAGTTCATCTTTAACCCCACGTGACCATTTGTGCCAAATCTGAAAAAAAAAAACCCACCACCTGACATTCCTGCAAAATCATGTTTGTGGACATTATGCGGACGTGGGTTCAGAGTGAAATGGACTTTTCACCTTTGATCACCAAGATCTTTTCAGTTCAACCTTTCGTCAAAATAAACTTGTTACTTGTCACTGTAACAACCGGTTTGACAGAGCTCAAATAAAATGTACCTTTGCAATGGGAAAGGTCAAAACTTCTGTTTCTTTAGTTGGCTTTTTCAGCACGTGAACTTCCCTGCATGTCAGTTGTTAATGCGTATTCTGTCAATAACATCCTCTTCCTGTTAACAGCCTGGAGTGCAGGCTTTGAGAGTTTTGCTTCTAGTCATTCGATTTACCCGAACAGTACAGAAAGCAGCTTTGTGTTCCTGCGTAGAGAATCACCTGGCTGACCTTCAATGCCGAGATGACCACAGATATTGCTGACGGTGACTTTCATTTGGAAAGACTGAAGCCATCAACTGAATCAAGAGTGCAGTGCTTGAGTGACTTTTAAGCGTAAAGGGAAAGGTGCAGGAGGGGGAACCCAAGCAGGAAAGGTGACCATGCCACCGAGCGCTGATGTAAACATTTATTTCAGGACAGAAGCCTCAAACTACTTGGCAATTCTCTGACCGCTGACGGCTGCACTCTGAATGCTATCGGCTGCCACGGAGAGTAATCTGACTACGGATCACAACGTCGTCAGGGGCCACGATGTGTATAAAAATGAGTTGTCCACAGCGTTGGCATCATTTGGAGGGCAGCTGAGACATTTGGCCCGTTCTCATTGATCGGCACATTCTTATCAGTGGAAGACAAAACACGGATACGCTACATACTGTAGATGAAGGTGACTGCGGCAGGAGGGGAGGGGGGGGGGGCGTTAAAACACGGCACCATTCGATGTTTTGCTCGCATACAGATTCAACACGCGAATATTAACCGAGTGGAAGAAATGTGACTCCTCAAAATGTTAGTAATGCAAACAAAGACCGAGTTGCTTCATTGTGAGGTTTATTGTTGCATGTTTAAAGTGTATTGATACTCCTCGTAGGGGGCATCTGTGAATTCAGCATCTTCCAGGGATTTGTATCGACTCTCAACTCGGGCACATTGATTGAGAGCTCATTGCACTGACGACCGAGCAAACGCCACCAAGCCTCTCGCTGGGTGAAGCAATTAAAAGCATTTTGAAAAAAAAAAAAACACAAAAGCGACACGACACAATGACGCATGGATCGATAGCAGATGAGGACTGCAGCAGCGTGGTGGGACTGGAGACGGGCTCGGGCGAAGGAAACTGACGAATACAGAATGCTGCGTCATGTCTAAAACACCTTTTTAAAGATGGTGGGAAAAACTGAATTTGAATGAATTTGTCCAATTGGAGAGAATAAATGTTATACTTTTGTAACTTTTATAAGAAGCAATTACTTATTCTCCGCTAACAAATACAAAGTTTAATATATAAGCAATAAAACCCACCAGTGGTCTTTTCAGCGTAGTTGCGGGTTTTGGTGCCCCGGCCTTGCTTGGTCTGTTATGAACATGCAGTAGCTAATGATATCCAAGTTCAAATAGATTTTACCGTGTGACTGACTTGTCTGGTGTGTTGGCTCACTGTAAATAAAATAAACGACAATAATAAAATAAATAATCCCGTAACTGTCCTTTGTAAGCTTTCCAACCCATAGTATGCAGAAGTTACTGTTCCTTGTAATTGCTGTTCTACTGTAATTGTGGACATGCTTGATTACTTTCATGCAGTTTATTAGGCAGCTGAGCATTTGACTTTGCTCATGGAAAATGTTGAACCTCGTCCTGAGTTTTTAACTGTCGCCTGTGTGTCTGCTAATACTTCTCAGGAGATGTGCGCGATGAATGACTTGAGAGTTCTTGACGCTTTGTTCTTGGACTCTTCAGAAGAAAGCTGTGTTTGCTGGAGAGGTTTCAGTTATTGTTTCTCTTGAGAGCCAAGTGTCTTTGCTTCTGATAGAACTTGGAGAACCTATTGAAGATGTTGGTGATGGGCAGAGCCACGATCAGCAGCCCACAGATGATGCACAGAGTTCCTATCAGCTTCCCAGCTAAAGTAACAGGGAAGGTGTCCCCGTAGCCGACCGTAGTCATGCTAATGGTGGCCCACCACCAGCCAATGGGGATGTTCTGCAGCTCCGACTCTTCAGATTCCTTCTCTACAAAGTAAATGAGGGCAGAAAACATGGAAATGCCCACAGACAGGAAAAGCACCAGCAGCCCCACGTCCCGTGAGCTGTGCCGCATTGTGGCACCGAGAGAGCGAAGGCCAACCGAATGTCGAGCCAGTTTTAAAATACGAAACACTCTCATCAACCTCAAGATCTGCGCCACTTTGCCGACATTCCCCAGGTCTGTGTTCCCACCCTCGCTCATGATGTCACGGACTAAAGTGACATAGAAGGGCATAACTGACAGTAAGTCAATAATATTTAGAGGGCTGCTCAAGAACTTCCTGGCTGACGGTGCCACAGCCAAACGGAGAATGAACTCCGCAGAGAAGAACAGGACGCAGACGTTCTCAAAGAAAGTCAGCGCTGGATTTTCAATCTCGTTTTCATCGAGACCCACCTGATGGAAGTCCGGCATGCTGTGCACGCACATGGCTACGATGGAGACGATAACCACACTCAGGGATACCACGGCCATCACTTTGGCTGAGGTGGAGAAGCCCGGATTCTCAAGTCGCATCCAAATGCTCCTGCGGACGTTTGCACACCGGGAGCCTTCAAACAGTTCTATGTCGTCCTCCAAAACCGACAGCTCCTCGATGGAAGAGCCCGGGCTGGGCAGCTGCAGTTCATCACTCCTCCGATCCCAGCACTTGTTCTCGGCAAGCTCCATCAGTTCATGGAACCTGTTGGTGCAGCAGCAGTCCAGGTGTCGCTCCTTGATGCCCCAGTACTCGATCTCTTGGCAAAATGAGAGGATGCACAATCCATCCACCAGGTGGATTTTCCCGGTGAGGTAAAAGTTGAGAACGTAGCAGAAAAACCTCGGGTTGCGGTCGAAGTAGTACTCCATTTCAGAGGGGCTGAAGTCGTCGCAGAGCTCCAGGATGGCTTCATTGGAGCTGCAGCACAGGAGGCGACCCAGCCGTGTCTGCGGGAATCGTTTGAGCGCAGTGTGATCCATTCGTTGTTTGAAACCTCCGACGTTGACATTAATGAAGCGATCCTCGGGCTGATGGAGGATTTTGCCGTACACCATGATGAAGCTGCAAAAAGGCTCTTCCCAGAAAATCAGAGGCGGCGTTGCCTGCAAACAAACGAACCGAAATTAGAACACCTCACGCTTCGTTGCGTGTCATCTGATCACATTGAAGAGCATCACGTCGGTGCCATTAAGTATCGAGTTGCATCTGGGTTTCTGTGACACTGGAATGTGGAAGTGTCAACATCACTTCCTGAGGATTTTTTTTTTTATTTACACTGTACAGATCAAATGACGTGCTCTGTAACATTTGTGTCGTAAGTTACATCTGCTGCACACTTGGACAGCACTGCATATGGGATACATTTGCATGCAAGTTATATTATATTGTACTTTTTTTTAATTAGATGTGAAAGAAACGCAGCAGAAAGCCACCTAAGCATTATCACAAGAAGGACTGGCTTATTAAACCGAGCGTCCAACTTTTTGGAGCATAAAATTGATGTTTATAAAATTGCTGAGTGATGAACAGGCATCAATACCTGCTGTCGCTCCAGCTTGTCGCTCTAAAAACCAGTCGCACCGGGTTTACTTGTATTGTATTACGCACGGTGTTGTAGCGTTTCCAACTGCAGGAAATGGCCAGCCAAGGTCAGATTTGACACGTTTCTGCTGCAATAAAGACTCTGAAAACAACTTGAAAGCGTGACCAAAAAAAAACCCCTGATATTTAATGCGCTAATTAACGCGTGCAGCAATTTTTTTTTTTCTAAAATAACGGACAAAATAATAACCCAGCAGTTTCTTGTTTTACACGCCTCATTGACCCAACAACTGGAAGAAATGAGTAGAGCAGCTCACCTGACCATGTGTTGCTGCGTTGCGTCCCGTCGCTGTTTACTTTGCTCAGTCCAGAGCATACCGTGTACATTGCGCAGTGGACAGTAGGTGAAACGGGACAGTGGCGCGGTGCGGTGCCGTTTCCGAGTCGTGCGCAGGGCGGCACGCAGCTCCAGACCATCATGATGGCACCTTCATCCCATCTAACAGGCTGTCAGGAGTTCAACTTTTATGTTTCACGTGTTACCGTGCTCACATTATTCTCTGCGGCCTGATTGTTGTTTTTACTGTTTTCACCTATGTGGGTATTTTCTGGGTTTTGTTGGCTTTTGGTTTCAAGTGAGATGGAAAAAAAAAAAATTAATTGCAGACCTACCATCACAAAGCTAAAAGGTGTATAAAGCAATAAAAAAAACAAAAAACTAAATAAACAAGATGGAAATGGCAAATGAAACGAATGTAATGGAATATGAATTTGACAGAGATTGAAGATAAGCACAAGAAAGGAGAGGTGGAATATTACTTTCTAATTTTAGGGATTGCCAAATTAAAAACTATAATTCTCTGGTGTGATAGCAGATGAGAGGCCAAATGACAGGAGATGATGGAGTGAGTATTGAAAGGTCAACCGGTACAAGCAATGAAAGTGTGCAGGAGAGCTGGAAAAGATGTAGTGGGGATAAAGCTCTTAGAAGTGAATGTCATGTTTACAACTTAGTAGCTATAAGGGATTGGAAACGTGCATGTTAAAACATTTATGTAATGGTGTTTTATCGATAGACTGTACATGGGTTACAACAGTGAGGAGCATTTTTTTGTGTGTGTTTTTTAAAACACATTAAACAGGAGGCCATGATATAAAGTGTTCCTTTATAAATGAATAACCTTAATGTGATGTAGAATGCATTGAATTTTGATAACACGTTGCAAATCCTCATCCAAGTTTAAAAATAAATAAATAAATAAAAAAAATAAATGCGTCCAAGCCAAAGATAAAGTCATCATTCATCAAACAAATGAGCCTGCTGGCTCACCCACAGGGTCTTCAGCATTATGAACATCAGTAATGTGATCAGCTAGCACTGCAGTCCCGACCTGATTATGGAAATGTTCCCTGTAATATACTTAACAGAACAACACCTGAAAGCCAACCTTCATACAGTGACTGTTTCCTGTGCTTCAATGTGCTTGTTTGTGCAATTTCCTGACAGTAGATGGCAGAAGACTATTAGACGCGGGTGACATGACGGAGCTGTAAGGACAGTATACAGTTTTACATTTAATCCAGTAAAGTTATGTTCTGACACTTCTGGTTTTTTTAATGAATTATTTAACATACTGTCGATGGCCTATTCCATTTAAATAAATACAAAAAAATTCAGAACCATCTGAATTGAGGAAAATGTGTAAAGAGCTGAAAATGGCCTTTCACGTACCAAGAATTAACCCCACAATAGAAGCACTGTTTCCCTTTCCTCCATGTCTGACCTCAGGAAGGCGGCGAGCACCACAGAATGAGGGATTTCATCTGGTGGATGTACTGAAGCGCTCCTACAAACTGTCTACACACTGCTGAGGGTGTGGGTCTTGATTTGTATGTTCAAATGGACCAGTTGGTGGAAAAATTGAGTGGAAGTCATGTTATCATTTGTATAAGAGGATTTTCTAAATTACATACAACCAATCAACAACGCAGCATGACACTAAAATATCAGCATATTAAAACGCAGACATTTTGAACTGTTTTCCAAACCATATTTATTTACCGCCGGCTGACTTCAATGTAAAAATAGTTATAAAGGTGTTCTGTTAATTCAGGTGTATTTTAAGGACAAGAAAACACATTTAAGTAAATTATTAAGGATACATAAATTGAAGCGAGCTGAATATATGTTTTGCATGTGACACCACATATGCGAGTTCAGGTGCTTGTTTTTGTTACCACCTCTAACTCGCCCGGTCCACAATTACCCCAAAAATATATGAAGAACTTTTTAGCATTGAACAAGGTGACACAAGTAAATTATAATATTTTTGTTTAAAATATCCTTTTCTGCCTGAAAAAAAAAAAGTGTCATGAGTCTTGCAGTTCTGTGCTTCTGGCTACAGCGCTGTGGCACAGCGGGCAGCACTTATATTTACTGATCTCCAGCTCCAGAGCGCAGTGTTTACACACACTGCACATCCAGAACTGGTAGTCCTGGATCGGCAGACCCGTCACGATGGATGTCGGTAACTTCCCCTCTGTCCTAAAAAGGGGAAGAACAGAAATGGTTTGAGTCATTTCAGGAAATATATTTAGCAGTAAATGGGACAAGGAGCTTCTGAACTGTGGCCATTAGTTAAGAGACTAATAAATACACCAAAGTGTTCCTGGTTCTGGTGCTATTTATTAACTGTTTATTGCTTACTCACTATGAATCCATTTTTAGCATATTCATTTTGTAGCCAGTTTAGGAGACTGAGAGCAATTCTGTAATATACTTCACCTCCACAAAACAACATAACACATTCTGTACAAATGACACAAATATTTGTTTTGAAATAACTGAAGTATATTACTGCACTAATTACACATGGGCTCTGAGTCATTAATGATTCACATTTCTACTTAATGATTCACATTTCTACTTCCACATTTAGTCTGTAAGCGTAAGAAGAATTATTCTTCTAACAACATATTCAACGGGCCAGTAACACATTGTTAAATAAAGCTGCAGTTTGGTTTGTGGAGAATTAAACTGTTACTTCCTTCCTCTAAAGTCAAAAGCAGCCTCTCTGGGCCTCCACACAGACAGAATGTTGAATAGTGTATTTGATTTACCTCTCTGCTTTCGTATTTATCTCCTGAGCTAAACAGACATCATGCAAAATTTGCTGAAAACCATTCCCCTTAATGACGTCCAACGACGTGGGGGCAGCCTCCCATCAGTGTTTGAGGTAGGAGTTTGATCGGTGGGGCCCTCACCCTTCTGATGGCCTGTTCAGCTCCAGCGTGCGGCTGTCCTTCGGGGTGTGCTTGGTGAAGATCTCCAGGGCCAGATCCTCATAGAGCTGCCGCTGTTCAGGGTCCAGACTCTCCAGGGACTCCAGCTTGATGAAGGCCTGTGAGCACGTGCTGAAGGCCCGGCTGGACGTGGAGCAGAGGGCGAGCAGCGAGTAGATCTCCACTGCAGGGATGACGTCGTCGTAGTCACGCAGGTGAAGGGCTTTAAAATGCAACGGAATATACAGTGCAGAGTTAGACTTGGGAATTTACTCCATTTTGGACAGTTCCAGTTATAACCAAAGTGAAAAAAAAATAAATCTATTCATGACAATTTTCAATCGATCCTTTTCTGGGGTATTTTACACTTCGTGTTCATTCTGATTGTTATGCTTCAGTTGAGATGATTATAAATGTCGTGGTACCACAACGAAACAAAGTATGGGCCTAATATGCAGGGAAAACACAGTTTTGCATCAGTCGTGTTCTGCATTGATTTGTAAAACGCCCATCTATGGTTCCCCATTCCAGTCAAACTCCTGCACGCTGTATGGCATCATAACGTGCTTGATTAAAACAGCACTGAAGCATTTTAGTGTCTCAGCCACATCGAATTCTCTAATACAAATCCAACCCGTTTAATTTTGTAATTTTTGCGGTCTCTGCCAGTGAGTCCTGGCGACGGAGAAATAAACGTGGTTTACTGCCGATTTATCAAGATTTAAAACTGTCGACGTAATCAGGCTGTTTAAATATTACGTGGAAAGTTGCATAAGAGTGAAGTTCAGTTTGTGGTAACGTTTGAAGCTTTTGATCAGATTATATCGCACACTGAGAGGGTTAATACGAATTAAAAAAAAAAAATTCAGCACTGGAGTCTTTAGACCCAGTTAGTAATAAATCATCAGTGATGACAAATAAAGCTGCATTGTCTTCACTATTAGAATACAGGGATTGTAGGTGCTGTGGCTCACTAATGCAGTTTACTAACAGTAGATGGCAGAAGAATCCTAAACTGAAACTGACACCGGGATCCACTCTTTTCATTTCTAATATAAATTCAGGTACTTCCTCTAGTTTTAATCATTTCTGTAACTGGAAGCGACGCCCCACACACGTGACACATCACAAATGTCAGGGAGGATACAGGGACGCTCGTAGACAAACACAATTCCCACTTTGTACATTTTGTACATTTTGAGAATAAAGAAATCAAATTAAATAGGCGTACGTGATGGATTGAAATCCTATTAATTTTCAAATTTTACAAATAAGAATAAATAAATTAGGACTCAAAACCCAAAGTGCACAAGGTACAATAGAAATTGCTTGTGTGTTTTTCAGGAGTGTTGACTCAATACTTTGATTAGTGAAACGGTGTCCACCCCCTACAGCTTCTAGGCCCCCAGCCGCCCCGTCACTAGTTATACCGTTGTTAAAAAGGTAACTAATTTCATGTGATACTTATGATATATTCTTATCAAAAGCTACACATACTGTAACACATTAAACACCAGTCTAGTGCAAAAGTCTGTTCGGAAAGCAATGGGCAACAACACATCTTGTGATCTGGCTTTAATACTAAAAAGAGAATGATCACTTTAGTCAGAATAACAACTCTTTTGGTCAAATCCTTTTGTTGAGTAGGTCAGAAAAAAAACAGCTGTAACTAAAAAATAATTTGTTTTTTCCCCCCACAATTAAATAATTCAGTTGAAAAAATATTATAGACACCAGCAAAAAAAAAAAAAAAGGATCACAATCTACACAAAAGCGTTTTCATGACTAACAGTACAAAAGCAAAATATATTCACTTTGTAGTGTTTAAAAAAAAAAAAAAAACCTGTAAATTCCCGCACCTTGAGATCAGTAAACGGGGAATATTTAGCATTTTTTTTCTTTTAGGAACAATTATTTGATCATCCGAATTGACTCTTCTTTGTTTCCGTGCCGATCGATTGGTCTATTTTCTGACTTCTCACTTAGGCCCCAGAAGACACTGCCTCCTATTTCATTATTAGATTACCTGTGTGCATGGCATTCTCCATGTAGCCTTCGTACAGCTGCCTTTGAGCGAGCAGGAAGAAGTGATAGGCCTCCGCTCCACGCCAGGAGTTGTCCACAATACGGTTGTCTGCAGAGGTTGCATCTTCCTCAAGCAGGCCGGCAAGTGCAAATGTTGCCTAATCACAAGCAAATGACACAACATGTGTACAGCACGTCGTAGAATACAGCATACAAGGATGCCAGTCCATACATTTAAAGTACAATCATTACTTTTAAAAATTTTTTTTTATGTCTGGTAGAATTCAAAAAACAAATCTAAAACCTTTTATTAATGCAAAATAGAACACTAAAGACATTGGGAAGCGTGTGTACTGTATAGTGCACTGCAGTTTATTACCTCAGACTTCTTTCCTTTGGCTTTGCTCTGCTGTGACGTCTTCACCTGCTCGTGGTAATTTTCGACAAGATGAGCTGCGAGCACGTAGAGCTTCTTCACCCGCAGAGGTCGCGTCCTTTTCTTTGCCTCCTCATCTGCTATCTGCAAATCAGAAGCCACACCTAAACCTTTTGCGCTCTTTATTACATTGCAAACAAAATATTTGATTAAGTTTACAATTCAGTCTACACTCAGTAAACCCATCACGACAAAGTGAAAATCTGATATTTAGCCAAATGTATTCAAATCTTAACCTCTCAATCTTAATTTATTACTGTGCAGAGGCCACTTTGGCAGCAGTTTCAGGTTTTGCTGAGGTTTTTGAGTGTTTGAGTTGTGACTGAATGCTTCGCTTTTTGACTCATCAGAACAGAGACTCTTTATCTTCATTTGTCAGAGTCCTTTAAATGCTGTGCGGCAAACTCCAAGCAACGTCGTCGTGCCTTTTAGTCAGAGTGGCTTTCGTCTTGCTGCTCCGCCATAAAGTCCTGATTGACGGAGTGACACTGAGATGATCAACTTCTAAAACTCTTGAGTGACTGCTGGGTTCTTGGTCACATCGCTGACCGAGGACTTACTTGCTCCGTTACTCAGTTTGACAGGATGGACACCACTAGTCCTGGTGGTTTAAAACGGATCTTATTTCACAATCATTGTGACCGCTGTGCTCCTGGGAACACTCAAAGCTTCAGAAATAGTTTCAGTGACACGGCTACATTCTCCAGAGAATTACTTGGACATCATGGCTTAGTTTTTGTCCTGTCAGGTAGAGTGAATTATCAGAGCTTTATGTACACGGGTGTCTGCCTTTCTAATGGTGCATTCGTGAGCAACTGGGAAAGTTTTGAGCTGCAAGTGGGTGAATACACCTGAATGCCTGTCGAACTTTGAATATCTCGCTAGGAAAGTGGGAGGTTTTTTGAGAGCTCCAAGAAGAAGGTTTGACATCACTTCACATGGCAGCGCTGGTGGTGGAAGGAAAAAAAAAATGTACTTGCTCTGAGGTGAAATCGCCAGCCTTAGTTAGCCGAGCCTACCTGGCTGTGTTAAATGTTAAAAACAAGCAGTACATCCAAACGTCTAGAACGTGTACAAATAAATTGACCTCCTGAGCTCCATTTCATCCCTGTCTCGGTTTATATTATTTATCACTTATCTGTAATCTGACAGCAGAAATAGAGCACATATTCTAGGGGCTGCCATGTCACCTGTTTGTGAACACTCTCAACTCACTAGTGGGACATTGCCAAATGGGAATTTTCCCTTCTGTTAAAAGTGAAGGAGTTTGAATACTTTTTGAAGCGACTGTATGTTTCAGTTATCAGCAGCTAACTTTAGTTCAGTTCAAATTCGGATGTATTACTGAAGAAAACAGCTCTTTATCTAAACGTAGAAGCCACAAAAACATTTGTGTTTCAGGAAGCTCGTCAAAATACAAAAAAAAAAAAAAAAAACGAAGCCTACCTTAAACATGAGTTTGGCTGCATCAAGAAAATGGTGAGCTTTCCGATACAGCTCCACAGCCTCTAGAGTTTTATTCTTCTCAAGAAGATGCGTGGCATATTTGGAAAGAAGAGATTTGATCTCTTTCATGTTGTGGGTCCGGGCGAGTTCCACAGCTTTGTTCCACTGTAAGCAAAAAGTTCACACAAAAAAAATCAAATGATAAAAACATCACATTTCCCGGTTTAAATGCAGTATCTGTTAGAAAAGTAGCTTTCAGTGTAAATCTGTTTGGAATGTAACTCTCAGCATTCAAACAGCACAAGAGTTGCATAGCACGAGAAGACTGTATTTTTTAGAAAGGTCAAGTGGAAACAGCTGACAGCCTGTTCCTTTAGTTAGCATTAACACAGCAGGGGCAACTGGCCTGAAGGATGGAAATTAGGAGCTAATGACATTGACTTTTGGATGAACAGAGGGTTAATTACAGCCCATATTTAACATCCTTTAAAAGTACAGCTGGCTGTGGCTGAAGACTTTTAACACATTACAACCACTGCAGCCTACATTACTTATGTGATAAAAGTTCATTCTCTTTTTCAGTACTTCCTGAACAGAGAACAGAAGGAGCCGAATGTTAAAATTTACATTGGAAGAGCAGAGTTTGAGAGCAGCATTCACACTTCGGGGCTAAATATCACTGAGGGAGAGGACGGGCGTGGGAGCGTGTCAGGTTGACTGCTGCGCTCCAAAGCTATCAAACTGTGTTAAATCTGAAGATCACCGGAGGGAACGCTGGTCAGAGTGTCGCTCGGAAAACTGTGGCGCCGCAGGTTTTTCTGTCTGTCTCTCACCTGGTTCAGATGGACACACGTGTCAACGGCGGCTTTGGGTTGGTTGCACTTCAGGTAGGCGCTCACGGCCTGTTCGCACATGCCCACGGTGGCGAACATCTGTCCAATCTCCTACGACACAAACATGGACATCGGGAGTAGAAGAGGTGACGCAGAAATGGCTTTATTTAAGGCCACAGATTCAGAGTTATCGACGTCTCGGCTTCTACGTGAAGCCCGGAAAGAATGTCAAAGACCTACAGTGCATCTGGTGAAACCTGAACATCTGGTGAAACCTGAACATCTGGTGAAACCTGAACATCTGGCTCACCGGTAAAAGTTTGTGATTCTCTGGCAGATTGGTGGTCAGCCTTTCCAGGCCTTCATAGTCCTCCAACATATAGTAGCATTCTGCCAGCCGCTCCTGGTTACGACCCTGAAGGTAGTACTGCACTGCATCGACCCTTGAAAAATGAATATTGTATTTATTAATAGTATAAAAGTAAACTTCAAATAAAGGTATACATTGTTTCTATATGGAATGCACTAATACACCAACAACCAGAAAAAGAAAGGGTAAACAATAATCCAATACCACTTCTGTCTGTCGGCATAGTAGTCTCCTATTGCATTGTAAGCCTGTTCGAGCAGAGCGTCATCACAGTCCCCAGAACCGGTTTTGAGCAGCTGCTGCACACTGAACCAGTCTCCCAGCTTGATCCTGAGGCTGATGGCGAGGTCCCTGTAGAGACAAGACACGTCCACTGTCAACCATCACGTCTAAAGACCCGATTCATGCCATCAGATGAAACCGACGTCAAAACTAATAAACGCAAGAAAAGCAAACATGAACGGAACCACGAGGACCTACTATACCTGCGATCCATATCCAGGTACATGCGGTCGGCCTCCTCAAACCTGCTGAAATAAGCCGCCACCTCGGCCTGCTTCATGGGCTCGCTCTGCAGGTTGCCCAGCCGCTTGACAAACCCGATGCCCTGGTAGTCTTTGCAGCGGACGAAGGCCTGCTCAGCTGTCTTCAGATCCAGTTTCTGGAGGGCTGCCTCAGCCAGCAGACGCCTGACAGGTTCGCAGTGGAGAGAGAGACGGGTTAGCTGCTATCGAGCGGGGCTGCATGGAATAAAGTGTGTGCATATATCCTTCTTTACATCATGTACAGTAGATTAAAACATGAATGGAGCTACTGCGCTGCATAAAGTGACCCATTTGTCAGTTATTAATCCACCTGGAATAACCTCAGGGATTCTTGGACTCTATAACTCCCTGAAGTGACCATAAAGGTTATCTTTATGTCACAGACTGTAACTGACTGCTAGAGCAGGAAGGGCCAGATTTTGAGGGATCCTGCAAGACACTGACAGATCAGCCAGATACAAAAAGAAAAGAAAAAGTGCTCACACTGCTGCTTTAAGGCATAAGGCATGAAATACTTCACTAAAATCCTGGCACAACTTGCATTTACCAGAGTCTTGGGTGAGGATTGTCTTCTATGAATTGTGAAGCGTCATCGATGCCCACTTTTTCAATCAGTGTGCGACTGTCTCTCAGGGAGCGGATTTCAAAGTTGATGAGGTTGTCTTTGTTTGGCCTCTCTGGATCCTGTAAGGTAATGATGAAGGTGATAAAATCAAATATTTTAAATAGAAAATAAAATAATAAATTGACACCATAGTAAAATAGATATACTGTTATTAACATAACTGGTCATTTATAAATATTAGTGCGATTGTGCGCGCTTGTTTCAAAAGTGTACCTTCATGATTTCATCGAGCAGGACAGATTTGATTTCCAGGTCCTCAAAGTTGCAGATGTATCCAGATGTTTGGATGGGTTCCTGTTTTAAAAAAAAAAATACAATAAATAAGTGCAACAATCTCATTTAGACTGAAAGAATGTTTACTTAGTAACGATACGGCAATGTGGTTGACATTTTAGCTGCAAGTCAGACATATTTGTTATATTTGACACTTTTTTTCAACACACTTGAGCACTCACCTCCGGGTCCAGGTTCCTGAAGACATACATCCTGGTCTTCTCCATCATGGCAAACAGATCGGGGTTGTCATTGGCCCACTTCATGTCCCAAACATCTTTGCGCTCAAACTTGGACGGATCTCCTGGAGATGCCTGGTCTCCCGTGCTGTCGTCTGCGGGGGCACGAACTTCCAGGTCCAACAAAGTCAGCACGCCTGCGATGTCGATTATGGCGAGACGACTGAGGAAAATAATGGTTTTATGCGTCGGTGCTTTAAAAGTACAACACCAAACTGAACAAATTGGGCGTAAGCTGATTTTTGCACATTATCTTATTCCATAGCAGCAAAAACACCAACCAGTGTTTACCTGGAATTGCAGTTCAAGGAGAGATAATAGGCTCTGTTGTTCAGACTGTATTTCTGGATGAGAACAACATTTGGGAGGCTGTATCTGTGAATGGTGCCAGATTCCCGACCCTGTAAGGACACGAACACTTTTCTTTTTAATTCTTCTATTCATTGTATGATTCCAGATTGGTCCATATAAAAACAACAGCAGTGTACATACCACAATCAGGGTCTTATCTGTAGCTGTAATGCAACAGATGGGATCTCGAGTTGCCTAAAACAAAACAGAAACACACACTGTAAAAACTTTTAAAATTGATCTGCTTATTAATAAAGAATTATTTTTTATAATTATCATTGGTATCAGTAGGTTTATTAATATTTTTACAACTCTGTTATCTATACATCCATTTTGACTTTGTAAAATTTATTTAGAAATTCAATATACGAACAGAAAGGCTAGAGACTGTTCTCGTGAGCTGTATTTTGTGACAAAGGTACTTAATTTGAATGCAGTAAGATAAAAAAAAAAATATCTAACACTAAAACATTGGATTTAAAAAGAATAAAATTATCTGCTGCATTAGAAATGCCTCAGAAGTGTCTCTGTAGTGTTGATTTTTGATTCTGTGCTTCACGGTCTGTGTAAGACAAAACATTAAAAAAAAAAAAAAAAACCTCTTACTGTGAAGGCTTTTGTAAAATCTGGAGCTCCGTCACTGGCTCCAGAAGGATTGCTGTCAACGTGGTAGACCCTAGAGGAAGGCAGGAAGTGAGAACGCAGGAGAGAGAGAGAGAGAGAGCGAGAGCGAACCAGCGAGACGGCCAGAGAGATGGACGGTTGCCAGTTCCACCGAGGTGACCTGTGGTCTAGGTGCTAGGAACATTAGGTCATTCATCTGTCTGGAACCTCAGTGGTATCTCAGTCAGATGAATGAATCCTTTTCATTTCCCTGTCACTACCAAAACTCTTCGCTTTAACAGTGAGTCAGTAAACCCAAAGTTTTCACCCACTGACTCACAGAATCTAGCACGGTGGTGGTCCTGCAACTTTCCACGATCTGCTTGATACTTCCCGTAAATGCTGACATGGGCTCTCTATCTCCCTACTCATCCTCTAACTGTCTGAGACCTGCCTTTGTTAAACAACTGCGCAGTCCTTATGGCATCTAGTCAACGGTGTAACTACCAGTAATGCTGGTAATACAGCCGCAGTGGGGCCTGCAACAATTAAGGCCCGCATAGTTGGACTCTTCTTTTGTCAGTTTAATTTACTTTGACACCATTATATCAAAAGAGCTGACACATCTCTAGTGCTTGAGTTTCACTGAGTACAAACATACAACTATGCGTAATTAGACAGCACTATGTGAGCCAAGTTATCTGCTCCTTAGTGTCACATATTTAATTTCATTCATTTAATCACCAAATGAATGACCGGACTTGCTGTGCTATCAGCCGAGAATGCCTGCTGGCTGGATCTAAAGGATTTAACAGACAACCTATGATGCAAGTCAAACTTACAGTGGGTACGGAAAGTATTCAGACCCCTTTAAATTTTTCACTCTTTGTTTCATTGCAGCCATTTGCTAAAATCAAAAAAGTTCATTTTATTTCTCATTAATATACACTCAGCACCCCATCTTGACAGAAAAAAACAGAAATGTAGAAATTTGTGCAAATTTATTAAAAAAGAAAAACTGAAATATCACATGGTCATAAGTATTCAGACCCTTTGCTCAGTATTGAGTAGAAGCACCCTTTTGACCTCGTACAGCCATGAGTCTTCTTGGGAATGATGCAACAAGCTTTTCACACCTGGATTTGGGGATCCTCTGCCATTCTTCCTTGCAGATCCTCTCCAGTTCCGTCAGGTTGGATGGTGAACGTTGGTGGACAGCCATTTTCAGGTCTCTCCAGAGATGCTCAATTGGGTTTAGGTCAGGGCTCTGGCTGGGCCAGTCAAGAATGGTCACAGAGTTGTTCCGAAGCCACTCCTTTGTTATTTTAGCTGTGTGCTTCGGGTCATTGTCTTGTTGGAAGGTGAACCTTCGGCCCAGTCTGAGGTCCAGAGCACTCTGGAAGAGGTTTTCTTCCAGGATATCTCTGTACTTGGCCGCATTCATCTTTCCTTCAATTGCAACCAGTCGTCCTGTCCCTGCAGCTGAAAAACACCCCCATAGCATGATGCTGTCACCACCATGTTTCATTGTTGGGATTGTATTGGGCAGGTGATGAGCAGTGCCTGGTTTTCTCCACACATACCACTTAGAATTAACGCCAAAAAGTTCAATCTTGGTCTCATCAGACCAGCGAATGTTATTTCTCATAGTCTGGGAGTCCTTCATGTGTTTTTTGGCAAACTCTATGCGGGCTTTCATATGTCTTGCACTGAGGAGAGGCTTCCATCGGGCCACTCTGCCATAAAGCCCCGACTGGTGGAGGGCTGCAGTGATAGTTGACTTTGTGGAACTTTCTCCCATCTCCCTACTGCATCTCTGGAGCTCAGCCACAGTGATCTTTGGGTTCTTCTTTACCTCTCTCACCAAGGCTCTTCTCCCACCATTGCTCAGTTTGGCTGGACGGCCAGGTCTAGGAAGAGTTCTGGTCGTCCCAAACTTCTTCCATTTAAGGATTATGGAGGCCACTGTGCTCTTAGGAACCTTGAGTGCTGCAGAAATTATTTTGTAACCTTGGCCAGATCTGTGCCTTGCCACAATTCTGTCTCTGAGCTCCTTGGACAGTTCCTTCGACCTCATGATTCTCATTTGCTCTGACATGCACTGTGAGCTGTAAGGTCTTATATAGACAGGTGTGTGCCTTTCCTAATCAAGTCCAATCAGTTTAATTAAACACAGCTGGACTCCAATGAAGGAGTAGAACCATCTCAAGGAGGATCAGAAGAAATGGACAGCATGTGAGTTAAATATGAGTGTCACAGCAAAGGGTCTGAATACTTATGACCATGTGATATTTCAGTTTTTCTTTTTTAATAAATTTGCACAAATTTCTACATTTGTTTTTTTCTGTCAAGATGGGGTGCTGAGTGTACATTAATGAGAAATAAAATGAACTTTTTTGATTTTAGCAAATGGCTGCAATGAAACGAGTGAAAAATTTAAAGGGGTCTGAATACTTTCCGTACCCACTGTATGTATGATTTCTTTGACAATTAACCAAAAAACAAGTGTTTTATTATGATGCTCTCACACTAGATTTTCCCAAGTGTAGCTGTTTTCCTTGTGAATCATTTCACTGAGGTGTCAACTGTACCGTTGCTTGTTTTAAAACTGCTTTAACTTTGGTTTACTTAAATTTAAATTTGATTTGCTCCTGATATCTTGTTATGTTACGTCTGATTGTGAGATTAACTGAGCTGCTGGTGAGGAGCACAGTGAAGTTCTATAAGTGCAGAGACAGATATCTGAAACACAGGCACTTTAACTTCCACTGTGGGCCACTCGTGATGCACATTTATGATATTCTTTCAAAATTGTCCTGACTAAATGTTGTACAAGAAAGAGGCTGCCATTGTAACAGAAGAATCCACAGGTGAGGCAAGACGAATGCGGGCTGCAGACTGTATAGCAAGCAAAACTTCATGATGCATTGTGATGGGCAGGTCCCAGGTCAGCCCAGGTCTTTGACTCTCTTGTATTGGGGCCCGGTGCTGACTTGTTGCACCATTGCAGCCAGTTCAGATGAATTTGTCCAATTTTCTGTAAATTTCATACATGCTTCTGAGAAAACGCACCTTTCCCTTCCCTCCTTCTTTGTTCTGGTCACTTGGTTGATCTCCAGGGCAGTCAGCTTCTTGGCCACTCTGTACTGCCACAAGTAGAATGCTTCTTTGGATGCAGCGATGACGTGTGTCTTGGTCATGGTGACAAACAGTGGATCTGAACAAATTAAAAAAAAAAAAAAGTGACAATTAATTACAGAGATGGCCCAAACTTCATTCTCTTACTTATTTACATACTTGGGACCTGTGACGCCCATCCAGATCACTGAGCCTTTCAACCCTGCAGACCTTGAACTGTCTTGGCCTGAACTTCTCAGCAAACATCGGACCATGCCAAGCAGAAAGACACTGGCCGAATATCTGTGGTATGAGACGACCAGCGCTCGCTGCTATAGGAAGCTGCGGGTCCATCAAGTAACTGTGGGCGGCAGGAGGCTGTCTGCCAACTCCTATGTCTCTATACACAAGGTGTGATCTCTCGCACTGGTTTGAAGAAATACACCAACCTCATGCTAAATCAGGACGTTGATCGTTCCACTTCTGCGCCACAAGATTATTGCTACGTTCATTGTATGCGAGCTTAGAGGGCAATGGAAGAAAACTCACATTAAAGACGTGTTGACCATGAAAATGGATATCCAGAGGCATAATGCACTCACCGATGTCAATGTATTTTGAGTCCAGTGGAGTTCCGATGGAGTTGCACAGAATCAGGACAAACTGAAAAACACACAGTAGAGCGACATTATTTTACAGGTCAATGTATTAAATTCCATGTCAAAACAAATGGGCCTCTTTTGGGTTGTGAGGTTTTAGAGTGTACGTTACCCTTGCATGACTGGCAGACTCTACCTCAGCATCCTCCTGCGTGGCAACAAATTAGAAAAACAGGAGGCAAGACAGCAGAGAAAGATTTGTGATCCTTGCTATTTCAGATCGCTCTATATCCATTATCGACAGTACTTTCCCTACTGTTCTTCTCCAACTCCAATCAGTAGAGTAAGATTCAGTATAGATCTTTCAAAAAGCAATAGAAAAGCCTAAATCATAAAGTGTAGTAACTTGTGGATCAAGACAGCCTGCAGTGGTTCATAAACATCACAGCTCCTGTTTTGTGTTTTTTTGTCTCTCCTCTCCGTTAGTGTTTGTACCTGAGGCTGGGTGTCGTCTGCCTTGCTGGCCAGGATGCAGAAGTCCCCAGAGGTAGTGATGGACATCAAGCTCTTGACGTATTTGACAAACTTCTCGTTGTTTTTGGTGTCCCAGAAGACCACGCAGTACTCTTGGCGCTCTGGCTTTGTGTAGGCGTACACCACCGTGTTGCAGCAGTAGCCCCACTGTGAGGAGACAAGACAAGGCAGGTGAGGTTCAGGGACAGTTTAGCCTGTGACACGACAATGAAATACCGCACGAACGAACAAGAAATTTGATTGTGAGAAAGATATATTCTGCCAGCCCCTCTGATTTATCTCCCACTATGACTTACTTTTTCTGACTCCCCGAAATTTCTCCTAAACTGAATTAATTATGCCAATTACAGAAAAGATAATCTGTGTTTAAGAAGTTAAGACCAGCAGGCACTCACATGCATGCACTGTGTAACACTGCTGCTAGGTGTTATTTCAGACTAATACTGGGGCTCATTAACGTGACAAACTGTTAATCCACCCTGACAAAGACCGTATGTTTGAAACTGCACAGCATGTTTTAGCATTTGTCAACCAAAGGCTAAACACTGTTTCTTTCCGCGAAGCATCTTTTAAGTCAAGAAAAAACATGGACAGTATGAGGAATAGGTGTCTACATTTACCTTATAATCTGGTCTTATGTTGGCAAAGTAGATGTAGGAGTCCACAGCGAGGCCAATTCGCAGCCCTCCTCCCTCCCAGGCAACCCCTGACATCTGCTTCCCGGGCACTTTGAGAGTTCTCAGGTGCTGAGTAAACACAGAAGACCATTAGTAGTGTACAAATTTCACCTTCTTACTGTTGCGCGGCATTGTTAGAACCCAGTTGGGGTAAGTGTGGCTCGAGAGATATCGCCAACTGCTGCGAGCTCAAGTGGGTAGAAAAACGTGACCGCCTAAGTGGAGCTTAGTGAAAAAAATGCCTGTGCGTTTCTGTTTGTGAAAAAAGACATTAAAGGACAAACTAATTAGGTGTGTTGGGTTTGTTTCTTTGTTTGTTGCTGCGGAGAACAATCTTCTTTCATGATTCAGTCACATAGGTGGTGTGCACTTACCATGTTGTTGCTGTTTGCCACATTACTGTGAGGATTACTGATTATTGTACTAAACAGCGCAACATACTGTGTTAGAAGTCCAGACAGACTTATAATAACATGAAGTCATGAAATCAATGACTTGGATTGAATCACAACAGGGTTACAATACTTTTCACTCCAATTTATTCCGGCAAATTTGGCCTGAAGAGCTTTAGCTTGCAGCTAAGAGCACTTTGCAGCTATGAAACTCAACAACTCGCTGGAATTTCTGTCTTTAAAAGATCAATTGTCAACATAGTACATACATTTTCAACTGCAAAGTCTCTCATTTTAAATAGAAAAAAGAATCCCAGGAATGTCTTATCTAACCTCTAAAAGCCCTGCAGAAATCTCCCACCCTTACCCCTCCAAATGGTGTGTAGAACTGCACCACGTTGAATTCTTTCTCCATATTTGAGGCTCTGAGGGAACCTGCCACCGCCAGCACACTGCCACAATGGTTCCACTGGATGCTGATCACATTCATCAAAGTGTCAATACATACTGGGTCTGTAGAAAAAGGCAGGAGCACGGAGCAGCAGCATGAGCAAACATTTCATTTGAGTGCAAACGTTGAAATATAAACACAAATTTCAAATCTTTTTGGTTGCTTACTCTCATCATTCTCATAGCGCATGACCTGGCATCTTCCGTTGTCAAAACAGATGGCCAGACACGGACAGCCCGGCTCGATGTATCCTCCAGTTCCTGCGTACCAGTGGATACCAGCGATGCTGACAGCTCCAGTCGCGTTGGTGAGACAGCTGATGGTCAATTTCATCTGAAACAAACCACAAGATAACATACTAACGTAAAATCAATAAGCGTCCGTTAAATTACAACTCATTTTTCTTATTAATGTAGCTGTAATGTTGATTTAATATGAATTACTGTTATGTTCCATTATAACTCTTACTTAATCCAATGTTTCTGTGCCTGTTTTTTGTTATTTGAATGGTTCTTATAACCATCGCAGGACACCTACAATCCGATTAATCATGCAAATGACTAACTTGCACTGCCAATACAATGTGCTGACAAATCTATTTAACGAAAGGATGCACACTCACTATGAAGTTTCCTTGATTGTCATAGATTTGTACTTCCCCGCTGGCCATGCCAAAGAGGAGGATCTTGCTGTCTGGGGACCACGCCACATGAGCAAGCTGACTTCCCTTCAGCTCCTTTCCCCAAATCCGGTTTCCTACAAAAACAAGGTCGTTATCCGACTGTTATTATACATCTATTTCCCCAGCACAGCAAGAAAGCGATCATTGTTAAAGGGAGCCTTACTGATTTGATGCTATCTATTGATTTTTATGTTGTTGTTGTTGTAATCATTCCATACCATCTACAGATCCAACGATGACCGCCCCGTCTTCATACACAATGCAGATCTTTTGACCGTCGGCGTTCCAGCTCATGCTCCTCACCACTGACTTGTTCCTGTTATTGATCATCTCCTCGTACCATGCACCTTTGGAGGAGACAAAGACAAACATCTATATTATATTAAAAAAAAACAAAAAAACATTTATTATAAAGCAACCTGTATTTCAGTTTGACTGCACTAATCACCTTTGTAAAGCATCCACACGATGATAAGTCCATTCTGGTCACTCGTCGTCAGCTTCTCATACTGCTCGTTCCACGTGACCACTTGCACTGCGCCTGCATGTGTGGTGATGATGACGTGTTAATGACATACAAGGGATAATATTCCTTTGGCTGGCGTTGGGGTCTGTGCACTGACAAGACTTGTCCTTCCTTTTGTGGACGCTGCTTGTCACGAATATCCAATAATAATAATAACAGGTTTGGGTGAAGGCTCAATGTAACTTACCGCTGTGTCCCTCCAGAGTCTGGTTCATTGACAGATTACTGGGTGCAGCCAGGCCTTTGAGTTTGGCATCATCTGTTGATATAAAAAAAAAAAATGAATCAGATGATCAGTGTTGTATTCATTCTATAGTTGTATTAGTCACGGTGTTTCATGTTTATCATAGGTCTCGCATACAAGTCTTTCCAACAGAGAGAGCAGGCAAAGCGGCACCATTTCTACTTGCACAACGACAAGTTTGAATACATTTTTATGGCTGAAAACGAGCAGGGAGAAGAAACTGATTCAACACTAAACTTAATTTAGCGCCTCGGCTCCAACACCTTCGACTTACCCGTCTGACTCTCGAGCTTGAGTACCCTCAGGAGGCCGTCGTCTCCTCCGCAGGCGATGAAGCCTTGATCTTTGTTCCAGGAGACGCATTTTAGATGGATGCTGTTGGGAATCGCGATCTGCGTGACACGGAAAGGGGGGACAAGTTGTTTAACCGACACCGCGACCCTAAACGGACCCCATAAATGTCTGAGCACTCACCTTCTTGCTGAGGTAAATAAACATGCCGGTGGTGGAAGCCTCTTAATTAGCAGTTAGCGGCACATGCGCGACGATAAACACGTAAACAAGTTGCAGCTGGGACGTTCAAAACTCTGCGGCATCGCAAGTTCAAAGGCTGACTGCGATTAGAGTAAATAACTTTTGCTGGAAAAAAATACTGAAAAACGGTTAAATTCGACGTTTTATTGCGTGTGTTGGCAGATTTCGGCGCTTCGGAGGCTGGAGCTTCCCTCCGTCTCCCGTGGTAACCGTAAACCGGAAGCGAAGTGTCCACCTGGTAGTTGTAGTTTTTCTTGTCAGCTCGCGCGCTAAATGGAGTTGTTCATATTATTTGAGCTTGAAGAAAGGTGAACCCTACTTTATTTAACTAAACACAAGTGGTAAAAAAAAGACAAATAAATCAGAACTATGCAAATTATCTAAAAGAATATAACTGAAAAGAAATAGATAGAAGATATTGTAATACAATAGTTTTATTTAATTAGGTCGCCAGTGCACAACAATACATAAAACATTCTGTCCGGTGAAGTAAAATTAGGCAACTATCATTTTTTTTTAATGGATTTTAAAAGTAGCTTGGTGATTAAGAGGGTTAACACGATAAAAGAGAAATATAAGATCAAATGTTTAACCATATTTATTTTCTATGCACAGCTATTTTCCCAATAGAACATATACAGACAAGTTGTTTTCTATTCCAAAAGCACCAAAATATGTAACGCGCATAACTGTCAGTATGCACGAAGATGCCATATGTCTACAAGAAATAAGAAAATACAGTATGTGTGTAGTGTATGAAGAAAATACTGTCACACTCTAAAAATTTTGCATTGAAAATAGTCTATCATGGCTAAGACTGCTGCCAGAAAAAATGGTCCAAGACTTGCCAAGTCTGCCACCTTGACCTCACTGAACTATTGTCTCTCCTTTTCAAACAATTGTTCTTGTCTGGTACAAACAAAACAATAATGACCAGTCAACATTGTGCAATTAGGTTGTTAAAATATTTCAGCTATCAAAGAAAAGGTTTATAGTAATGCACTGTGATGTAATGTGGCAGTTGGATCAGGCTTTATTTCAGTCTTTTCTTTAATGCTGCCATCAGACGAAAAACAACAAAGCTCTTGTGTAAAAGATTTGTTGTTGTGTGATGTTATGGAGGGAGGCTTTGTGTTCTGCCAAGGACACTGCACTGCCGTGATCAAGAAATGCTCTTAAAGCAGTAAATACACGTAAAAGTGAAAATATTTTCTCCCCAAAATATAAAGCATTTATTATAAAACACTATCTAACTTTTAACATGTTAATTTTTTTCAAATTACGCTTTTTTTCTATAAATTTCCTAACTATCGTACATAATCTGAATCTGACCTCAATGACTAACAGTGTTAGAAGGAAATGTAATTTTTCTTTTATTTCTTATGGAGGTATATGTAAACATTTACACCAGTTACACCAACTTTGCTGTAAGTAATAACAGACTGTGTGGATAATGCAAAAAGGCAGGTTTGTAAAAAAGAAAAGAAAATTAAAACATTAAGACATTTTGAAGGTTACAGACGAATTCCACTGGACAACATAATTGGATGCATTGCTACTCCTGAACATGTCTTCTGGTGGCATCGCTGTTATTGCTGTAATCCTTCAATCAGATTCAGTTTGTCTGAAAGTTCATCAAGTGAACAGATAGTCAAGGAAACGGCATTTTATGACTTATTGTCATTAAAAGTACTAATTAAAGGCAAGCTAGTGCAATTGTATAGCATTTTCAAAGACATACGGTGAAAACATATTTCTCTCACATGTGAACCACAACTTTAAAATCGTAATTATTAATATGATTTGTGGATTTTCCTAAGCATCATCCTGGGTTCAGATAAAGGATATGTTTTCTGCTCAGCTCCTGAATGGTCGACTGTACTTTTTTCTGGAACACAATCTGTGCTTCACACATGCAGGCATCTTGAGTTATTTCACCCCTCATTTCCTCTGAAAAAAATAAGAAACAGAATGAGAAAAGTCAAAGAATGTGAGAGGTCTTTCGTCGTGTCATCATGTTGTCTCTTTGGCAGCTCGGTATAGCAGCAGCCAACATTTTCAGAAACCTCTAAAGTTCAAAATGAGCATAATTTGTTACGATTTGAAGAAATGTGAGGTGTTGTTTTAAATTAAAAAAAAAAAAAAAACTACCTGAAATGATTACTGATTAATGTATTTACAGCAGCAGAGATTAAGTACAATAATGATTTTTATTTTGTGAGTGAGATCAGGAAATGTATTAAAATGTTTTTATCACTTGAATTAGTGAATCATCACCTCTAGGTGCCCATGATGAGGTCAGCTTTTACTGGGATTTTAAGATAGAATCATTTAACAATAATGCAAGCAATATATCCACAGACATGTACAACAATAAATCAGTTATTGCTGCTTTGCTTGGAGCAAAGCTCTCCATTAGCTCATTTTACAACTTCCATTGCAGCACCACGAGCTCGCTCCTTAAACCAGCATTGGGCATTTTTATGTTCTATAAACCGTGCTGGACCAGTCGAGGTCCTGCTGTTCGCTGGACTTGGTAGCCTTGGTTACAGTCAGCTGCAGACTTTTACACAACTGAAGAATTAAAAAAGAAAGACATTAATATCATACAGTTACTATTGAAATAAAACGGACACACTTTATCCCAATTCTAAACCTCTTATCAGCGTTATGGGCTTGACGTTAGTCTGATGTGGAGACTGGTTCTGGTCTGTTTGCGCAAAATCTCAGCAGTTTATGTAAGATGACAGAGCTGCAGACTGAACTTTAACCTTTTAAAAACACACTTATTGTTTTAGGCCTCTGCTCGAAAATTGCATACCCATAATAAAAAGAGTACATCTCTGCAACCACAATAAAAAAATATTATATATTTTAAATATAAATATTTTTAATAATAAAGGGAACACTTGTGAGATTTGTTCAGATGTGTAAATATCAGTATATACATCCATATTTTAATAATAGTTTTGCTCAGTCTTCTCCCTGACAAGGACTTAAAGGATTAAGAGATAGAAACAACATTGCTACTTCCTGTAGCGTATGTAAACTATTCAAAAAACGTCAAGTGTAAGCACACAAGCTGCATGAAGTGAATTTCTGGTGTGCCAGTTGTATGTTTTATGCCTCTGTGGTGGCGATAGTCATAGCTGGAGACCTTATGTTTTCAGGTTGTCCCTCCATCTGTCAGTCCAGACCCGATATTACAAGAATGCCATGAGGGAATTTCTTTAAACTTGGCACAAACATTCACTTGGTTTGAAGGCTTAACAGATGAATGTTTTATGGTCAAAGGTCAAATTTTAAGCTAACTGGGACCTCATGTCCCCCTCATCCGTCTGTCCCATTCTGATGAATGTGATATCTCACGATTCCTTGAAGTCATTTCTTGAAATTTGACACAAACAACTTCAATTTAAAGATTAAATTACATTTTGGGGGTCAAAGGTCAATGCCAAAGCCTTATTAAATGGACCCATATTTATGAATGCAAAATTTTCGGCGCAACTGGAGGGAATTTCTTAAAATTCTTCTTCAAACATTTACCAGGACTCACAAAAATAGCTGGGCTCACGTAGATTTCCAGACCGTGCACATACAAATTTCAGTACATCTTGAGGGCCTGTGTGTAACACGACTTTATAGCTGTAGGAAATCTATGATTTTGAATTATCAATAACGCATCAAAATATTGAAATACTGGCATCTCACCTTAAGTAATCTTAAACAGTTTGGTATGTTGTGAAAACAGCTCTTGTCAAGTCAAGCACATGGTCCATCCCTTGTTTGATAAAGTGGGGATAGAGTGTGCATGGACTCCCTGGTCAGCAGTAGAAGCCTTGGTTGATTGTCTCTGAGGGCTTACTGAAACCAACGGCATATCTGCCACAACTTTTGGTGAGCTTGTGAGAGCTTTGTACATTTAGGTAGAAATTACACAATATAGACAACCAAGGATTCATTGTGCAGTCACCATGATGTATGTTGACAAAAGTGCAAATTCTTACGTGAACACGTTTTCTGGTCTGCATTCAACACATATCCCACTCGACACTTGCAGCTGTAAGATTCCCCATTGTTGATACAAACATGTTGGCAGTCATGTCCCTGAGCACAAGCATCTGAACCTGGAGAGAGACACTAACTGGCTTGGTAACTCAACAACAAACTCTTTGCTGTCATTCTGTATTACATTCATGAAACCACCTGCCAAACCGATTCGTGGATCTGTTATGGGATAACACAAATTATCCTAAAGTACTGAAAAAAAGTTGAAAGAAAAACGTTTCTTACGTGAGCATGTTTTCTTATCCACGTTCAGCACATATCCCACTCGACACTTGCACATGTATGAGTTTCCATTGTTGACACATATGTGCTGGCAGTCATGTCCCCGGGCACATGCATTTGAACCTGAACCTGAAAGAAAAGCTCACACCTTAGCAACTTAGTCTTATGGCGCACAAAATAATCACTTGGCATTTTGAAGAGTCTTCTGTTGCAGTTCCCTTTAACAGAAGATGATCCAACAGCCATGAGGAACTTGTCCTGTGGGGATGCTTTGAGATGCTGGATCACGCCACAGGCACAAAATACGCATATTGGAAAAACACAAAAAATCTTACGCGAGCATGTTTTCTGGTCTGCATTCAACACATATCCCACTTGACACTCGCAGGTATACGAATCACCATTGTTGACACAAATGTGCTGGCAATCATGTCCCTGGGTGCATGTATCAGATCCTGAAAAGAAACACTTCCACATCTGACTGACTTCTTCTGATGACATCATTCAAGGAGCTCTTAACCTCACGTGAATTCTCTGAATAATCAAATGTCCTTTATCAAAGTTAATGAAATCTTGTGTGTCTTATTGTTCACAATTTTAGTCTAGAAAACAACACAAGATACTGGAAAACATGAAAAAGGTCCAGGTTCTTACGTGAGCATGTTTTCTGGTCTGCATTCAACACATATCCCATTTGACATTTACAAATGTACGAGTCATCAGTGCTGACACAAATGTGCTGGCAGTCATGTCCCTGGGGACATGTACCTGAACCTGAAAAGAAGGTTTCACATCTACTAATTCAATTTACATCAATAAGAAAACTCTTGGAAAAACATCGACCTCATGATGGGTCGTTATGGCAGGGCACTTGAAATGAAACTGAAAACACATCTAAAAGGAGGGATCAGGTTCTTACGTGAGCATGTTTTCTTATCTGGATTCAACACAAATCCCACTCGACATTTGCAGGTGTATGAGTCATCACTGTTAACGCAAATGTGCTGGCACTCATGTCCATATCCACAGAGATCAGAACCTGGAAAGAGACCACATGTGATATCTCATCTCATCAGTAAAGTAAATCTTGGCCTGTTAGAGCCTCTGGCTGGCCATTCTTCCTTTTACAATTGACAGGAATTGGTACACATCCTGTACTACTTTCAGCACCTCTTCCAAGCCAGTCACATTTCTGAGCCGGGTATCTAATTTTGAAAAGAGACTTGTGAATATTTATGATTTTTATACAAAAACTTAAGCCATGTAAACAATACTGTACCTATCAGCCCCAGTGCCCCAACTTGCTGCCTGTTAAACATAAAGCCACTATTTGCATACATTATAAACTACAAGAGTAAACTCCAAGAGCTGATGTCCAACACAACCAACATCTTTAATCCTCCAGTTAGAGACCTTTATAGGATGTCTCCAAGGAGCAGGACTCTCACATTTAGATTATAGTAGAGTTGTTTTATGCAAGCATGTCATGACACTTGGAGGTATAATTCCACTTTTGATTAAAAAAAATAATGTGCTGACAGTCCTGCGCCTTTTTGTTTACATACGTCTGAACCTGAGGAGAGACTCTTGATTTAAGCTAATTACACCTGCCCCAGTAGCCAGTGTTGGAGGTTTAATGAGCCACTAGCATCAGAGAACCTCACACTTCACCGCATGCACATCAAAGATAAAAACCAAGTTCTTACGTGAGCATGTTTTCTCATCAGCATTCAACACATATCCCGCATGACAAGTGCAAAGGTATGAATCGCCATTTTTGGCACAAATATGTTGGCAGTCATGTTTCTGGTCACATATGTCCAAACCTGAAAAAAGAACACTTTCACGAACCAAGTTTGGAATCATTGGGCCATTGTGCATCTTACAATTAGCCATGAGTGATTAGCATTTCTTTAATGGCTGTGGGCATTATCTTTTACAACTTTCCTACATTTAATCAAGAAACGTGTACAAGATAATAAAAGTACAGAATACGTATTTGAAACTGCTAACAAACATGCAGGACTATGTTTCCTAGTATACAATCATCACAACAAAACTCAACCATTCCATTTGCTGTTTATCTAAGAGTTACAGTATGTACTCCCTGTACTTCCATGTGCATCAGCCAGGTCAGAACTTTCAACAAATTTCAACACATTCAAGTGCCTGTGAATTTGTTTTTCTAACACAAACACTGTCGTATCTTTCAAAAATGTATTTCACAAAGCAGCCTTTGCAACGTTTTATCAAGTAGTTCTAATTCAGTCATTTAGAGGGACACCTGACACTTTGCACTAGGACATAACAATCACAGCTATGAGCGAAACCTCAAAAGAGACACCTCCACAGCTAATGTCCACTGATACCGTTAGTAATGAAATGCTTGGGGTTGCTTCAGATTAGCCCGAATTAATGAAAAACGTATAAAGCCATGAACTCTTATCTCCATATCTCCTGTTCACGTACACTCGTACACGTATGGTAAACATAGCCCTGGGCTGACAGGTGTATCACATGCCAAAGCATGTAACATACTGTCAGCCCACTGGAGGGAATGTACGGGTCACATTTGGTCTTGAGTAAATGTGAAAAGAGCACGGCCAGCGTCCAATAAAGAGGTCATCTGCACAAAGAGGGACATAGTCTGGATCATTAGGCAGGTCTGGGGTGGGCAGATGGAACAAACTAAGGACTTCCCGGCGATGAGGGTTTGATGCTGTGAAAAAAACAATGTGTATTTTTTTTTTAAGCAATGTTAAGGTAACATATTTAAATGTATGTTAACTAACTTATGTGATGTAAAATTACTTATTTTATCTTTATCTATTATCTTTTACTAATCCTAGCCAGGTAGTTTTTGTACCTAACCGCAACCAAGTATTTTTTTCCTCATCTTAACTATGTGTTTTTTGGTAGCCAAATCTGCGGCACCTTGTTTTTCATGCTTTTTTGTGGCAAAATGAACCACAGAACAACAGACACTGCAAACGGATGCATATCAACTGATGGAGCTCTTGCGTGTGCTTTTTTTTTTTTGGTCTGCATTCAACACATATCGAGAGAGAAATCAATGCTGATGCAAATGCTGGCTGTCATGTCTCTGGACACATGTATCTGAACCTGAATATAGACACTCCAATTTGTAACGAAGGTAGTTTGTGAAGCTTATAATACATTGTGATTCAATTTATAATTCAAGTGATGGCCATACATTGTACCTCGACGTGCCTGAATACCAGTCACTCAGGTTTCTTCACATTCAAATAAAAATCACAATTTACTTCCAAAACACCGAGAACAATCTACAAGAGTTGATATTCATGCATGTAAAGCCCAGTGCTTTACTGGCTCTTGCTGTCTGAATTCAAGTTTTTGAATATGAAAATACCAAAATTTAAATCCATCCATGCAAGTAAATAACAGGTTCTTACGTGAGCATGTTTTCTGGTCTGCATTCAATACATAGCCCTCCTGGCACTTGCAAAGGTAAGAATCAGCATTTGTGACACAAATGTGCTGGCAGTCATGTCCCTGGATACACACATCCGAACCTGAAAAGAGACACTTCGAAAGCTAAAACCATCTGCTCAGCCATTCTGGGCTCGTTGTGGTGCTTAGCACAGGCGTAGCCACACATTTTATGCCTTTTATTTAATTAGCCTTACATTTTATTTTGTTTTTTTAATTAATGTAATGAAGCAGTGACACTGCACTTCAAAGCTTGAAAGACATGCATTATCATAGGCCATGCAAGGGTCTTACGTGAGCATGTTTTTTGGTCTGCATTTAACATGTATCCAGATCGACACTTGCAGATGTACGAGCCATCACTGTTTTCACAAATGTGCTGGCAGTCGTTGCCATGGCCACATGGATCAGAACCTGAAAAGAGACACATCCATATGTAGGTGACATCTAATGACATCAGGCATGTAGAGTTTGGCCTGCTGGATGTTCTGTGTGGCCATTGTTGTGTTCAGGTTTAATAAGAACTATGGTTATATGCTCCATGCAACTGCATCAGTCTTTCTCCAGATTCATCAAGTTATTCAGAAGGAGCTCAACACCTAACAGTGTACATGAGAAACCCATCAGTGAACGTATCGCTGATAAATTCATTGTCAGCGTATTTGCAACTTGCCAATTAAGTTAATCAATAACTTGTCCTCATATATTAATCCGTAATTGCTGTTGCAATTTATTTGTATAGGAACACAACTTCTAAGAGACAGGTTTGAAGAGAAGTAACAGCGATATTAGTCACAGAGAAAGTTCGTAGTTTGTACAAAACAAAACCTTAAGAGTTGTAGGCTATTCACAGTTATGTTCTTATTCAGAGCAACCCTCCAGTCTAATAACAATACATGGTGGTTTATGATCTGAAAACAATACCGCAGTTGTCTGAAGACATCTGCCACGGGCCCGCTGAGCTCTCAAGGAACAGTTATCAAAGTAAGATTTGTCATTACATGGTGATATGTCAATGGTGTTTGTATTACTGAGATTTCCCTGGATAGACTTTAGGGAAATGAGCTAACCAGGGGCTTCAGACAAACAAATCATTGAACCTACAGTTTTCTCACAACATAATATAATCATAATAGCTAGTAACCGTGGTTTACTCTTTTTAAAATGAAGGCACATTTCCATTAAAATACAGTGAAGCTGATTTTCACACCTGTATCCAACTTGAGAGCTATTACATGCATATATTGATCTGCCTTTAGGATGGCATCATAAAACACAGTCTCCCCATTCCACACACAGTGGCACAGTAGGTCAGCCGACACAAAAAGAAGAAAACAAATCACAAAAAACTTTAACTTTTGCCATAACACAGTGCGACTTTCTCGAGCAACACACGACTTTGGCCAATCAAAAAGCTGCCAGGCCATCTTTTTCCATTATTACCAAACCAAAGTATCAATCTCAAGATGACATCTGCCTCCAGAGCACAAACATAAATCTGTTCCATGCCCCTTATAGCATTAATGTCAGTCTACCAACTGACAGTTCCTTCAAATCTGTCGGGATTCTTCAGCTCTCGAAAACATGTTTTCTGGTCTGCATTCTAAACATCCCATTTGACCTTTCAGATGTACAAATCATCAGTGCCGAGACACATATGTTGGCAGACAAGTCCCTGGGAACATATATCCAAAGCTGAAAGGGAAATCTTTCACATCTGACTACCATGAAATACGCTTTTGATTGACAGGGGTCAGTGTTACAGCTCATATAAACTAAAGTATCTCCTGTTCAGTTGAGCCAAGTTGTGTCCTCTTAAAAAAGTCCCTCACAAACTGTTAATATGTACAAGTAAATGGAGGATATATAGAAAATAGACAATAAATTGTATTTCTTACGTGAGCATGTTTTCTGGTCTGCATTCAACACATATCCCACTTGACATTTGCAGACGTACGAGTCATCATTACTGACACAAATATGTTGGCAGTCATGTCCTTGGGCACATGATGCATCTGAACCTGAAAAGAAACACTTCCACATCTTAAAAAAATGTTGTCTAACTACATAAGTCAAACTGTCCTAATTAGTCATATTTCATACAAGTACAATTTATCCTTTAAATGAACGTAATTATGGTTTCACTACTCGATGTTGAAAGGGTGCTCCGGGGTTGTCGCTACACGTCAGATCAGGTGGCTATGGAGTGAAAGTTTAGATGTCGACGTTCTGCCAATGTGCCTTGGACTGTTTATTCTGTATATAGCTGTAGCTTCATTTGGATTTTTGTGATCTAAAGTACATGATTGAAAGTTTATTTATGTTTTGAAACAATAAACCTTTTTTTTTGTTTGTTTCAAAACATAAATAATTCAAACCGACATTTGCAAATACTTCTCTGTTTGCCTCTGCTTCAGAGACAGCAGACTGGATCAGGGCCGGGTTTAGAAACTTATGGCCAAAGCATCGCACCGATCTGAATAGCGGGGCAAAATTGGATATTGATTGAAATTGTCTTAAATGTAATGCCCTGGTTCCTGGCAATGATAAATAGTACATTATTAATAGTTCCACTGTTTATTCAGCGTAATAAATAAATGTCAAACAGACAATTTGAAAAAGCCTACCAATTAAAAAAAGAAAACAATTTTGTAACTCCAAAACAGCCAAACTATTTGTGGCCATTGCTTTTCGGGTGCCTTGTGTCTCTTTGTAGTTGATGCACAGCTCTTTGGGGGTTCTATTTAGTCATTACATGCACTAAAGGAGTTGCGTTTTTATTCTTTTTGTCATTTATGCTCTTCTGGTTATTGGCCCCTGAGGTCTTATGATCATTTAAGGTAGTATTACCGGCCTTCATGTATTTATGAAAACCAATATAGCTATTTGTCTTAGAAGCTGAAATCAGATCTATAGAGAAAGCTCATGTCCTGACATGAGCATGTTTTCTGGTCTGTATTCAACACATATCCCTTTCGACACTTGCAGATGTACGAGTCATCACTGTCCATTCAAATGTGCTGGCAATAATGTCCCCCGGGCACATGATGCATCTGAACCTGAAAAAAAAACACTCCCACAACTGACTGAGACAGTTTTGAGATAATAAGTAAGGAGGCTTTTGTGCAGGCTTTCACTGTGCCCTCATTATTTAATTTGTGCTGAATAGTTTCTGCCATAATCTATTCACCGCAAACCAAAACAAGTATCAACAGATGGTATGCAGTGTGTCTACAGCACAAAGTACCACAACCACTAATGTTCAAAAGGAGTTTAAACAGCTTATGAATGTGGAATTCCAACACGCTATCAAAATTATTTTCATAAATATATTATGTTAGACATTTCTACTTCTTTTCCGTTCAATTCCAGATCAAACTTTAGGCAAGATTCAGTCAAAATTCAGTCAAAACAGAAATGTTAGCCATGTCCTGCAGTTTTCAAGTTTTCAAAGAAATACAAAAACATAGTCAGACACTGAGACAATGTATAAAAACATTAATACAAAGATAAAGATTCTTACGTGAGCATGTTTTCTTGTCCGGGTTCAAGACAAAGCCCGACTGACACTTGCAGTTGTATGAGTTGCCGTTGTTGACACAAATATGCTGACAATTGTGTCCCCGAGCACATGCCTCCATACCTGAAAAGAAACACTTCAATGTCTGATTGGATTAAGTCTAGTGAAATCAGTTGTATTTTGTGTTGTATCTCTGTATTAATACGTTGTAAGTCTGTATTGAGTAATCTGTCACATGCAGGTTAGTTTGCTTGATCTCTGCGCTTCATCTACAGTGATGATGCAGTGAATTTGTACCGATTGAAAATTATTATTTGTGGAAACAAGACAAATATTCAGCTGTTACACCATAGGTTTTGATTTTAAATTATCAGAATAAAAACCCACCTTTTTAACAGCAAAAATTCCATGCAGTACAAAATCCAAACACAAACTCTACTGAAGGCTCACTCTTCAGTAATCGTTGTGTGTCGTCACTAGTGTTATCACTGCGGTGGACATACAGTCTCAGTGAAACACAGATTTTATTATGAATTCACTCCACAGGTTCATGCAGTCATGAACAAATAGTGCTCTTCGGTTTGCGTTACTGGAAGCCTGTCGTTAACACAAAATGCAACCAGGATGAATGTTGCATGACGAGCATGTATAACTTCAGCTTGCAAGTTTGGGTGGTAACAAAAAGTTGGACATAAAAATGTAAATACTGACATTTTTTAATCCTCTTTCTATTTGAGCACAATGACTGAGCTATATGGGGGGGGGGGTTCTGTGCAAAATATTTTTTAATGTAAGAATAGTACTTGTATTTTGAAAGCCTCTTACTTCTTACATCGCAAGTTCTGATATCACCCAAACGTATCATATCAACGAGCAGCTGGGCTGGATCAAGCCTTCCTGAAGCCAACATAATACATGACATAATATATGTGCATTTTGCAAAAAATAAGTAAAAGCGTCGTAACGCTTTTTTTTTTCCTGAAGATGAAACAAATGAGGTAAAACTATTGAACTCTAAGGGCGTAGTTTGCAGTTATTGGAAAGACTCCTGTCTTTGAGCTAAGCGATGCTAACCAACTGCTGGCCCCAGCTCATATTGAGCAGACAGATATGAGAGTACGAAACAATCTTGTTATCTAAATTTTGGAGGGAAAGCAGTATTAATATTTGTCGAGCCATTCCTACAATTGGCCTATAGCCTTTTTTCTTTTAATGAGCGTATTCAAAAATAATGAAAACTTTGTGCTAAATATAGGCTACACTAAAAGACATTTCCACTCGAACAGACTCAAATCATACTCAACGCAAGTTTGTTTAGTTTTTGCCTTGCATTACAAGTGTCTGTTAATCATCTGTCAGAGACTGCGGAAGCACAGCTTCAGATAACAGAGCAGGGCTCATGGCATTGGGCTCAAAAACGCAGCACAGCGAGTGAGGAGCAGCGTCCTCCCAGTGAAAAGTACAGACATCATCATGTTGGGTTTCAACCATTTTAAAGTATTCAAGGGATTTTACTCTGAGTCAGCAGATTATCAGCGATCAGAGGTTTGTCTTCTTCTTCAAGTTGGTTAATGTATAACTTATTGTACATGCTTAATGCTAACTGCATTAATACTACTCTACTTTTTCACCATCTGCATGGCAGCAGCTAGTGAACACCTTTTGGTAGGAATTCCAAACAAAACAAGTGGCGGTAAATCACTGGTTACCTTTGCCCTTGTTCTTAGGAGCAAAGAAGAAGACCAATGACTTTAGAATGGAGATTCCCTCTATGGTGCTGCCCATACAATCACAGATGAATATAAAAGAACGGATCTGACATACCCTTCTTTCCTTTATCGTCACGTTCAATATTTACTTCTTTACCGGCTTTCCTGCCACCTAGATCTAGTCCAAAATCATCAATTCCAGCATCTATTGGAATATCTGCACTCCCATTATCATCATCCTTACCACACAAGGTTTCCCTAAATTTGAAAGTGAGCTTCTCTATGACACCATAGGTCTCCACATAGAAGACATGGTCGTCATGGGGTTGGCTGGCCATGAGCCTCAGGGACGCCATATCAGCTCTGTCCACTCCCACCGCGTAGATCTCGATCCCAGATGTTCGTGCTGCCGCTGACACCTCCTCCACCTTGTCCTGGGGTCTCCCATCTGTCACTATGATGGCCACCTTGGCGATGTTCGGCGAGCCAGTTCGAGCCCCTGCCTCCACGGTGAAAGCTTTCTCCATGGCGGTTTTGATGGCCATGCCCGTCATGGTGCCTGAGGCGAGGGGCTCAACTCGAGCCAGCGCCTTCTTCAGGGACGACTTGTTGAAATACGTCTTCAGTAGAAACTCAATCTTCACTGTGCTGGCATAATTGACGAGGCCGACTCGAGTGGCATCAGAGCCAATCGCCAAGCTGTCCACCATGTCTTGCAGGAACTCCTTGGCCTTTTCAAACTCAGCAGGGCGTACACTGCGAGAGCTGTCTATGATGAAGACCAGGTCTATTGGCCGATTTTTGCAGTTGGACCTTGTTGCTGTAAAAAAAAAAAAAAAAAAAAATGTTTTCAATGGATTTGCAAGTGTGTCTGTTTTCAGACAGAGTGCAATATGACAACAGTTACTATTGTAAAGGAGAAACTGATTTAATGTTATATTGAAACCAACACAGGAGCTCCTATGGATGTATAACCCATTGCATCGCACGCACACATTTCTTCCACTATTTGCTTAGTTGGCCAGTTCACCCAAGACTTTTTTTTTTTTTATTAAGTCAAAAGCTTTGCTTATCTTAAGTGAAAAAAAATATTCGATTCATATTGAGATAAATGTTAAAATGACATAACAGTTAAAATCTCACCTCTCAACTATCATTATACCGAAATCAGGAAATGTAAGAATGCTTATAAAACACTGATGTAATACTGGCTGAATGCAGGTGATGTAAGAAACTAATGATGAAATTACTAAGTACACACGCTAATCAACCTTTTCTCTAGCCAATAAAGATTAAACCTTGAAAAAAAGACTATTCTGGGGCATGATTCAGTATTAAGAAGCAAAGAGGGTGGGGGATTGATTTTTCGCTGTGGCATTATTAGTATAGAAAGATTTCATTAAAAATGTATATATAATTCGGTATGTTAGGGGGATATGGCTTACATGTGAGAGGAAAGCCAAGTCATAACTCCTCACCTATCTTTATGGTGTTGATTAAGGTTCAGTACCTGCACTAGCTCTGATGGATTCAGGAGAGCTACTCAAGTCTTGAGTTTACTGCCAGGATATAAATGGAGCAGGTTTGAGTTGCAGTGATGAGGGCAGCTGACTTTTCTGTGGTGGCTGGTGATGAAAGGGCTGATAGCGAGGATGAAACCTGGAATTTGTGCCACCACCACCAGCTATGCAAAGCAAGAGTGAAAAGGCAGAGGGGAGAGCATTGGCATTGGTTGCTTTGATTTAAGGAGGCAAAATGAGCATGCAGAAATAGTTTTTGATGAGTTTTTGATTTCATTTATGAATTTTCTCCAGAACATCAGAAATGTATTTGTTTTATTTCTAAACAAATCAAATACTCACTAAAGGCTACATTTGGGACTGGACAAAAAAGCTGAAAAGGCCTAATACAAATTGCACAGACTACATTAACCACATTGCATTCCAAAACCCTCCAGTTTCTGACTCACACTTGGGATCCTTGCATTTATCATGGAAAAAAAAAGTTCCATAAAAAAAATCTTTACTGACCATTTGTAAAACTGCACTCACGCGTCAGCATGCACAGCACGTGGATTAATCGTGACAACTAAAAGGACACAACATCCACCAACTAACCTTCAACGTCAGGTGCGCGGCTCTCCTGCGACTGAGTCAGGTGGTTATTGGTGCCTGCCCGCCGCTGCTTGAAGTCCCGGATGGTCTTATCACCCCGTTTGACTTCTTGGAACATTTCTGCATTTGGTACTTCATCCGAGGTTTGTTCAATAGATCTGATATCTTCGTGGCGCTCATGTAGCCGCGGGGGGACCTGCGGGGACACTCGTGGGATCAGAGGACGAATCTGCCTGTGCAGTGACCGAGGCTGCGGTAAAGTTCCCAGAGATCCCGATGAGAGGATTCCAATAAAACAGACCAGTCTCCACGTTAATGAAGTCATGTTGTCTGCGCGCAGTTTATTTTTTTTCTGTGTCCCTCCTCCTGGTGTCCTCTGGGTGTCCACTAGCCTCCTACTACTGAGTGTAGCCCTTTTATATGACCCGGTCCACGCATGCAACATCAGCGGAGGGAGCCAGAGACCCAATCAAAAGACTGCCCAGAATAAGTGAGGGTAGTGCCTGAGCAGCAGCATCTGGTTTTTACTTCACTAATGTAATATCGTCCTTGAATTCTGGGATTTGATCAAATTTTGAAGTTACATTCAAAGTAATTATATTACAATATATATATATATATATATACAATGGTACCCTATGGTAGTAGAAATTGTAATTAATGAATCAGGAGACAGGCTGTTAGAAGGGAATCAGTCGGTAAATGTCACAAAGTAAAGCATAGTTTTTAGGTGTGCTTCCACTCAGCAGCAAATAGTTTAATTTCTCAATATTTTACACCCTTCCATTATTACTCAAGATTTCTTATTCAAACAACAATCAGCTCATGTGATACCCTACAATGTTATCAATTCCATAACCAAACAAATTTTTTTTTTAAATTAATAAAAAATAGCTCCACCTCGACCACAAAATGCAGTTTACATCTATCAGTGAGAGTAATCCAATAAAATAATAAAACACTTCTGCAGGGGCTATACTGTTAGATTACTAGCAAGAGGAATGCAAAAGATGTCAGTCTTTTTCAGAAGGTGAAATTTTTTTTAAAAAATTATAGTTTTTTTTTTACTGACTGTAGTATTGCAAATATGCATAAAGCCTTCATACAAACAAGAGACATTTGTCTAATGTGTTCTTTGATTTTGACTTCTGTCTACAAAAAAAAAAATACATTTGGACTTGATAGTGGGCCCAAAATAATTTGCCACATGCAGCATCGACAGCATCATTTTCTCCATATTACTCTAGCGTTGTGCCTGTGACAAATGCCATGTGACTGATTTAACAAAAATACACTGCTCCAAAAAATAAAAGGGAACACTTAAACAACACATCTGAGATCTCAATGAATGAAATATTCCAGTTGAAAATCTTTATTCATTATACAGTGGAATGCATTGAGAACAAAATAACATAAGAATGATCAATGGAAATCAAAATCATTATCCCATGGAGGTCTGGATTCAGAATCATACTCAAAATAAAAGTGGAAAAATCAGATCACAGGCTGATCCAACTTCTGTGGAAATTCCTCAAGACAAGTCAAAATGAGGCTGAGTAGTGTGTGTGGCCTCCACGTGCCTGTACGCACTCCCTACAACGCCTGGGCATGCTCCTGATGAGACCACGGATGTTCTCCTGAGGGATCTCCTCCCAGACCTGGATCAAAGCATCAGTCCACTCCTGAACAGTCTGTGGTGCAACGTGGCGTCGGTGGATGAAACGAGACACGATGTCCCAGATGTGCTGGATTGGATTCAGGTCTGGGGAACGGGCAGGCCGGTCTGTAGCATCGATGCCTTCATCATGCAAGAACTGCTTACACACTCCAACCACATGAGGCCGAGCATTGTCATGCATCAGAAGGAACTGAGGGCCCACTGCACCAGCATGTGGTCTTACAATGGGTCTGAGGATCTCATCCCAGGACCTAATGGCAGTCAGGGTACCTCTGGCTAGCACACGGAGGGCTGTGCAGCCCTCCAAAGAAATGCCTCCCCAGACCGTCGCTGACCCACCGCCAAACCGGTCACGCTGGAGGATGTTGCAGGCAGCAGAACGTTCTCCACGGCGTCTCCAGACTCTGTCACGTCTGTCACATGTGCTCAGTGTGAACCTGCTCTCATCCGTGAAGAGCACAGGGCGCCGATGACGAAGCTGCCAATCTTGGTGTTCTCTGTTAAATGCTGATCGCCCTGCACGGTGTTGGCTGTAAGCACAGACCCCACTTGTGGACGTCGGGCCCTCGTACCACCCTCATGGAGTCTGTTTCTGACAGTTTGAGCAGAAACATGCACATTAGTGGCCTGCTGGAGGTCATTTTGTAGGGCTCTGGCAGCGCTCCTCCTGTTCCTCCTTGCACAAAGGAGCAGATAACAGTCCTGCTGCTGGGTTGTTGTCCTCCTACGTCCCCCTCCACGTCTCCTGGTGGACCGGCCTGTCTCCTGTTATGTCCTCCGTGCTCTTGACACTGTGCTGACAGACACAGCAAACCTTCTTGCCACAGCGTGCATTGATGTGCCATCCTGGATGAGCTGCACTACCTGAGCAACTTCTGTGGGTTGTAGACACCGCCTCATGCTACCTCTAGAGGTGAGGGCGCTGGCAAAATGCAAAAGTGACCAAACATCATCCAGAAAGGATGAGGACAGAGAAATGGTCTGTGGTCACCACCTGCAGAACCGTTCCTTTATAGGGTTGTCTTGATAATTGCCTCATTTCCACCTGTTGTCTGTTCCATTTGCACAACAGCAGGTGAAATTGATTCATAATCAGTGTTGCTTCCTAACTGGACAGGTTGATTTCCCAGAAGTGTGATTGACTTGGAGTTACATTGCGTTGTTTAAGTGTTCCCTTTATTTTTTTGAGCAGTGTATAAATGAATCCCTTTTAAGGCAGTTATATGTAACACATTGCCCTCTCTTGGCTCGTGGTGCAAAGTGCGCCTCTGTGGTTTTGGTCTGACTTGAGGGGAAAAAACAAATGACATACAGTATTTCAAATGCTGTGAAATACATAAAGCTGCCTTGTCTAAACCAGTTTATCAGCTGAAGGTGGCAGATCATTTGATAATGAATTATTATGTGACCATCAAAGAGTCACTTCACCAGCGATTCAAATCACCTGGCTGTCTGCGTGCCAATCCAGAGTTTCAAAGATATTAATAGCAGGGCAGGTTTTGCATTATGTGACAGGAAATTTAAATTTTCAAAGAGTCACACCTTTCACAAAGGGACTTTTTATGAGAGCTGTTGCTCAGGAACAAGTTCATACTCTAGAGAGAAGAACAAATGCACATACTGCATGCTTTGACTCTATGCAGCCACAATGTTGTTGTGGTTATTTGTCAACTTTATGAGTATATTTTGCACCTGTTTAAGAGAGAATAATTTTCGGCGTGCATACTCTCCAGGTGATATCATCATTGGAGGACTTCTCCCTCTTCACCAGCAAACCAATACAAGCACAGAACATGGAAAATTCTCCTGTGTGGAGTAAGTATGAAATTAATCTAATTACATCACTGTAAAAAAAAAAAAAAAAAATGAATCACTTGAAATTTAATCTGTCCCCTGTCAATTTTTGCAGCTATGACTTCAAAATTTTCCTACACAGCCAAGTGATGATTTACAGCATCGGAGAAATAAACCAGCGCACTCCAAGACTTCTCCCCAACTTCACTATAGGATACGACATCCACGACACTTGTGGAGATGTCAGCCATGCCATCAGAGCAACACTTCAGCTGCTGAAGAACCAGTCAGACCCTCACAGCTGTTTACTACCTGCACACCCTGACTCTGCTTTACCTGAACCCCAAACCAAGGTGGTGATCGGTGAGAGGTATTCTGAAGTATCGATAGCTGTTGCGCGTATTTTTGCTTTGTCATCAGTTGCACAGGTTTGTCCTCACTGTATTTTCTACAAACTGCAGTTAGAAACTTATATGGAAGCTAATAATTTTAGTTTAAAAATACAGTTAAATCAATATTTGTCTTTAGATTTAAATGCATCACTGTTGCAAATTTTGTGCGGAACTATTTTAACATGATTTTGTTCCTGTTTGTTACAGATCAGTCACGCATCAACGAGCGAGCTGCTCAGCAGGAAGTCCAAGTTCCCCACTTTTCTGCGAACAGTCTCGAGTGATGAATATCAGACAAAGGGCATTGCTTTGCTGGTGAAGAAGTTTAATTGGAAAACAGTGGCCATTGTGGGAAGTGACGATGAGTATGGGAAATACGGCACTGATCGCCTCGAGGACCACTTCATTAAAATGAGCATCTGCATTGAATTCATTGTCATCCTGCGTGACAACTTTACGAATACGAAATTGGCTGAGCTGGTAGAACAAATTGGTAACTCTTCGGCTGAAGCCATCATTGTGTTCACCAAGGACACCAATGTTGAAATGATCATGGACGCTGCCATTAAGAAAAACTTGAGCAGAACTTGGGTTGCAAGTGATACGTGGTCCACCTCTTCAAAGATCTTTACAATGCCAGACATTGAGCGGGCAGGGCAGGTTTTCGGATTCATCTTTAAGAGGAATGAGGTGCCAGGATTTAAAGACTACGTCATCTCAATGTTTAACAGAACTCCTAACACCTTTCTCCAATATCACCTCACTCAATATCCCCTGTGCTCAAATCTGTCTGAGGAGAACGGAGGAAACTGCTCGCTAACAAACGGCCGACAATGCCTGGACCCAAGCTGCTTGGCCACTTACATTGACCAGGATGAATCTTACAGTATTTATTTAGCTGTTCAAGTCATCGTGGAGGGTCTCAGACGCTTGCTAAAATGTGATCACCAACAGTGTGAACGTAGCGCCAAATTTACAGCCTTGGAGGTAAAGTATCTTGCTCATATATATTGTACGGCTGCTATATGTCTTGAACAAATATGTGTTAGACAATTTTTTTTTTGACAGTTAGATTAGATTAGATTAGATTAGATTAGATTAGATTAGATTAGATTAGATTAGATTAGATTAGATTAGATTAGATTAGATTATACTTTATTAATCCTACAGTGGGGGAATTTAGTCAATAGGAAGATAGTAGATAGGAAGTTTGCAAAGTTTCTCAAGCCTGTCTTGTGAATATGAAGCCAGCAGCCAGTTATCTTAGCTCGACATAAAGCATGTGAAATGGCTGTCGACAATGGAAATGACAAATTGCTTTTCTTGGGTCGATTATGTGTGTTATTTGACCATTTGCTAAATGCTTCAGATCTTGAATTTACCATGAGGTTGGTAGAAAAGCAACAGAGACTTTAGGAAATTACTGCTCTTGGCCAAGAAATAGTCAAAACATTACTCTCCTTAAAACTGCTGCATGTTCTCAAATCCTGGGTTTATAGATTAAAAAAAAGCTGATGAGAAGATTTGTATAGTGTTTCAAGTCCTCATGCAAAGCTAACTGGTTGCGGCTCACATTTACTGGACAGTTGCGACAACTACAAAAGAGTAAATAAGAGCATTTTCTGGCAAGTAAATATATTCCTGAAAACAAACAAAAGTTCAAATGTATTTTTTGATATTTATAAAATGTAAAAAATGTACATACTTACGCTACAAAATTCCTAACATCTATGGCTGTTTCGTTTATGAAATACAATACATATTTATTGTACTTTCATTTATTCAATTTCATAAGAGAATGTGATTTGTTTTATATTAGTTTTGTTTTGTTCATGGTTGTCTCCACAGCTTTTCAAGGAAATCCAGAATGTCAACTTCACTGTGAACACCACACATATATCCTTTGACAGAAATGGAGACCCCAGTTTGGGATATGATATTGTTTACTGGAACACGTCTGAATCCCAACAAGGCACAAAAATAATAACTATTGGAGAGTACTGGCCAAATGGGGAAATCAAAGTCCCTGAATATCTTCAAAACATAAAAACTATGGAGGTGAGATGAAGATTTCTTTATCTAGTTTATTCCTTTGATAATTTATGAATATTATTTACTGCTTCTGTTGTTTCCTTTAAAGAGGACTGCTTACAACTGCTCTAAAACGTGTAAACCCGGACACGAGTTGAAAACGCAAAGAAAAAAGTGTTGTCCTGATTGTGTTCCATGTGCGACTGGAGAGTTTTCCCCTGGAAACGGTGAGTGTTATATTACAAATCCCAACAGAATAATGTCTACTGATATACAGTTTCCTTCCATATTAATACATGAGGGCTAATAGGGGAGAGTTGTTTTTACAATCTGTAGCTGAGTGCACAGCTGACTAACAAATTGCAACAATAGTTAGAGGGATATTTAGATGCCTCTAACTATTGTTAGACTCCTCTTTTACATTAAGTAATATTGCTGGTTTTGAAAATAAAATAATTGTTGAATAGATGCATTTTAGTCTTGATAAAAAATACTCACCATGATGGGAAATTCCAGAACATGATTGTATTTTGAGAAATTATGTTTGGTGTCTGTATTTAATTTGACATAAAAAGGAAGGCATAAGATAAAAATTGGGGGCCGTTTTAATTAAAGCTTCCTCTCCCAAATATTTCCAACCAACCTCTTGTCTACACCACCTTCTGCCCCTAAAAATGTTCATACAGCCCACAGATAAGAGTTAAGGGTTGTGTATTTGATCTCACTGCCACCATACGTGTTAGAGCCAAACCTTTACTTCCTTATTTTTGCAGTAATATTTTGTACATAATTTTATGATTGGCTATAGCAAAGGAATACTAAGTCATCTTACGTATTCGGGGTAACAGGTCAAATTTATAAAAATATAAAAATACTCTTATTTACTAATTTTATATTCAAATGCTCAGGTTTAAACTCTTGTTGTTGCATGTCCTGAGTTCCCACATGTCAGTTTTGCATGTATTGCATAATGTCACTCTTACAATACCGTACTGTAATGTTGATCAGATATTGCAGTTTGTTACTTCCTCATTTGAGCAAAACATAAAATATTATATTTATGGATTTCTATGATATTCCTTTTCAAATGAGTTTATTCTTCAGAATGAATAAGCAAAATATCCTTTCTTTTCCTATTAAGTTAAAGTTGCATTTCTTTATTTACCTCTACAGGTACAGCATGTAAGCGTTGTGGTAAAAAGCAGTACTCAGACGACAAACAGCGGAACCGGTGTTTCAAAAACAATGATGTATTTCTCAAGTGGTCAGCCCCCTTCTCCATCATTTTGATTTCATTTGGATTCTTTGGGATAATCATTTCGATTGTGTTTGCAGTTCTGTTTACAATCTATCGTGGAACTCCCATTGTGAAGGCAGTTGGAGGTTATCTGTGCTTCTTGGAGCTTTTTTCCCTGATGGCCAGCTTCATCCTTTCTTTTAGCTTCATTGGCAAACCCACCAAGGCTTACGTCTGTTTTGGCCTGCCCCTCTTTGGTTTCGCCTTTTCCATCTGCATCTCCTGTATTCTGGCTAACTTGCTTCAGATCTTGGTGGGCTTCCAGTTTGACCTGAAGGTTGGATCCTGGGTGAAGAAGCTTAACTACCCACATGCCGTGGTGACCATCGTCTCTGGGGTTCAGTTGGCCTTATCTGTGTCATGGCTGATCTTGAGGCCCCCGCTCCCCAAAGAGATAATATCAGCAAGAATGAACCTGCACCAGTGTACGATGTGGTCCAATGGGTACTTTATTGCCATGATAGCCTACCTTGCTTTCTTGGCCCTCATTTGTTTCCTATTTGCAATCAAAAGTAAACAGCTGCCAGATTTGTATAAAAATGCAGTTTTAATCAGCATCAGTATGCTGCTGTTTTTAATCATTTGGATCATCTTCATCCCACTTCTTCTCAGTTTGACAGGGAAGTACAAACCGGCTATTGAAAGTGCAGCCATTCTCATTTCTAGCTACAGCATCCTCTGCTTTCACTTGGCCCCTAAATGTTACATTATGGTGTTCAGGAAAGAGCTTAATAATGAGAACGCAATTACTGAGTACATCAGGAGGCATTATGAGCAGAAGGGCATGAATGTGGTGAAATCATAATTGTACATACATATCCATACATTTATTTTGTAGCTGTTAGGTAAGAATTATCTGTACAGAAAATCATCTTTGTGTGGTGATATCAGAGCCATTGAGTGTCTCAAACAATTTAACATGTTGTAGAGACTTACACATACAAAGACTTGAAGCTGCAATGGCCCCAAAAATACTGAAATGGAGGTGAGCATACTTTTGTAAATGAGAGATTTAAGTTCCTTGTTCTAAATAAATTTGCAAAAATGTCAAAAAAATATTTTCACTTATCATTTTGGATTATCAAGTGCAAATTGGTGGGAATGAATGACGAATTAATCCTTCAAACATGAAATCTACAACACAATAAAGTCTGTAAGGGGACTTTGCTGATTAGTTTAATCTAATCCTTTTTTTGTACTGATCAAACAATATGTTAATTAATTGAATGGATAAAAAGCTGTTACAGTTTCAGAGTGGCTGTTTCCAGCCCTTGTGCTATGCTATCCAAAATGTAAAACGTTTCCTTTATCTATCTGAGTGTTATCACACTCTGCATTTTTTCTCTTTTCTACCTGTAGAACCTGTTTAGGTATAACCTATATCATATATTTATATACATAATAGAGGTAAATGCAGGTTTTTGGGTGATGTGATTACTCTTTACTTTAAACTGATCTGTACAGAGTGTATAATTATCTTTTTGTTTCTATTATTTGTATTTGTCATATATTATTTCAAATACAAGTGACATATTACTCACAAAAACAGATTAACTCAAGACATTATCAACTGAATGATATTTACAGTTTCTTTAATTATGGCCGCCAGCATAGGAAATGTTTATGTAACCTTGTGTTTGGTAATATGGTTATTTTTTTCATTGAAAGCATCAAACACCAGCAAGCTCTCCATGCGACACCGATAATCTGTAGAGCTGTGGATACGTTTCCTGAATATTAAATGTAATGTATGTCCACACAATAAACAACCAGTTTGACTTAAAAGTCTTCATTTGCAATATTACAACATGAGGCCGAACATAATTATTTGGCTGCTTTAACTTTACACTGCAAAGAAGGTCTAAAAGCCAGGTGTAGTGAGTAGATAAGCATGTTTGAATGTATTTATACTGTATATGAACAGATCATTGGAACGACAGCCAACTCAAACACACAGACAATAATTATTCCATTCATCCTGAAGGTTAACTGGGTCTTACAATTGTAATGGAAACTTTGCTCAGCAATAGTTCAGAAACAAAGATGATCCATTATTTGCAAGATTCAGGCTTGTATTAAATTCCAGCTGTGTTGTGTAGAATCAAATAAAGTCTAAAATGACTTCCGTGCTAATGTACATCCCAGGACCAGACAACGTTTTGATTCTAATTGCTAATTAAAACTGCAAGCAGTGATGTACGGGCCCTCGCACTCCGGCGCACCGCCTCCCCAAAGCCGTCTCCGCGTATACCCGCTTAAAGTTGCTATTTTTGACTCGTTTCCTGTCTCAAGCAGGGGGCGTTGGCGAGCCGTTTGGCCACGCCCACTCGCAAAACACATCAGATGTATCGTCTCACCACGCCGGACGTATGTCACTCGTTTCGTGAGGTTTCAAGCATCCGTTGACCTTAAACATCAACTTCCTGTGTCACGGCGAGTGAGCCGTTTGGCCACTCCCACTCGCGTGCAAACCGGAGTATCCAAATATTTACAAAAAAAACAAAAAAACAGTCACAGAGAGAAACAAATACTTGGAGATGAAAGTAAAAACATCAGAAGTGTCAGTCGGAATATTTAAAATAAAACTCGGTGTTGCCAGGCGGCCGGAGATGCTGCAGGTGGTGGTGGTGATGATGATGATGGTGATGATGAGGAGGAGGAGGTGCTGCTGCTGCAACACACACTGATGTGCGCGAACACTGACTGAAGCAGAAACCAAGAGCTTCATCTCAGCAGCTGATGATGACAATGACAGCAGAATTGGAGCAGAGGAGTTCCAGACTATGGTTCTGTCCTGAGTCATCCTGAGATGAACAGAGCTCAGATCTTCAGGTCCTCAGTCATTTCCCCACCACTGGAGTCTTCTGATCCCGGCTTCCCCTCTCAGGGATTTCATTTGTTTTCTATTTAATTCTGTGTGAACTATTTTTTTATTTTTTTAATTAAATGACCTTTTGTCATTCTAAAGACAGCAGCGTTAAAAAGGTAAATATAGTTTATTTAACTGGAAGATACAAAAAAAAAATTATATTGAGATACTGTATGTGAATTTAACATATTTGATAGGCATAACAAAGTAAGGGGTAAAACTTCATATTGTTCACAAAGGCAGTACTGGTTGGTTTACAGTGCGTTAACGAGTGCGTTTTCGAGTTTACTAATGGTAGAATAATCAGGTGAAATGGAACTGACACGATGCTGTTAAAAGGGAAATGTGTGTGTGTGAAACGAGCCTTCCTCTTTCACCTCCTCCTTCTCTCAGCTTCCCTCAAAGACATCACTTGAACTTCACCTCTGTGATGAGTTCACATTCACGAGGTAAAACAGGAGTGTGTCGCAAAGGAATGTGGTCTGACAGGCCAGTCTGGTTTTTAGGGTGCGAAGCCCCGTTGTTTTTCCAAGGAATTATTTTTCTCTTTCCTTATTATTCTTACGTAAAGTGATTTGCCTTTTTGGAGGCTTTATCATATTCAAAAACTCATGAAAGTGGATACACATATGTCTCCCGGTGAGGAGACGGCTTCGGACCTCGCACTCCAGCGCGCCGCCTCCCCGAAGCCATCTCCCCGACGTGCAGTGCGCGAGGGACCACATATACCCGCTTAAAGTTGCTATTTTTGTCTCGTTTCCTGTCTCCAGCAGGGGGCGCTAGCGAGCCGTTTGGCCACGCCCACTCGCAAAACATATCAGATGTATCATCTCACCACATCAGATGTATGTCACACGTTTCGTGAGGTTTCAAGCATCCGTTGACCTTAAACGTCAACTTCCTGTGACACGGCAAGACATCCAACCTTGCCGCATCGTCACGGCGACGCCCATTGACAAAGTTGAACGAATGTCTCAATATATCATCAACTACATGTTTAGGTTATTGTGACCCGACTTTATGTTCATGGGATCAACCAGCTCCACGTAGAATATGAAAGCATGAAAAGTGTCATTTCCAGTGGCCAACAGGGGGCGCTATGACTATGAGCGAATATTACCCCACAGGGGTCTTCAGGGCGGGGCTGTTATCATACCTGTGATGTTTGGAGAAGGTCGGTCCATGTACATAAGATTTAAAGCAACTCGTAGTTTCATGGCGAGACACTCAAAATGGCCACCACGCTACGGGCACACACATCGATGAAAACAAATTATTTATGCAACTTTTAATCCCAAACATGTTTTCTATCCATAGAACCTAAATTCAAGTCGGTACGACAAAATCCTTAGGACGAGTTCGACAAAGTACAACGTGTCAGAATCGCCCAAAATGGCAACTAAATTCAAAATGGTGGACTTCCTGTCCAGTTGACGTAACGGTGCAATGTAACTTTTTGTGCGTCTCGGTGTGATACACCTGTCCACCGGATTTCGTGAATTTAGGTAAATGTGGCCGCCAGGGCATCTCTTTAGGGGGCGCTCTCGAGCCGTTTGGCCGCGCCCATTTGCGACTCCACTAGAATACCAAATTTTTCGCCGGGAGACATATGTGTATCCTCTTTCATGAGTTTTTGAATATGATAAAGCTTCCAAAAAGGCAAATCACTTCACGTAAGAATAATAAGGAAAGAGAAAAATAATTCCTAGGAAAAACAACAGGAAAAAAAAACAGACTGGCCTGTCAGACCACATTCCTTCGTGACACACTCCTGTTTTACCTCGTGAATATGAACTCATCACAGAGGTGCTTGCAGTTTTAATTTATTTTTTATTTTCCTGCAACTCAGCCTTAATGTGATGGAGATAAATCACATTACAAAACAAAGATGAATCCTTTGTTTTTAGGCTCCAGAAAATGTGCTGCATGACTATAGTAGTTTGGTGTTACTGTTTGACTTCAGAGGGCAAACCCTTGTTGCATAATATAATATTTGTCTGGGGGAAAGAGAGATTACATTCTCTGTGGAATAAGGTGTGTTTCCTAATGTGGGTTAGGCCTCCTATAAGTACTAAGACGACGTGTTGTTCGACACATCAGAGGGAAAAGATCACACAGGATGGCTCTGAGACCAGCTGCTCTGCTCTCTGTGGGCTTTCTTCTGTTGTTGACACCAGGCGGTCTCTCAAATAAAGGTAAATTTATAGAAATATAACCTTTGTTTTTTTGTGCGTGTATCATGCAAAGCATGGCAAGCGAATATGACTTTTTATGCAGGTCCAGCATCTATTCCTATCAGAGTGTCTGTGGAGACTAGCACGACTACTGAGTCCTATTTGAGCTCTGTGGTAGAGGGAGGTGTGCTGCTGGGAGCTCTGAGGAGGCTGCAGGAAACACCAACGAACTTCAAGTAAGACTACCCATCATGACATCCCCTTTAATATCTCTGCCTGTCATCCTTTATTCTGAATGGGAGCTCGGCTGTTTCTCCTACATATTTAAGCTGATGATGACCCATTTCTGCTTTTTAAAGAAACTCCAGTAGAGATATGGCCTGACTCTCTGTACTGCCTGCAGGTTCACCACGAAGGAGAACCCAGACTTTGGTCCGTTTGTAGTGAGTATAAATGGAATAGCTGGAAACAAGCAGGATCACACGTACTGGGAGATCCTATCTGAATGCTCCGGAGAGCACAAAAGACTGGAAGTGGGTGAGTATCCTCCCCGGAGTTTCAGTGCAACATACCTGAGAAGGACCTAATCAACTGTAATGTAGCAGGAGAATTAGTTTCCCTTTCACTTGTTGGATGGCTTTTAGTGTGATTATTCTGAAATCATATCATATATATCTGTTTTACATCGGGAATATGTAGTGCTGCTAAGGGTTGCTAAGTTTTTTGGGGGTGTAGGAAAGAAGTTGCTGCACAAATAGTTATTTTAAAGAATTTGTTTTTTATGAATAAATTTAAAAATCTCGTGTCCCCTTTCACAGGAGTTGGCTGCTACATACCTGCAGCTAATGAACACATCGTCTTTCGGCTCAGTACCTGGTCCTCCGAGCAGTGATGAGTGTTTAGCGGTGACTCTTCAGAATCAGATGTGGAAGAGAATCAAACTTTATTTCCTTTTTAATTTTGTGTTTAATAGTTGTTTGTGGATTAGTGTTCTTGTAAGAGGCACTGATGGTTGTTGTGAGACTAAACACAACAGCAGCATCTGGTGGTATCAGCGGCAATGTCGTCTATCAAGTCTACTCAACTGGGTTGTAAAATATCAAACACCTGAACAAATAATTAAAGATGGTTAAAAATGTATGTAACATTTATTTTTTATCAAGTATATTTTGTGAATGTTTGACTTGTGTCATTCAAGGTCTTTGAATCTTTTACTATTTTTGTTTTACTTTAAAAATAGACAGGGAATTAAGAATGATTACAAAAAATCGAATGTGTACATGTTTTTATATCCTGGTGTGGACTTAAACCTGAATACACAACAGCTCACGGGGACATGTGTCACTGTGTGGACGTAATTTAGGTTTGCAGGGGTAGTCTTGTCTCTGAGGGTTAATACTTGTTTTTAGGGTTAAAATTAGACTTAGGTTGGGGTTAGTGTGAGGGTTGAGGTTAGTCATGTAGTTGTGATAGTTAAGGTTATAGGGTTAGGGGGCAGGGTATGTGTTACGGGGATGAAAATCCCCATTGGGATAATGAAACAAGCGTATGTGTGTATACATACAGTCTATCACAGGTCAGATAGTGTACTGCTTAATGAAAATTTTTGGGTGAATGCATACAAGATGATGTAATCCTATCAAAATGTGATGAGTCATTATTAAAGCTCTGATGAAGATCTGCAAGACTGAAAGCTTAAAAAAAATTAACTGAGTGATGCTTTAACTGTTTAACTTTCGACTTCAGATACACTAGTCATATTTTTGCTCTTTTTATTCATTTCAAATGCACCAGACATAATTTTACATTCATACAATCCATCTACAATATAAAAAAATAAAAATGTAATTTGAGAACAAATATACTCTGCTATTTTTCACAATGAATGACTTAGACATTAAAAAGTATACATGGTATAGCCCCAATAAACACACTATTCATGTTAACTCTGACCCCTGATCAAAGCTCTGCCCTTTGTAACAAGATTAAGGTTTCAGCTCATTCCAGGACAGATGGACTGAGAGGAGGAGCAACACAATAATCTCTGTGCTTTCACTCCCTTCTCTCCTTCTCTTAATCGTTATAACTTCCTCTCTCTTAGAAACCCAAACATGTGCACATGTTTAGACATATATTGTAGTAAGTGAGGTGTAGATTTTTTTTGACAGCAGACATGTTGACATGTCATTGTAGGGAGTGCAGGTGTAATAATGAGGGTTGCATCCAACACAGGAGCGTTCCTGCATTTGTGCATCCTGCTTCACTGTCACTGATTGGAACGGACCCATCATAAATACCCCTGTGCATTAGTAACAAGTCAAAATGGCTGCCATGAAAAAGGTCTATTCCTTGTAGATGGATTTTGTGAAAAATTATATTTAGCATCCAATTATTTCAACCAACCAGGGAACACTGTCTGAGCTATCAAATACTGCCTTAGAATAATTATTTGTCTTCACAAATGAGCTTTAAAAAACACCTCATCACCTGTATTTCAATTAATTGCTTGACACAAATTCTCAGACACTTTTTAAGTGATTAAAATTTCTCTTCTTTTCTGACCTTCTCGTCATAATATTATCTATCTATCTATCTATCTATCTATCTATCTATCTATCTATCTATCTATCTATCTATCTATCTATCTATCTATCTATCTATCTATCTATCTATCTATCTATCTATCTATCTATCTGATACATTTGAACCTCAGGCACTGAAGTCTTCCTGTCATATTGTTTAATCCTTCATTTAGAAACCAATAAGAAAATGTTGTTTTCAGTTTGCCAGAGATGAAATTAGTGTCTTAAACCATGCAGATTTTGGTGCACTGTTTTGTCCACACATTTGGCACTGTGGTCTACAGCCGGTCTGTGTCTCCTCTTTGTTTGAAGTCTGAACTGTCAACATCTTTTCTCTGTTTTTTAGCCAGAAGATGCTACAAATAAAAAGACAAAAAATGTTCTTTGCAGGGACTTCCTCACAGACGGGCCGCAACATCATGTTCAAAGCAAGTAATTAACCACATTATAGTGGATATGTGCAAAGACAACATGCTAACATTGCATCTGTTCAACAAGTCCACCAATCATAATGCTTGACAGTGTGTTGGGGGAAGCTACTAACCACATGATAGAGAGCAGTCACAAATGCAAGGAACACACTGTCCAAAGAAGCGCTTCCAACCCGTCTCCTTCTTCTTACAGTTGTCTATGCGAGTACAGCCCTGTTTGGGTGGGCCGAAGTAGGTCTTGTATGTGCAGGTGGCGTTGCATGTCCCATTTAGCTCCCTCTCACTGACTTCAATGCGTCCCTGTTGACACATTCCTAAAAGGCAGGTGGTAGGAGAGCTGAAAGATTCGTAGAGGGTCATAAAACCTTTAGTTGTTGTGGTCTGTGTTTACTCACGGAGGCATGTAGGCTTCGGGGTCCAGAGGCCGTCAGGCTGGCAGGATCTGGTAGTGTTTCCCACCAGCATGAAGTCAGAGTGACAGGCGTACCTCATCACAGAGCCCACCCACCAGTCATTACCGTACACTACTCCATTTTAGTCCACATCTGGCCTCCCACAGTTCACTGACACACAGAGGCAGGAGAACCCAAAGAAAAAGCATGACAATAAACGTCAGCAGAGATCAGAGTGACTTTAGTTTCGCTGTGTCCGAGTGGATCCATCAAATATCATCAGCCTCACCTTTGCAGTGACTTGTAGCCAAGCCAGCAGCAGCTCGAGTCTCCACAGAGATCTCTCCTCAGCTCCTGGTGCCGCGCCTTACAGCCTCCTGCACACATGGGCGCTGACCCGGACCAGTATGTGTCATCTAGGAAATCTGGCTGTACAATCCATACAGCCTCACCTACAGTGAAGTGCTTTTATTGGCATTTGCATACACGGGAACTGAACAAACATCCATATTATCATAAAATGTGTTTTGTTTTTTAATGGAAACCCCAAAGTGCTGATGATCCTTAGGCTACAAGGTCAACATTAAAACTGCAAGCAGTGATGTACGGACCCTCGCACTCCGGCGCGCCGCCTCCTCCCCAAAGCTGTCCCCCCGAAGCCGCCTCCCCAACGTGCAGTGTGCGAGGGACCACGTATCCCCACTTAAAGTTGCTATTTTTGTCTCGTTTCCTGTCTCCAGCAGGGGGTGCTAGCGAGCCGTTTGGCCACGCCCACTCGCAAAACACATCAGATGTATCGTCTCACCACGCCGGATGTATGTCACATGTTTCGTGAGGTTTCAAGCATCCTTTGACCTTAAACATCCAATTCCTGTGACACGGCGAGACATCCAACTTTGCCGCATCGTCACGGCGACACCCATTGACAAAGTCGAACGAATGTCTCAATATATCATCAACTACATGTTTAGGTTATTGTGACCCGACTTTACGTTCATGGGATCAACCAGCTCGACGTAGAATGTGAAAGTATGAAAAGTGTCATTTCCAGTGGCCAACAGGGGGCGCTATGACTATGAGCGAATATTACCCCACAGGGGTTTTCAGGGCGGGGCTGTTATCATACCTGTGATGTTTGGAGAAGGTCGGTCCATGTACATAAGATTTAAAGCAACTCGTAGTTTCATGGCGAGACGCTCAAAATGGCCACCACACTACTGGCACACACATCGATGAAAACAAATTATGTATACAACTTTTAATCCCAAACATGTTTTCTATCCATAGAACCTAAATTCAAGTCGGTACGACAAAATCCTGAGGACGAGTTCGACAAAGTACAACGTGTCGGAATGGCCCAAAATGGCGACTAAATTCAAAATGGTGGACTTCCTGTCCAGTTGACGTAACGGTGCAATGTAACTTTTTTGTGCGTCTAGGTGTGATACACGTGTCCACCGGATTTGGTGAATTTAGGTAAATGTGGCCGCCAGGGCATCTCTTTAGGGGGCGCTCTCGAGCCGTTTGGCCGCGCCCACTCGCGACTCCACCAGAATACCAAATTTTTCGCTGGGAGACATATGTGTATCCTCTTTCATGAGTTTTTGAATATGATAAAGCTTCCAAAAAGGCAAATCACTTTACGTAAGGAGAACATTTTTACGAAATACAATAGGGCTTTCGCACCGATGCTCGGTGCTCGGGCCCTAAAAAAGTCATACTAACTATAGCATGTCGTCCGAAATATGAAAAAAAAAAAGTCGTACTATAGGATGTCGGCTAATATATGGAATAAAAGTCATATTTTGCACGACATGCTATAAGTATGACTTCCGTTCACATTCTGGAAGCCAGCCTCGTGGTGCACCTGTGTCGTCTCTCAATTTGAAGGTACCAGGTTCAATTCCCGCCTGGAATGTATGGATGACTAACTTATGCATGTAGTCCGTAATGTAAAACATTACATTCATGCAATAAGCTGTTTTATTCTTTTGCTTGCACTTTGTGGTTTTATTTTTTTCAATTTAGAATATATGTATAAAGTCCTATCTAAACTCTTTTTGTCTTAACTTGAAGAAAAACATTATAATTAAGAATTAAAACTGCAACCTATACCTCCACCGTCCACAAATATTCATTTAAATGCGACCAAAATTGCCGCAGACATTCTTTGGACAGTAAATATACATGTTTTCAAGGAGGTCTGCAGTGATATTAAATATCTTCCTGTAATGTGTAGTGTATGCAAAACTTTTTCAAATTCCCCAAACGTTTCAACTTCACTAAAAGTTGAATCACCATCAACAGGTGGAATCTGAACCATTAATAGCAACCTTGGTGAAGTAGAATCTTTTACCTGTTGAGTTAACCAGACTGTCGGCTGAGTCTCTGGAAGCTCTGAGTGAACTCCATGGTACACTTTCTCCTACAACGACTCATTCTCCGGCACCGAAGATAGTCCTGCGGTCTACAACGCCGACTTCCAGCGTGAAACGACCTCATGAAGACACGGGTTCGAGCCCCGCTGAGGTAACACAACACACACATGGTTCACGGTTTACCCGCCGAGGTAATGCAACACTCACGGTTTACCCGCCGAGGTAACGCACGAGGTTCACTGTTTACCCGCCGAGGTAACACAACACACGAAGTTCACCGTTTACCCGCCGAGGTAACGCACGAGGTTCACCGTTTACCCGCCGAGGTAACACGACGCACGAGGTTCACGGTTTACCCGCCGAGGTAACACACAAGGTTCACGGAGGGTGAGACCTCCTAAGGCGAGTCCCTGTAAGGGTAAGCCACAAACCAAAGGTAAAAAGAAAAAGTCCAACAGAGACTCTTTTTTTTTCATTGTGTGCTGGTTGAGTTGCTTCAGTGAGAAGTAACTTGAGGCATGTCAGTTCAGAAAAAGGTCATAATCCAAAAAGTCATAAAACAAAGTCATACTATAGCATGTCGTCCAAAATATGATCAAAAAGTCATACTATAGCATGTCGTTCAAAATATGATCAAACAGTCATACTATAGCGTGTCGTCCAAAATATGATCAAAAAGTCATACTATAGCATGTCGTCTAAAATATGATAAAAAAAAAAGTCATACTATAGCGTGTCGTTCAAAATATGATCAAACAGTCATGCTATAGCGTGTCGTTCAAAATATGATCAAACAGTCATACTATAGCGTGTCGTTCAAAATATGATCAAAAAGTCATACTATAGCATGTCGTTCAAAATATGATCAAAAAGTCATACTATAGCATGTCGTCTAAAATATGATCAAAAAGTCATACTATAGCATGTCGTCTAAAATATGACCAAAAAGTCATACTATAGCATGTCGTCTAAAATATGACCAAAAAGTCATACTATAGCATGTCGTCTAAAATATGATCAAAAAGTCATACTATAGCATGTCGTCTAAAATATGATAAAAAAAAGTCATACTATAGCGTGTCGTTCAAAATATGATCAAACAGTCATACTATAGCGTGTCGTTCAAAATATGATCAAAAAGTCATACTATAGCATGTCGTCTAAAATATGATCAAAAAGTCATACTATAGCATGACGTCTAAAATATGAAAAAAAAGTCATACTATAGCATGTCGTCTAAAATATGATCAAAAAGTCATACTATAGCATGTCGTCCAAAATATGATCAAAAAGTCATACTATAGCATGTCGTCTAAAATATGATCAAAAAGTCATACTATAGCATGTCGTCTAAAATATGACCAAAAAGTCATACTATAGCATGTCGTCTAAAATATGATGAAAAAGTCATACTATAGCATGTCATTTAAAATATGAAAAAAAAGTCATACTATAGCATGTCGTCTAAAATATGAAAAAAAAGTCATACTATAGCATGTCGTCTAAAATATGATCAAAAAGTCATACTATAGCATGTCGTCTAAAATATGACCAAAAAGTCATACTATAGCATGTCGTCTAAAATATGATCAAAAAGTCATACTATAGCATGTCGTCTAAAATATGATAAAAAAAAGTCATACTATAGCGTGTCGTTCAAAATATGATCAAACAGTCATACTATAGCGTGTCGTTCAAAATATGATCAAAAAGTCATACTATAGCATGTCGTTCAAAATATGATCAAAAAGTCATACTATAGCATGTCGTCTAAAATATGATCAAAAAGTCATACTATAGCATGTCGTCTAAAATATGATCAAAAAGTCATACTATAGCATGTCGTCTAAAATATGATAAAAAAAAAGTCATACTATAGCATGTCGTTCAAAATATGATCAAACAGTCATGCTATAGCGTGTCGTTCAAAATATGATCAAACAGTCATACTATAGCATGTCGTTCAAAATATGATCAAAAAGTCATACTATAGCATGTCGTCTAAAATATGATCAAAAAGTCATACTATAGCGTGTCGTTCAAAATATGATCAAACAGTCATACTATAGCGTGTCGTTCAAAATATGATCAAAAAGTCATACTATAGCATGTCGTCTAAAATATGATCAAAAAGTCATACTATAGCATGACGTCTAAAATATGAAAAAAAAGTCATACTATAGCATGTCGTCTAAAATATGATCAAAAAGTCATACTATAGCATGTCGTCCAAAATATGATCAAAAAGTCATACTATAGCATGTCGTATAAAATATGATCAAAAAGTCATACTATAGCATGTCGTCTAAAATATGACCAAAAAGTCATACTATAGCATGTCGTCTAAAATATGATGAAAAAGTCATACTATAGCATGTCGTCTAAAATATGACCAAAAAGTCATACTATAGCATGTCGTCTAAAATATGATGAAAAAGTCATACTATAGCATGTCGTCTAAAATATGATCAAAAAGTCATACTATAGCATGTCGTCTAAAATATGATGAAAAAGTCATACTATAGCATGTCATTTAAAATATGAAAAAAAAGTCATACTATAGCATGTCGTCTAAAATATGAAAAAAAAGTCATACTATAGCATGTCGTCCAAAATATGATCAAAAAGTCATACTATAGCATGTCGTCTAAAATATGATAAAAAAAAGTCATACTATAGCATGACGTCTAAAATATGAAAAAAAAGTCATACTATAGCATGTCGTCTAAAATATGATCAAAAAGTCATACTATAGCATGTCGTCTAAAATATGACCAAAAAGTCATACTATAGCATGTCGTCTAAAATATGATGAAAAAGTCATACTATAGCATGTCATTTAAAATATGAAAAAAAAGTCATACTATAGCATGTCGTCTAAAATATGAAAAAAAAGTCATACTATAGCATGTCGTCCAAAATATGATCAAAAAGTCATACTATAGCATGTCGTCTAAAATATGATCAAAAAGTCATACTATAGCATGTCGTCTAAAATATGATCAAAAAGTCATACTATAGCGTGTCGTTCTAAATATGATCAAACAGTCATACTATAGCGTGTCGTTCAAAATATGATCAAAAAGTCATACTATAGCGTGTCGTTCAAAATATGATCAAAAAGTCATACTATAGCATGTCGTCTAAAATATGATCAAAAAGTCATACTATAGCATGTCGTCTAAAATATGATCAAAAAGTCATTCTATAGCATGTCGTCTAAAATATGATCAAAAAGTCATACTATAGCATGTCGTCCAAAATATGATCAAAAAGTCATACTATAGCATGTCATCTAAAATATTACCAAAAAGTCATACTATAGCATGCCGTCTAAAATATGACCAAAAAGTCATACTATAGCATGTCGTCTAAAATATGATGAAAAAGTCATACTATAGCATGTCATTTAAAATATGAAAAAAAAGTCATACTATAGCATGTCGTCTAAAATATGAAAAAAAAGTCATACTATAGCATGTCGTCCAAAATATGATCAAAAAGTCATACTATAGCATGTCGTCTAAAATATGATAAAAAAAGTCATACTATAGCGTGTCGTTCAAAATATGATCAAAAAGTCATACTATAGCATGACGTCTAAAATATGAAAAAAAAGTCATACTATAGCATGTCGTCTAAAATATGATCAAAAAGTCATACTATAGCATGTCGTCCAAAATATGATCAAAAAGTCATACTATAGCATGTCGTCTAAAATATGATCAAAAAGTCATACTATAGCATGTTGTCTAAAATATGATCAAAAAGTCATACTATAGCATGTCGTCTAAAATATGATCAAAAAGTCATACTATAGCATGTCATCTAAAATATGACCAAAAAGTCATACTATAGCATGTCGTCTAAAATATGATAAAAAAAAGTCATACTATAGCGTGTCGTTCAAAATATGATCAAACAGTCATACTATAGCGTGTCGTTCAAAATATGATCAAACAGTCATACTATAGCATGTCGTCTAAAATATGATCAAAAAGTCATACTATAGCATGTCGTCTAAAATATGATAAAAAAAAGTCATACTATAGCGTGTCGTTCAAAATATGATCAAACAGTCATACTATAGCGTGTCGTTCAAAATATGATCAAAAAGTCATACTATAGCATGACGTCTAAAATATGAAAAAAAAGTCATACTATAGCATGTCGTCTAAAATATGATCAAAAAGTCATACTATAGCATGTCGTCCAAAATATGATCAAAAAGTCATACTATAGCATGTCGTCTAAAATATGATCAAAAAGTCATACTATAGCATGTCGTCTAAAATATGACCAAAAAGTCATACTATAGCATGTCGTCTAAAATATGATGAAAAAGTCATACTATAGCATGTCATTTAAAATATGAAAAAAAAGTCATACTATAGCATGTCGTCTAAAATATGAAAAAAAAGTCATACTATAGCATGTCGTCTAAAATATGACCAAAAAGTCATACTATAGCGTGTCGTTCAAAATATGATCAAAAAGTCATACTATAGCATGTCGTCCAAAATATGATCAAAAAGTCATACTATAGCATGTCATCTAAAATATGACAAAAAAGTCATACTATAGCATGTCGTCTAAAATATGATCAAAAAGTCATACTATAGCATGTCGTCTAAAATATGATCAAAAAGTCATACTATAGCATGTCGTCCAAAATATGACCAAAAAGTCATACTATAGCATGTCGTCTAAAATATGACCAAAAAGTCATACTATAGCGTGTCGTCCAAAATATGATCAAAAAGTCATACTATAGCATGTCGTCTAAAATATGATCAAAAAGTCATACTATAGCATGTCATCTAAAATATGACCAAAAAGTCATACTATAGCATGTCGTCTAAAATATGATAAAAAAAAGTCATACTATAGCGTGTCGTTCAAAATATGATCAAACAGTCATACTATAGCGTGTCGTTCAAAATATGATCAAACAGTCATACTATAGCATGTCGTCTAAAATATGATCAAAAAGTCATACTATAGCATGTCGTCTAAAATATGATAAAAAAAAGTCATACTATAGCGTGTCGTTCAAAATATGATCAAACAGTCATACTATAGCGTGTCGTTCAAAATATGATCAAAAAGTCATACTATAGCATGACGTCTAAAATATGAAAAAAAAGTCATACTATAGCATGTCGTCTAAAATATGATCAAAAAGTCATACTATAGCATGTCGTCCAAAATATGATCAAAAAGTCATACTATAGCATGTCGTCTAAAATATGATCAAAAAGTCATACTATAGCATGTCGTCTAAAATATGACCAAAAAGTCATACTATAGCATGTCGTCTAAAATATGATGAAAAAGTCATACTATAGCATGTCATTTAAAATATGAAAAAAAAGTCATACTATAGCATGTCGTCTAAAATATGAAAAAAAAGTCATACTATAGCATGTCGTCCAAAATATGATCAAAAAGTCATACTATAGCGTGTCGTTCAAAATATGATCAAAAAGTCATACTATAGCATGTCGTCCAAAATATGATCAAAAAGTCATACTATAGCATGTCATCTAAAATATGACAAAAAAGTCATACTATAGCATGTCGTCTAAAATATGATCAAAAAGTCATACTATAGCATGTCGTCTAAAATATGATCAAAAAGTCATACTATAGCATGTCGTCCAAAATATGACCAAAAAGTCATACTATAGCATGTCGTCTAAAATATGACCAAAAAGTCATACTATAGCGTGTCGTCCAAAATATGATCAAAAAGTCATACTATAGCATGTTGTCTAAAATATGATCAAAAAGTCATACTATAGCGTGTCGTTCAAAATATGACCAAAAAGACATACTATAGTATGTCGTCCAAAATATGACAAAAAAGTCATACTATAGCATGTCGTCCAAAATATGACCAAAAAGTCATACTATAGCATGTCGTCTAAAATATGATCAAAAAGTCATACTATAGCATGTCGTCCAAAATATGACCAAAAAGTCATACTATAGCATGTCGTCCAAAATATGACCAAAAAGTCATACTATAGCATGTCGTCTAAAATATGATCAAAAAGTCATACTATAGCATGTCGTATAAAATATGACCAAAAAGTCATACTAGAGCATGTCGTCTAAAATATGATCAAAAAGTCATACTATAGCATGTCGTCTAAAATATGATCAAAAAGTCATACTATAGCATGTCGTCTAAAATATGATCAAAAAGTCATACTATAGCATGTTGTCTAAAATATGATCAAAAAGTCATACTATAGCATGTCGTCCAAAATATGATCAAAAAGTCATACTATAGCATGTCGTCTAAAATATGATCAAAAAGTCATACTATAGCATGTCGTCTAAAATATGATCAAAAAGTCATACTATAGCATGCCGTCTAAAATATGATCAAAAAGTCATACTATAGCATGTCGTATAAAATATGACCAAAAAGTCATACTAGAGCATGTCGTCTAAAATATGATCAAAAAGTCATACTATAGCATGTCGTCTAAAATATGATCAAAAAGTCATACTATAGCATGTCGTCTAAAATATGATCAAAAAGTCATACTATAGCATGTTGTCTAAAATATGATCAAAAAGTCATACTATAGCATGTCGTCCAAAATATGACCAAAAAGTCATACTATAGCATGTCGTCCAAAATATGATCAAAAAGTCATACTATAGCATGTCGTCTAAAATATGATCAAAAAGTCATACTATAGCATGCCGTCTAAAATATGATCAAAAAGTCATACTATAGCATGTCGTCTAAAATATGATCAAAAAGTCATACTATAGCATGTCGTCCAAAATATGACAAAAAAGTCATACTATAGCATGTCGTCCAAAATATGACCAAAAAGTCATACTATAGCATGTCGTCCAAAATATGACAAAAAAGTCATACTATAGCATGTCGTCCAAAATATGACCAAAAAGTCATACTATAGCATGTCGTCCAAAATATGACAAAAAAGTCATACTATAGCATGTCGTCCAAAATATGATCAAAAAGTCATACTATAGTATGTCGTCCAAAATATGACCAAAAAGTCATACTATAGCGTGTCGTTCAAAATATGATCAAAAAGTCATACTATAGTATGTCGTCCAAAATATGACCAAAAAGTCATACTATAGCGTGTCGTTCAAAATATGATCAAAAAGTCATACTATAGCGTGTCGTCCAAAATATGATCAAAAAGTCATACTATAGTATGTCGTCCAAAATATGACCAAAAAGTCATACTATAGCGTGTCGTTCAAAATATGATCAAAAAGTCATACTATAGTATGTCGTCCAAAATATGACAAAAAAGTCATACTATAGCATGTCGTCCAAAATATGACCAAAAAGTCATACTATAGCATGTCGTCTAAAATATGATCAAAAAGTCATACTATAGCATGTCGTATAAAATATGACCAAAAAGTCATACTAGAGCATGTCGTCTAAAATATGATCAAAAAGTCATACTATAGCATGTCGTCTAAAATATGATCAAAAAGTCATACTATAGCATGTTGTCTAAAATATGATCAAAAAGTCATACTATAGCATGTCGTCCAAAATATGACCAAAAAGTCATACTATAGCATGTCGTCCAAAATATGACAAAAAAAGTCATGCTATCGCATGTCGTCCAAAATATGACCAAAAAGTCATACTATAGCATGTCGTCCAAAATATGATCAAAAAGTCATACTATAGCATGTCGTCTAAAATATGACAAAAAAGTCGTACTGTAGCATGTCGTCTAAAATATGATCAAAAAGTCATACTATAGCATGTCGTCTAAAATATGACAAAAAAGTCGTACTGTAGCATGTCGTCTAAAATATGATCAAAAAGTCATACTATAGCATGTCGTCTAAAATATGATCAAAAAGTCATACTATAGCATGTCGTCTAAACTATGATCAAAAAGTCATACTGTAGCATGTCGTCCAAAATATGACAAAAAAAGTCATGCTATCGCATGTCGTCCAAAATATGACCAAAAAGTCATACTATAGCATGTCGTCCAAAATATGATCAAAAAGTCATACTATAGCATGTCGTCTAAAATATGACAAAAAAGTCGTACTGTAGCATGTCGTCTAAAATATGATCAAAAAGTCATACTATAGCATGTCGTCTAAAATATGACAAAAAAGTCGTACTGTAGCATGTCGTCTAAAATATGATCAAAAAGTCATACTATAGCATGTCGTCTAAAATATGATCAAAAACTCATACTATAGCATGTCGTCCAAAATATGATCAAAAAGTCACACGAGAGCATGATATATTTCCTTCACATTTCTGACGACATGCTATAGTATGACTTTTTGATCATATTTCAGACGACATGCTATAAGTATGACTTCCGTTCATGTCATGGAAGCTAACACAGTGGTGCAGCTGTCAGAGTTGTTGTCTCTCAGTTGGAAGGTACCGGGTTCAATTCCCGTCTATACCTTTCAACATGAATTCCTTATTCCTGCAAAACCAATGACCAGAATGTAAAGTTTGTCGTCCATAATGAGGATGACTAACTTATGCATGTTGTCCATAATGTAAAACATTACATTCAAGCAAGAACATGCAATCCTCCACACTAAGTTCCAGACCCCCTATCGAACCCAGAAGCTCCTGTTTGTGAGATGACAACGCTGGCTTGGAACTTCAACATTTTTGAAGACTTTCTTGCATGCTTGTCTGACTTATATGACTTATATAACTTTTAAACATTTTAAGGAAGAGAGATCTACGGTGCAGTGGTTGGTGCTGTTGCCTCCCATTCAGAAGGTTCTGGGTTCGAGACTCTCCCGTGAAAGGATGACATTAACATCCTGGATGAAAACCACCGGCAAGGGCAAGAATTGAACCTGCAACCCTCTGACTGGGAGTCAACAACACTAACAGCTGCACCACCGTGCTTTCTTCAAGAAAATGTTTAAAAGTCATATAAGTAATATAAGTCAGACAAACATGCAATAGAGGCAGCACAACTTTGCAGTTGCTAGCGTTGTCATCTCACAGTCAGGAAGTACTCGGTTCGATCAGGGGCTTGGAACTCTGTCTGTGGAGGATTGCATGTTCTTGCTTGGAGTGTGACTTTGTCACAATTACGACTACATGATGTTTGTTTTACATCATGGACTATATGCATGGTAACATGCATAAGATAGTCATCCATATTATGGATGACATATTTTAATTTACTTATTACCTATGCAGGAACATGCAAATTCCACATAGAAAGTCCCAGGCGGGGATCGAACCACGGACCTTTAGACTGTAAGACGACAACCCTGACAACTGCACTGTTGTGTTGCCTGAAATAATTTAAACGGAAGTCATATTTATAGTATGTTGTACTAAAAATATGATCAAAAATTCACACTGGAGCATGTCATCTAAAATATGAAAAAAAGTCATACTATAGCATGTCGTCCAAAATATGATCAAAAAGTCATTCTATAGCATGTCGTCTAAAATATGATCAAAAAGTCATACTATAGCATGTCTTCTAAAATATGATCAAAAAGTCATACTATAGCATGTTGTCCAAAATATGATCAAAAAGTCATACTATAGCATGTCGTCTAAAATGTGATCAAAAAGTCAAACTATAGCATGTCGTCTAAAATGTGATCAAAAAGTCAAACTATAGCATGTCGTCTAAAATATGATAAAAAAGTCATACTATAGCATGTTGTCCAAAATATGATCAAAAAGTCATACTATAGCATGTCGTCTATAATATGACCAAAAAGTCATACTATAGCATGTTGTCTAAAATATGATCAAAAAGTCATACTATAGCATGTCGTCTAAAATATGATCAAAAAGTCATACTATAGCATGTCGTCCAAAATATGACCAAAAAGTCATACTATAGCATGTTGTCTAAAATATGATCAAAAAGTCATACTATAGCATGTCGTCCAAAATATGATCAAAAAGTCATACTATAGCATGTCTTCTAAAATATGATCAAAAAGTCATACTATAGCATGTCGTCCAAAATATGATCAAAAAGTCATACTATAGCATGTCGTCCAAAATATGACCAAAAAGTCATACTATAACATGTCGTCCAAAATATGATCAAAAAGTCATACTATAGCATGTCTTCTAAAATATGATCAAAAAGTCATACTATAGCATGTTGTCCAAAATATGATCAAAAAGTCATACTATAGCATGTCGTCTAAAATATGATCAAAAAGTCATACTATAGCATGTCTTCTAAAATATGATCAAAAAGTCATACTATAGCATGTTGTCCAAAATATGATCAAAAAGTCATACTATAGCATGTCGTCTAAAATGTGATCAAAAAGTCAAACTATAGCATGTCGTCTAAAATATGATAAAAAAAGTCATACTATAGCATGTCATTTAAAATATGATCAAAAAGTCATACTATTGCATGTCGTCTAAAATATGATCAAAAAGTCATACTATTGCATGTCGTCTAAAGTATGATCAAAAAGTCATACTATAGCATGTCATTTAAAACATGATCAAAAAGTCATACTATAGCATGTCGTCCAAAATATGACCAAAAAGTCATACTATAGCATGTCGTCTAAAATATGATCAAAAAGTCATACTATAGCATGTTGTCTAAAATATGATCAAAAAGTCATACTATAGCATGTCGTCCAAAATATGACCAAAAAGTCATACTATTGCATGTCGTCTAAAGTATGTTCAAAAAGTCATTCTATAGCATGTTGTCTAAAATATGATCAAAAAGTCATACTATAGCATGTCGTCTAAAGTATGATCAAAAAGTCATACTATAGCATGTTGTCTAAAATATGATCAAAAAGTCATACTATAGCATGTCGTCCAAAATATGACCAAAAAGTCATACTATAGCATGTCGTCTAAAATATGATCAAAAAGTCATACTTTTGCATGTCGTCTAAAATATGATCAAAAAGTCATACTATAGCATGTCGTCCAAAATATGACCAAAAAGTCATACTATAGCATGTCGTCTAAAATATGATCAAAAAGTCATACTATAGCATGTCGTCCAAAATATGATCAAAAAGTCATACTATAGCATGTCGTCCAAAATATGATCAAAAAGTCACACGAGAGCATGATATATTTCCTTCAAATTTCTGACGACATGCTATAGTATGACTTTTTGATCATATTTCAGACGACATGCTATAAGTATGACTTCCGTTCATGTCATGGAAGCTAACACAGTGGTGCAGCTGTCAGAGTTGTTGTCTCTCAGTTGGAAGGTACCGGGTTCAATTCCCGTCTATACCTTTCAACATGAATTCCTTATTCCTGCAAAACCAATGACCAGAATGTAAAGTTTGTCGTCCATAATGAGGATGACTAACTTATGCATGTTGTCCATAATGTGAAACATTACATTCAAGCAAGAACATGCAATCGTCCACACTAAGTTCCAGACCCCCTATCGAACCCAGAAGCTCCTGATTGTGAGATGACAACACTGGTTTGGAACTTCAACATTTTTGAAGACTTTCTTGCATGCTTGTCTGACTTACATGACTTATATAACTTTTAAACATTTTAAGGAAGAGAGGTCTACGGTGCAGTGGTTGGTGCTGTTGCCTCCCATTCAGAAGGTTCTGGTTTCGAGACTCTCCCTGGAAAGGATGACATTAACATCCTACATGAAAACCACCGGCAAGGGCAAGAATTGAACCTGCAACCCTCTGACTGGGAGTCAACAACACTAACCGCTGCACCACCGTGCTTTCTTCAAGAAAATGTTTAAATGTCATTTAAGTAATATAAGTCAGACAAACATGCAATAGAGGCAGCACAACTTTGCAGTTGCTAGCGTTGTCATCTCACAGTCAGGAAGTACTCGGTTCGATCAGGGGCTTGGAACTCTGTCTGTGGAGGATTGCATGTTCTTGCTTGGAGTGTGACTTTGTCACAATTACGACTACATGATGTTTGTTTTACATCATGGACTATATGCATGATAACATGCATAAGATAGTCATCCATATTATGGAAGACATATTTTAATTTACATATTACCTATGCAGGAACATGCAAATTCCACATAGAAAGTCCCAGGCGGGGATCGAACCACGGACCTTTAGACTGTAAGACGACAACGCTGACAACTGCACTGTTGTGTTGCCTGAAATAATTTAAACGGAAGTCATATTTATAGTATGTCGTACTAAAAATATGATCAAAAAGTCATACTATAGCATGTTGTCCAAAATATGATCAAAAAGTCATACTATAGCATGTCGTCTAAAATGTGATCAAAAAGTCATACTATAGCATGTCGTCTAAAGTATGATCAAAAAGTCATACAAGAGCATGTCGTCCAAAATATGACCAAAAAGTCATAATATAGCATGTCGTCCAAAATATGATCAAAAAGTCATACTATAGCATGTCGTCCAAAATATGATCAAAAAGTCATACTATAGCATGTCATTTAAAATATGATCAAAAAGTCAAACTATAGCATGTCGTCCAAAATATGATCAAAAAGTCATACTATAGCATGTCGTCTAAAGTATGATCAAAAAGTCATACTATAGCATGTCGTCCAAAATATGATCAAAAAGTCATACTATAGCATGTCATTTAAAATATTACCAAAAAGTCATTCTATAGCATGTTGTCCAAAATATGATCAAAAAGTCATACTATAGCATGTCGTCCAAAATATGACCAAAAAGTCATACTATTGCATGTCGTCTGAAATATGATCAAAAAGTCAAACTATAGCATGTCGTCTGAAATATGATCAAAAAGTCATACTATAGCATGTCGTCTGAAATATGATCAAAAAGTCATACTATAGCATGTCGTCTGAAATATGATCAAAAAGTCATACTATAGCATGTCGTCCAAAATATGACCAAAAAGTCATACTATAGCATGTCGTCCAAAATATGACCAAAAAGTCATACTATAGCATGTCGTCTATAATATGACCAAAAAGTCATACTATAGCATGTCGTCCAAAATATGACCAAAAAGTCATACTATAGCATGTTGTCCAAAATATGACCAAAAAGTCATACTATAGCATGTTGTCTATAATATGACCAAAAAGTCATACTATAGCATGTTGTCTAAAATATGATCAAAAAGTCATACTATAGCATGTCGTCTAAAATATGATCAAAAAGTCATACTATAGCATGTCGTCCAAAATATGACCAAAAAGTCATACTATAGCATGTTGTCTAAAATATGATCAAAAAGTCATACTATAGCATGTCGTCCAAAATATGACCAAAAAGTCATACTATAGCATGTCGTCCAAAATATGACCAAAAAGTCATACAAGAGCATGTCGTCCAAAATATGACCAAAAACTCATACTATAGCATGTCGTCTAAAATATGACCAAAAAGTCATACTATAGCATGTCGTCCAAAATATGACCAAAAAGTCATACTATAGCATGTCGTCTAAAATATGACCAAAAACTCATACTATAGCATGTCGTCCAAAATATGATCAAAAAGTCACACGAGAGCATGATATATTTCCTTCACATTTCTGACGACATGCTATAGTATGACTTTTTGATCATATTTCAGACGACATGCTATAAGTATGACTTCCGTTCATGTCATGGAAGCTAACACAGTGGTGCAGCTGTCAGAGTTGTTGTCTCTCAGTTGGAAGGTAACAGGTTCAATTCCCTTCTATACCTTTCAACATGAATTCCTTATTCCTGCAAAACCAATGACCAGAATGTAAAGTTTGTCGTCCATAATGAGGATGACTAACTTATGCATGTTGTCCATAATGTAAAACATTACATTCAAGCAAGAACATGCAATCGTCCACACTAAGTTCCAGACCCCCTATCGAACCCAGAAGCTCCTGATTGTGAGATGACAACGCTGGCTTGGAACTTCAACATTTTTGAAGACTTTCTTGCATGCTTGTCTGACTTATATGACTTATATAACTTTTAAACATTTTAAGGAAGAGAGGTCTACGGTGCAGTGGTTGGTGCTGTTGCCTCCCATTCAGAAGGTTCTGGGTTCGAGACTCTCCCGTGAAAGGATGACATTAACATCCTGGATGAAAACCACCGGCAAGGGCAAGAATTGAACCTGCAACCCTCTGACTGGGAGTCAACAACACTAACCGCTGCACCACCGTGCTTTCTTCAAGAAAATGTTTAAAAGTCATATAAGTAATATAAGTCAGACAAACATGCAATAGAGGCAGCACAACTTTGCAGTTGCTAGCGTTGTCATCTCACAGTCAGGAAGTACTCGGTTCGATCAGGGGCTTGGAACTCTGTCTGTGGAGGATTGCATGTTCTTGCTTGGAGTGTGACTTTGTCACAATTACGACTACATGATGTTTGTTTTACATCATGGACTATATGCATGATAACATGCATAAGATAGTCATCCATATTATGGAAGACATATTTTAATTTACATATTACCTATGCAGGAACATGCAAATTCCACATAGAAAGTCACAGGCGGGGATCGAACCACGGACCTTTAGACTGTAAGACGACAACGCTGACAACTGCACTGTTGTGTTGCCTGAAATAATTTAAACGGAAGTCATATTTATAGTATGTCGTACTAAAAATATGATCAAAAAGTCATACTATAGCATGTTGTCCAAAATATGATCAAAAAGTCATACTATAGCATGTCATTTAAAATATGACCAAAAAGTCATTCTATAGCATGTCGTCCAAAATATGATCAAAAAGTCATACTATAGCATGTCGTCCAAAATATGATCAAAAAGTCATACTATAGCATGTCGTCCAAAATATGACCAAAAAGTCATACTATAGCATGTCGTCCAAAATATGATCAAAAAGTCATACTACAGCATGTCGTCTAAAATGTGATCAAAAAGTCATACTATAGCATGTCGTCTAAAACATGACCAAAAAGTCATACTATAGCATGTCGTCTAAAATATGATCAAAAAGTCATACTATAGCATGTCGTCTAAAATATGATCAAAATGTCATACTATAGCATGTCGTCTGAAATATGATCAAAAAGTCATACTATAGCATGTCGTCTAAAATATGATCAAAAAGTCATACTATAGCATGTCGTCCAAAATATGGCCAAAAAGTCATACTATAGCATGTCGTCCAAAATATGACCAAAAAGTCATACTATAGCATGTCGTCCAAAATATGATCAAAAAGTCATACTATAGCATGTCGTCCAAAATATGATCAAAAAGTCATACTATAGCATGTCTTCTAAAATATGATCAAAAAGTCATACTATAGCATGTCGTCCAAAATATGATCAAAAAGTCATACTATAGCATGTCGTCCAAAATATGACCAAAAAGTCATACTATAACATGTCGTCCAAAATATGATCAAAAAGTCATACTATAGCATGTCTTCTAAAATATGATCAAAAAGTCATACTATAGCATGTTGTCCAAAATATGATCAAAAAGTCATACTATAGCATGTCGTCTAAAATATGATCAAAAAGTCATACTATAGCATGTCTTCTAAAATATGATCAAAAAGTCATACTATAGCATGTTGTCCAAAATATGATCAAAAAGTCATACTATAGCATGTCGTCTAAAATGTGATCAAAAAGTCAAACTATAGCATGTCGTCTAAAATATGATAAAAAAGTCATACTATAGCATGTCATTTAAAATATGATCAAAAAGTCATACTATTGCATGTCGTCTAAAGTATGATCAAAAAGTCATACTATAGCATGTCATTTAAAACATGATCAAAAAGTCATACTATAGCATGTCGTCCAAAATATGACCAAAAAGTCATACTATTGCATGTCGTCCAAAATATGATCAAAAAGTCATACTATAGCATGTCGTCCAAAATATGACCAAAAAGTCATACTATAGCATGTCGTCTAAAATATGATCAAAAAGTCATACTATAGCATGTTGTCTAAAATATGATCAAAAAGTCATACTATAGCATGTCGTCCAAAATATGACCAAAAAGTCATACTATTGCATGTCGTCTAAAGTATGTTCAAAAAGTCATTCTATAGCATGTTGTCTAAAATATGATCAAAAAGTCATACTATAGCATGTCGTCTAAAGTATGATCAAAAAGTCATACTATAGCATGTTGTCTAAAATATGATCAAAAAGTCATACTATAGCATGTCGTCCAAAATATGACCAAAAAGTCATACTATAGCATGTCGTCTAAAATATGATCAAAAAGTCATACTTTTGCATGTCGTCTAAAATATGATCAAAAAGTCATACTATAGCATGTCGTCCAAAATATGACCAAAAAGTCATACTATAGCATGTCGTCTAAAATATGATCAAAAAGTCATACTATAGCATGTCGTCTAAAGTATGATCAAAAAGTCATACTATAGCATGTCGTCCAAAATATGATCAAAAAGTCATACTATAGCATGTCGTCCAAAATATGATCAAAAAGTCACACGAGAGCATGATATATTTCCTTCAAATTTCTGACGACATGCTATAGTATGACTTTTTGATCATATTTCAGACGACATGCTATAAGTATGACTTCCGTTCATGTCATGGAAGCTAACACAGTGGTGCAGCTGTCAGAGTTGTTGTCTCTCAGTTGGAAGGTACCGGGTTCAATTCCCGTCTATACCTTTCAACATGAATTCCTTATTCCTGCAAAACCAATGACCAGAATGTAAAGTTTGTCGTCCATAATGAGGATGACTAACTTATGCATGTTGTCCATAATGTGAAACATTACATTCAAGCAAGAACATGCAATCGTCCACACTAAGTTCCAGACCCCCTATCGAACCCAGAAGCTCCTGATTGTGAGATGACAACACTGGTTTGGAACTTCAACATTTTTGAAGACTTTCTTGCATGCTTGTCTGACTTACATGACTTATATAACTTTTAAACATTTTAAGGAAGAGAGGTCTACGGTGCAGTGGTTGGTGCTGTTGCCTCCCATTCAGAAGGTTCTGGTTTCGAGACTCTCCCTGGAAAGGATGACATTAACATCCTACATGAAAACCACCGGCAAGGGCAAGAATTGAACCTGCAACCCTCTGACTGGGAGTCAACAACACTAACCGCTGCACCACCGTGCTTTCTTCAAGAAAATGTTTAAATGTCATTTAAGTAATATAAGTCAGACAAACATGCAATAGAGGCAGCACAACTTTGCAGTTGCTAGCGTTGTCATCTCACAGTCAGGAAGTACTCGGTTCGATCAGGGGCTTGGAACTCTGTCTGTGGAGGATTGCATGTTCTTGCTTGGAGTGTGACTTTGTCACAATTACGACTACATGATGTTTGTTTTACATCATGGACTATATGCATGATAACATGCATAAGATAGTCATCCATATTATGGAAGACATATTTTAATTTACATATTACCTATGCAGGAACATGCAAATTCCACATAGAAAGTCCCAGGCGGGGATCGAACCACGGACCTTTAGACTGTAAGACGACAACGCTGACAACTGCACTGTTGTGTTGCCTGAAATAATTTAAACGGAAGTCATATTTATAGTATGTCGTACTAAAAATATGATCAAAAAGTCATACTATAGCATGTTGTCCAAAATATGATCAAAAAGTCATACTATAGCATGTCGTCTAAAATGTGATCAAAAAGTCATACTATAGCATGTCGTCTAAAGTATGATCAAAAAGTCATACAAGAGCATGTCGTCCAAAATATGACCAAAAAGTCATAATATAGCATGTCGTCCAAAATATGATCAAAAAGTCATACTATAGCATGTCGTCCAAAATATGATCAAAAAGTCATACTATAGCATGTCATTTAAAATATGATCAAAAAGTCAAACTATAGCATGTCGTCCAAAATATGATCAAAAAGTCATACTATAGCATGTCGTCCAAAATATGATCAAAAAGTCATACTATAGCATGTCATTTAAAATATTACCAAAAAGTCATTCTATAGCATGTTGTCCAAAATATGATCAAAAAGTCATACTATAGCATGTCGTCCAAAATATGACCAAAAAGTCATACTATTGCATGTTGTCTAAAATATGATCAAAAAGTCAAACTATAGCATGTCGTCTGAAATATGATCAAAAAGTCATACTATAGCATGTCGTCTGAAATATGATCAAAAAGTCATACTATAGCATGTCGTCTGAAATATGATCAAAAAGTCATACTATAGCATGTCGTCCAAAATATGACCAAAAAGTCATACTATAGCATGTTGTCTAAAATATGACCAAAAAGTCATACTATAGCATGTCGTCTATAATATGACCAAAAAGTCATACTATAGCATGTTGTCTAAAATATGACCAAAAAGTCATACTATAGCATGTCGTCCGAAATATGACCAAAAAGTCATACTATAGCATGTCGTCCAAAATATGACCAAAAAGTCATACTATAGCATGTTGTCCAAAATATGACCAAAAAGTCATACTATAGCATGTTGTCTATAATATGACCAAAAAGTCATACTATAGCATGTTGTCTAAAATATGATCAAAAAGTCATACTATAGCATGTCGTCTAAAATATGATCAAAAAGTCATACTATAGCATGTCGTCCAAAATATGACCAAAAAGTCATACTATAGCATGTTGTCTAAAATATGATCAAAAAGTCATACTATAGCATGTCGTCCAAAATATGACCAAAAAGTCATACTATAGCATGTCGTCCAAAATATGACCAAAAAGTCATACAAGAGCATGTCGTCCAAAATATGACCAAAAACTCATACTATAGCATGTCGTCTAAAATATGACCAAAAAGTCATACTATAGCATGTCGTCCAAAATATGACCAAAAAGTCATACTATAGCATGTCGTCTAAAATATGACCAAAAACTCATACTATAGCATGTCGTCCAAAATATGATCAAAAAGTCACACGAGAGCATGATATATTTCCTTCACATTTCTGACGACATGCTATAGTATGACTTTTTGATCATATTTCAGACGACATGCTATAAGTATGACTTCCGTTCATGTCATGGAAGCTAACACAGTGGTGCAGCTGTCAGAGTTGTTGTCTCTCAGTTGGAAGGTAACAGGTTCAATTCCCGTCTATACCTTTCAACATGAATTCCTTATTCCTGCAAAACCAATGACCAGAATGTAAAGTTTGTCGTCCATAATGAGGATGACTAACTTATGCATGTTGTCCATAATGTAAAACATTACATTCAAGCAAGAACATGCAATCGTCCACACTAAGTTCCAGACCCCCTATCGAACCCAGAAGCTCCTGATTGTGAGATGACAACGCTGGCTTGGAACTTCAACATTTTTGAAGACTTTCTTGCATGCTTGTCTGACTTATATGACTTATATAACTTTTAAACATTTTAAGGAAGAGAGGTCTACGGTGCAGTGGTTGGTGCTGTTGCCTCCCATTCAGAAGGTTCTGGGTTCGAGACTCTCCCGTGAAAGGATGACATTAACATCCTGGATGAAAACCACCGGCAAGGGCAAGAATTGAACCTGCAACCCTCTGACTGGGAGTCAACAACACTAACCGCTGCACCACCGTGCTTTCTTCAAGAAAATGTTTAAAAGTCATATAAGTAATATAAGTCAGACAAACATGCAATAGAGGCAGCACAACTTTGCAGTTGCTAGCGTTGTCATCTCACAGTCAGGAAGTACTCGGTTCGATCAGGGGCTTGGAACTCTGTCTGTGGAGGATTGCATGTTCTTGCTTGGAGTGTGACTTTGTCACAATTACGACTACATGATGTTTGTTTTACATCATGGACTATATGCATGATAACATGCATAAGATAGTCATCCATATTATGGAAGACATATTTTAATTTACATATTACCTATGCAGGAACATGCAAATTCCACATAGAAAGTCACAGGCGGGGATCGAACCACGGACCTTTAGACTGTAAGACGACAACGCTGACAACTGCACTGTTGTGTTGCCTGAAATAATTTAAACGGAAGTCATATTTATAGTATGTCGTACTAAAAATATGATCAAAAAGTCATACTATAGCATGTTGTCCAAAATATGATCAAAAAGTCATACTATAGCATGTCATTTAAAATATGACCAAAAAGTCATTCTATAGCATGTCGTCCAAAATATGATCAAAAAGTCATACTATAGCATGTCGTCCAAAATATGATCAAAAAGTCATACTATAGCATGTCGTCCAAAATATGACCAAAAAGTCATACTATAGCATGTCGTCCAAAATATGATCAAAAAGTCATACTACAGCATGTCGTCTAAAATGTGATCAAAAAGTCATACTATAGCATGTCGTCTAAAACATGACCAAAAAGTCATACTATAGCATGTCGTCTAAAATATGATCAAAAAGTCATACTATAGCATGTCGTCTAAAATATGATCAAAATGTCATACTATAGCATGTCGTCTGAAATATGATCAAAAAGTCATACTATAGCATGTCGTCTAAAATATGATCAAAAAGTCATACTATAGCATGTCGTCCAAAATATGGCCAAAAAGTCATACTATAGCATGTCGTCCAAAATATGACCAAAAAGTCATACTATAGCATGTCGTCCAAAATATGATCAAAAAGTCATACTATAGCATGTCGTCCAAAATATGATCAAAAAGTCATACTATAGCATGTCTTCTAAAATATGATCAAAAAGTCATACTATAGCATGTCGTCCAAAATATGATCAAAAAGTCATACTATAGCATGTCGTCCAAAATATGACCAAAAAGTCATACTATAACATGTCGTCCAAAATATGATCAAAAAGTCATACTATAGCATGTCTTCTAAAATATGATCAAAAAGTCATACTATAGCATGTTGTCCAAAATATGATCAAAAAGTCATACTATAGCATGTCGTCTAAAATATGACCAAAAAGTCAAACTATAGCATGTCGTCTAAAATATGATAAAAAAGTCATACTATAGCATGTCATTTAAAATATGATCAAAAAGTCATACTATTGCATGTCGTCTAAAGTATGATCAAAAAGTCATACTATAGCATGTCATTTAAAACATGATCAAAAAGTCATACTATAGCATGTCGTCCAAAATATGACCAAAAAGTCATACTATTGCATGTCGTCCAAAATATGATCAAAAAGTCATACTATAGCATGTCGTCCAAAATATGACCAAAAAGTCATACTATAGCATGTCGTCTAAAATATGATCAAAAAGTCATACTATAGCATGTTGTCTAAAATATGATCAAAAAGTCATACTATAGCATGTCGTCCAAAATATGACCAAAAAGTCATACTATTGCATGTCGTCTAAAGTATGTTCAAAAAGTCATTCTATAGCATGTTGTCTAAAATATGATCAAAAAGTCATACTATAGCATGTCGTCTAAAGTATGATCAAAAAGTCATACTATAGCATGTTGTCTAAAATATGATCAAAAAGTCATACTATAGCATGTCGTCCAAAATATGACCAAAAAGTCATACTATAGCATGTCGTCTAAAATATGATCAAAAAGTCATACTTTTGCATGTCGTCTAAAATATGATCAAAAAGTCATACTATAGCATGTCGTCCAAAATATGACCAAAAAGTCATACTATAGCATGTCGTCTAAAATATGATCAAAAAGTCATACTATAGCATGTCGTCTAAAGTATGATCAAAAAGTCATACTATAGCATGTCGTCCAAAATATGATCAAAAAGTCATACTATAGCATGTCGTCCAAAATATGATCAAAAAGTCACACGAGAGCATGATATATTTCCTTCAAATTTCTGACGACATGCTATAGTATGACTTTTTGATCATATTTCAGACGACATGCTATAAGTATGACTTCCGTTCATGTCATGGAAGCTAACACAGTGGTGCAGCTGTCAGAGTTGTTGTCTCTCAGTTGGAAGGTACCGGGTTCAATTCCCGTCTATACCTTTCAACATGAATTCCTTATTCCTGCAAAACCAATGACCAGAATGTAAAGTTTGTCGTCCATAATGAGGATGACTAACTTATGCATGTTGTCCATAATGTGAAACATTACATTCAAGCAAGAACATGCAATCGTCCACACTAAGTTCCAGACCCCCTATCGAACCCAGAAGCTCCTGATTGTGAGATGACAACACTGGTTTGGAACTTCAACATTTTTGAAGACTTTCTTGCATGCTTGTCTGACTTACATGACTTATATAACTTTTAAACATTTTAAGGAAGAGAGGTCTACGGTGCAGTGGTTGGTGCTGTTGCCTCCCATTCAGAAGGTTCTGGTTTCGAGACTCTCCCTGGAAAGGATGACATTAACATCCTACATGAAAACCACCGGCAAGGGCAAGAATTGAACCTGCAACCCTCTGACTGGGAGTCAACAACACTAACCGCTGCACCACCGTGCTTTCTTCAAGAAAATGTTTAAATGTCATTTAAGTAATATAAGTCAGACAAACATGCAATAGAGGCAGCACAACTTTGCAGTTGCTAGCGTTGTCATCTCACAGTCAGGAAGTACTCGGTTCGATCAGGGGCTTGGAACTCTGTCTGTGGAGGATTGCATGTTCTTGCTTGGAGTGTGACTTTGTCACAATTACGACTACATGATGTTTGTTTTACATCATGGACTATATGCATGATAACATGCATAAGATAGTCATCCATATTATGGAAGACATATTTTAATTTACATATTACCTATGCAGGAACATGCAAATTCCACATAGAAAGTCCCAGGCGGGGATCGAACCACGGACCTTTAGACTGTAAGACGACAACGCTGACAACTGCACTGTTGTGTTGCCTGAAATAATTTAAACGGAAGTCATATTTATAGTATGTCGTACTAAAAATATGATCAAAAAGTCATACTATAGCATGTCGTCTAAAATGTGATCAAAAAGTCATACTATAGCATGTCGTCTAAAGTATGATCAAAAAGTCATACAAGAGCATGTCGTCCAAAATATGACCAAAAAGTCATAATATAGCATGTCGTCCAAAATATGATCAAAAAGTCATACTATAGCATGTCGTCCAAAATATGATCAAAAAGTCATACTATAGCATGTCATTTAAAATATGATCAAAAAGTCAAACTATAGCATGTCGTCCAAAATATGATCAAAAAGTCATACTATAGCATGTCGTCTAAAGTATGATCAAAAAGTCATACTATAGCATGTCGTCCAAAATATGATCAAAAAGTCATACTATAGCATGTCATTTAAAATATTACCAAAAAGTCATTCTATAGCATGTTGTCCAAAATATGATCAAAAAGTCATACTATAGCATGTCGTCCAAAATATGACCAAAAAGTCATACTATTGCATGTTGTCTAAAATATGATCAAAAAGTCAAACTATAGCATGTCGTCTGAAATATGATCAAAAAGTCATACTATAGCATGTCGTCTGAAATATGATCAAAAAGTCATACTATAGCATGTCGTCTGAAATATGATCAAAAAGTCATACTATAGCATGTCGTCCAAAATATGACCAAAAAGTCATACTATAGCATGTCGTCCAAAATATGACCAAAAAGTCATACTATAGCATGTCGTCTATAATATGACCAAAAAGTCATACTATAGCATGTTGTCTAAAATATGACCAAAAAGTCATACTATAGCATGTCGTCCGAAATATGACCAAAAAGTCATACTATAGCATGTCGTCCAAAATATGACCAAAAAGTCATACTATAGCATGTTGTCCAAAATATGACCAAAAAGTCATACTATAGCATGTTGTCTATAATATGACCAAAAAGTCATACTATAGCATGTTGTCTAAAATATGATCAAAAAGTCATACTATAGCATGTCGTCTAAAATATGATCAAAAAGTCATACTATAGCATGTCGTCCAAAATATGACCAAAAAGTCATACTATAGCATGTTGTCTAAAATATGATCAAAAAGTCATACTATAGCATGTCGTCCAAAATATGACCAAAAAGTCATACTATAGCATGTCGTCCAAAATATGACCAAAAAGTCATACAAGAGCATGTCGTCCAAAATATGACCAAAAACTCATACTATAGCATGTCGTCTAAAATATGACCAAAAAGTCATACTATAGCATGTCGTCCAAAATATGACCAAAAAGTCATACTATAGCATGTCGTCTAAAATATGACCAAAAACTCATACTATAGCATGTCGTCCAAAATATGATCAAAAAGTCACACGAGAGCATGATATATTTCCTTCACATTTCTGACGACATGCTATAGTATGACTTTTTGATCATATTTCAGACGACATGCTATAAGTATGACTTCCGTTCATGTCATGGAAGCTAACACAGTGGTGCAGCTGTCAGAGTTGTTGTCTCTCAGTTGGAAGGTAACAGGTTCAATTCCCGTCTATACCTTTCAACATGAATTCCTTATTCCTGCAAAACCAATGACCAGAATGTAAAGTTTGTCGTCCATAATGAGGATGACTAACTTATGCATGTTGTCCATAATGTAAAACATTACATTCAAGCAAGAACATGCAATCGTCCACACTAAGTTCCAGACCCCCTATCGAACCCAGAAGCTCCTGATTGTGAGATGACAACGCTGGCTTGGAACTTCAACATTTTTGAAGACTTTCTTGCATGCTTGTCTGACTTATATGACTTATATAACTTTTAAACATTTTAAGGAAGAGAGGTCTACGGTGCAGTGGTTGGTGCTGTTGCCTCCCATTCAGAAGGTTCTGGGTTCGAGACTCTCCCGTGAAAGGATGACATTAACATCCTGGATGAAAACCACCGGCAAGGGCAAGAATTGAACCTGCAACCCTCTGACTGGGAGTCAACAACACTAACAGCTGCACCACCGTGCTTTCTTCAAGAAAATGTTTAAAAGTCATATAAGTAATATAAGTCAGACAAACATGCAATAGAGGCAGCACAACTTTGCAGTTGCTAGCGTTGTCATCTCACAGTCAGGAAGTACTCGGTTCGATCAGGGGCTTGGAACTCTGTCTGTGGAGGATTGCATGTTCTTGCTTGGAGTGTGACTTTGTCACAATTACGACTACATGATGTTTGTTTTACATCATGGACTATATGCATGATAACATGCATAAGATAGTCATCCATATTATGGAAGACATATTTTAATTTACATATTACCTATGCAGGAACATGCAAATTCCACATAGAAAGTCCCAGGCGGGGATCGAACCACGGACCTTTAGACTGTAAGACGACAACGCTGACAACTGCACTGTTGTGTTGCCTGAAATAATTTAAACGGAAGTCATATTTATAGTATGTCGTACTAAAAATATGATCAAAAAGTCATACTATAGCATGTTGTCCAAAATATGATCAAAAAGTCATACTATAGCATGTCATTTAAAATATGACCAAAAAGTCATTCTATAGCATGTCGTCCAAAATATGATCAAAAAGTCATACTATAGCATGTCGTCCAAAATATGATCAAAAAGTCATACTATAGCATGTCGTCCAAAATATGACCAAAAAGTCATACTATAGCATGTCGTCCAAAATATGATCAAAAAGTCATACTACAGCATGTCGTCTAAAATGTGATCAAAAAGTCATACTATAGCATGTCGTCTAAAACATGACCAAAAAGTCATACTATAGCATGTCGTCTAAAATATGATCAAAAAGTCATACTATAGCATGTCGTCTAAAATATGATCAAAATGTCATACTATAGCATGTCGTCTGAAATATGATCAAAAAGTCATACTATAGCATGTCGTCTAAAATATGATCAAAAAGTCATACTATAGCATGTCGTCCAAAATATGGCCAAAAAGTCATACTATAGCATGTCGTCCAAAATATGACCAAAAAGTCATACTATAGCATGTCGTCCAAAATATGATCAAAAAGTCATACTATAGCATGTCGTCTAAAATATGATCAAAAAGTCATACTATAGCATGTCGTCTAAAATATGATCAAAAAGTCATACTATAGCATGTCGTCTAAAATATGATCAAAAAGTCATACTATAGCATGTCGTCCAAAATATGATCAAAAAGTCATACTATAGCATGTCGTCCAAAATATGATTAAAAAGTCATACTATAGCATGTCGTCTAAAATGTGATGAAAAAGTCATTCTATGCATGTCATTTAAAATATGACCAAAAAGTCATACTATAGCATGTCATTTAAAATATGATCAAAAAGTCATACTATAGCATGTCGTCTAAAATATGACCAAAAAGTCATACTATAGCATGTTGTCTAAAATATGATCAAAAAGTCATACTATAGCATGTCGTCTAAAATATGACCAAAAAGTCATACTATAGCATGTTGTCTAAAATATGATCAAAAAGTCATACTATAGCATGTCGTCCAAAATATGACCAAAAAGTCATACTAGAGCATGTTGTCTAAAGTATGATCAAAAAGTCATACTATAGCATGTCGTCCAAAATATGACCAAAAAGTCATACTATAGCATGTCGTCCAAAATATGACCAAAAAGTCATACAAGAGCATGTCGTCTAAAATATGACCAAAAAGTCATACTATAGCATGTCGTCTAAAATATGACAAAAAAGTCATACTATAGCATGTCGTCTAAAATATGACAAAAAAGTCATACTATAGCATGTCGTCTAAAATATGATCAAAAAGTCATACTATAGCATGTCGTCTAAAATATGACCAAAAAGTCATACTATAGCATGTCGTCTAAAATATGACCAAAAAGTCATACTATAGCATGTCGTCCAAAATATGATCAAAAAGTCATACTATAGCATGTTGTCTAAAATATGATCAAAAAGTCATACTATAGCATGTCGTCTAAAATGTGATCAAAAAGTCATACTATAGCATGTCGTCTAAAATATGATCAAAAAGTCATACTATAGCATGTTGTCTAAAATATGATCAAAAAGTCATACTATAGCATGTCGTCTAAAATATGATCAAAAAGTCATACTATAGCATGTCGTCTAAAATGTGATCAAAAAGTCATACTATAGCATGTCGTCTAAAATATGAAAAAAAAAAAAAAAAAAAAAAAAAGTCACACTATAGCATGTTGTCTAAAATATTATCAAAAAGTCATACTATAGCATGTCGTCCAAAATATGATCAAAAAGTCATACTATAGCATGTTGTCTAAAATATGATCAAAAAGTCATACTATAGCATGTCGTCTAAAATGTGATCAAAAAGTCATACTATAGCATGTTGTCTAAAATATGATCAAAAAGTCATACTATAGCATGTTGTCTAAAATATGATCAAAAAGTCATACTATAGCATGTCGTCTAAAATATGATCAAAAAGTCATACTATAGCATGTCGTCTAAAATGTGATCAAAAAGTCATACTATAGCATGTCGTCTAAAATATGAAAAAAAAAAAAAAAAAAAAAAAAAGTCACACTATAGCATGTTGTCTAAAATATTATCAAAAAGTCATACTATAGCATGTCGTCCAAAATATGATCAAAAAGTCATACTATAGCATGTTGTCTAAAATATGATCAAAAAGTCATACTATAGCATGTCGTCCAAAATATGATCAAAAAGTCATACTATAGCATGTTGTCTAAAATATGATCAAAAAGTCATACTATAGCATGTCGTCCAAAATATGATCAAAAAGTCATACTATAGCATGTCGTCCAAAATATGATCAAAAAGTCATACTATAGCATGTCGTCTAAAATGTGATCAAAAAGTCATACTATAGCATGTCGTCTAAAATATGAAAAAAAAAAAAAAAAAAAAAAAAAGTCACACTATAGCATGTCGTCCTTCCCAAATTGGTGGATTTGCAAGCACAGCAACATGGCGGTGTTGGCATGTATAGTAATAATAACATGGAATATGAAATTGTCCATGTGCCCCATGTTAATTTGGAGTGCTCAGTGTACAACTGTCCTCTCTGCAATATATTGATAGCACTTGTATATCAGCCGCCACGTTATCCCATGTTATTGTTTAAAAATCATCTAGACATTTTACTTTAATTGCCTCCAAGAAAAAAGTGAAACAATTGCTGTCATGGGGGATTCTAATGAGGACATTTTGAAATCACCAGTAACATGTAAATTTTTAACAGAGAAAGGGTTTGTTCAACTTGTAACAGAACTCACTAATGACAAAGGAACACCAATTAACCACATTTACGTAAAAACAAAAAAATATGAAGTCAAGACAATAGTTGTGCCCACTTACTTTAGTTATCACGAGGGTATAATATGCTCTTTTAAATATAGAAATTTAAACAATGACATGGCTGAATAACTTGTGAACAGCTGTAGTTTGAACTGTGTTGCTGTATTTCGTAAGAGGTGAATGGAGGGTTCACCGCATTGAGATGGAAGTCACAATGACGTGGCAGTTAGAAGTTAATAGAAGGCTTTTTAAAAGTAGCAACTTGAAGGAGAAGGGCAGGTCATTGAGTTGAGGTTGGTGTTCGAGGGTTCTTTGTGTAATTAAAATCAGCACAATTAACAGAGTGTTGAATTAAGGGATGAATGCTGCAGCAGGTGATGAGGGAGATGTTGGAAGCAGTGCAGAGTTGTATTCATTAGAAGTGGCAGCGAAGGAATGATAGTAGTTTGTATAGCTGTATGAGCAGTTTTAGCACAGCAAGGTTTGAATGGGGGAGGCTAATGGTAGCTGGTAGTAATATAAAATCAGAGCTTTGCAGTGTTCTTCCACCGTTATATTGTATACTTTTATTATTGTGTACTTTATATCTGTTTTCTGTAAGATTTTTCAGTATTTTGTGAGTATGTCTCTTCATATAGTTCCCCTTGCTGGTTTAATGTCTGTGCTTTCTTTTCCAGTTATCTCAGACCCTTGAACTGCATGCCTTTGGTTTACAGTTACTCTTCCTACTAACATTGTATTTTCTTGGATTTCTATGCTGTTTTGTTCTGTTTTATCTCTGCTCTCCCTTCACCCCTCTGGTCGAGGTTTCCTCCTGTTAAAGGGAAGTTATTCCTCCCCACTTTAGGATTTTTTTATTTTCTTCCTGTTAAAGGAGTTTTTTTCCTTCCACTGATGGAGGTTTTCTTCCTGTTAAAGGAGTTTTTTTTCCTTCCACTGATAGAGGTTTTCTTCCTGTTAAAGGAGTTTTTTTTTCCTTCCACTGATGGAGGTTTTCTTCCTGTTGAAGGAGTTTTTTTCCTTCCACTGATGGAGGTTTTCTTCCTGTTAAAAGAGTTTTTTTTCCTTCCACTGATGGAGGTTTTCTTCCTATTAAAGGAGAGTTTTTTTCCTTCCACTGATGGAGGTTTTCTTCCTATTAAAGGAGAGTTTTTTTCCTTCCACTGATGGAGGTTTTCTTCCTATTAAAGGAGAGTTTTTTTCCTTCCACTGATGGAGGTTTTCTTCCTATTAAAGGAGAGTTTTTTTTCTTCCACTGATGGAGGTTTTCTTCCTATCAAAAGAGAGTTTTTTTCCTTCCACTGATGGAGGTTTTCTTCCTATTAAAGGAGAGTTTTTTTCCCTCCAGTTTGCAAACATGGGAATCAAAGAATTGTCCGTATTCACTGCATGTTGTACTAATACAAATTTTAACTGTTCACTCAAATTGAGTCTCTCGTGATTGAAAGTGCATATTATTGATCAATTGATTGCAATAGAAATTTCACCTATACGACTGTTCAAAGATTAAAAAATTACATAATTGGTGTTAATGAAAGCATGTACTAATGTAATCCTATCTTTATAATCATCAAGCACAAAAACGAAGACAAAGCTTTGCCACAAACACACTGCTGGTCCTTGATGGTTTGCTTGTCAACTGAATTTTAATGTTTTCTTAAATCCCAGAATAAAGTAGATGGAAGCAAGACATTTGTCAACACAATGCTACTATGAATTAGATGCCTTTTATCACTTTCAAGTGAAAATAAACTACATACCTCGTTGGGAAGTAGGGCTGTGATTACATGTGGTGTTTACGTATGCATACTATTAAATAAAAAAATTGCACCCCAAACCTCTGTCTCTTCTTTGAAATTACAGGCACGCCGATCGATTAAAAACAAACTCATGATGCCGAAGCAGAGTCCAACAAATTTGATGCATGTAGGTGAAACTAAGTGCTGGAGCTGCAGTTTGGGGGCGCCAGCGAGCCGTTTGGCCACGCCCACTCACAAAACACATCAGATGTATGCCACACGTTTCGTGAGGTTTCAAGCATCCGTTGACCTTAAACATCCACTTTCTGTGACACGGCAAGACATCCAACTTTGCCGCATCGTCATGGCGATGCCCATTGACAAAAGTCGAACGAATGTCTCAATATATCATCAACTACATGTTTAGGTTATTGTGACCCGACTTTACGTTCATGGGATCAACCAGCTCGACGTAGAATGTGAAAGCATGAAAAGTGTCATTTCCAGTGGCCAACAGGGGGCGCTATGACCATGAGCGAATATTACCCCACAGGGGTCTTCAGGGCGGGGCTGTTATCATACCTGTGATGTTTGGAGAAGGTCGGTCCATGTACATAAGATTTAAAGCAACTCGTAGTTTCATGGCGAGACGCTCAAAATGGCCACCACGCTACAGGCACACACATCGATGAAAAGGAATTATTTATACAACTTTTAATCCCAAACATGTTTTCTATCCATAGAAACTAAACTCAAGTCGGTCCGACAAAATCCCTCGGAGGAGTTCGACAAAGTACAACGTGTCAGAATCGGCCAAAATGGCGACTAAATTCAAAATGGTGGACTTCCTGTCGAGTTGACATAATGGTGCAATGTAACTTTTTTGTGCGTCTAGGTGTGATACACCTGTCCACCGGATTTGGTGAATTTAGGTAAATGTGGCCGCCAGGGCATCTCTGTAGGGGGCGCTCTCGAGCCGTTTGGCCACGCCCACTCACGACTCCAGTAGAATACCAAATATTTCACCGGGAGACATATGTGTATCCTCTTTCATGAGTTTATGAACATGATAAAGCCTCCAAAAAGGCAAATCACTTCACGTGAGAAGAACATTTTTACGAAATACAATAGGGCTTTTGCACCGATGCTGGGGCCCGAATGAAAGAGAAGAACAATCCATCCAGGTCACTATTACAAAGAATATGCAAAGCTGGGGAGGTTGTACTGATACATTTCTATCTTGCACCCCTAGATGGCGCTTTTGAAACATCAGTGAATACCTTCTTTACGGTCCATAGCGCTCAGAATAAAATCAATGAGTTCTTTTCCTTTATATACTTTTGTAGTCGTACAAAACACACAACATCAATAATTCGGCTCTGCACCTAATGTTTTATTTATTAAAAAAATACAAAACTTCAAAAAGTTTCCATGGGAAAGCATTACGAATTAGCAATCCCATCTCTTTCATATCCATTCCAAATGTATGTTAAACACTGCTTATTCTTCTTCTTCTTATTATTATTATTATTACGAACAGATTCTTTTGTATTCTACAAGTTACAAAACATAAAAAGAAAACAAAACGAGGAGGAGAGGAAGAGAGATGCAGTCTGCTTTTTGAGTCCCTATGTTTGAAGTGTTAATCTTTAAGATTTCGTTTTGGTGGCTCCTGTTGTCTGGGAGTGACGGGGAGGAATGTGAGGACCAAAACGTTCACCGGTAGCTGAAATGCACATCGAGTACAAGTATCTACACTGCTGTCCCGTTGCAATATCAGCACAGCCTCAGACCATATGGTGTTTCAACATGCAGAGTTGGATTCATGCATAGTATTTCCTGTGAGTCATGTTCATATTTGCATGGGGAATAGTGGTCCTAGCCGTGATCAGCGGAGGAGCATTGATAAAGCAAACGCACAACTATACACAAGTAACTATTACACATATTCCAGTAAATAACAATAAATATGAAACTTCTTGACATCTTGAGGATTAACACTTGAGGGGTTCTGTATGGAAGAGGAGATCACGGAAAAGATAAATATTACATAGCAGCCATTTGTGAGGAATTAAATCACCCCTCCAACCACCTCTTTGTGAGTTACTAGCTCGGGATGTGACTCCAGCTTGGGCCTCGAGGGTCAGCAGTTTATCAATAAACTGACCGCTCTTCATTGTGAAGGTTGGCACTGGTGATTGCCTGTGCTGAGCATGAATAGCCCACTCACCTCTTGGACTACTGCCTCACTTTCAAGTGTTGCGCATATTGCAGAGGTGGGAAACCTTCAGTAAAAAAAATAATAATAATAATTTTGATTTACTTTGCAAAGTAACTCCTTCTTTCCCCTACACTATTCCAGTTCAGCAAATAAGTGCTTACGGTCATTCCTCCATATGAAGGCAGGAAGACTGCAGCAGCGACTTTAAGTACAGACTTGCCCTGTAACACTTTGCCTGGAACCCATAGAGACACTCAGAGTGTGATTCAGCCTCAGTTCATTGAGGGTTGATCCCCAGCTTCCATACAGAACACAGAAATGTGTGCAAACATGTCCCTCTCCTTCTGTCAAGTAACTGGCCTTGAAAATTTCAGGTACATTTGGAAAACAGAAAACCTTATAATTCAGAAAAGATGCTAGATCTAACAAACATTGCTGCATTGTACACTATGTTTAAACCACATGGGCCTGGCAAGGTTTAGTGGGCATGTCCAAGCTGCTTTCTCGGCCACAGCCGGCTGGCACTTCAAACAGGCAAGACCCCTCCGCAGGAGCTGGCATACCCTGGGAACAGATCTGCTGGACATGTTGCCTGGAGGAGAAGAAGAAGAAGAAGAAGAAGAAGAAGAAGAAGAAGAAGAAGAAGAAGAAGAAGAAGAAGAAGAAAAAACAATACAGATAACAGTTAGATTCTGTAGGAACATTAGGTGCACTTAAACCTGCGGATTTTCCTCTTTAATCCATAACATGCATTTTGAGCTTCTGTGGCATCAACTTACCAGGCAGGGCGGGACATGACGTAGTGCATGTCAGGTCTTTGAAAGCCGTTAAAGGTGGAGGAGGCAGCCACGGTGTAGGCACCCATGTTCTCAAAAACCAACCAGTCACCCACCTGCATGTCAGGCAGGTAACATTGCTCGACAATGCGGTCAAGGCCATCGCATGTTGGGCCCCAGATACTGCAGGGGTACACGACCTCGTCTGGCTTTGGCTTCTATTAGTATTTGGAGAAAAAAAAAACAATTATAAGAACAGAAACATAAGAGGGGACCAGTTTTCATTCGTTTTACCTTTGACTGACCGACATGTACGATGAGAAACGTCGTTGCCATTTCCATCCTTGAAATCCACTTACCTTATGCAGTGTTGGCAAACAGTGAGCATGGTCATAGAGTATGCAGTTGAAGGATCCGTACACGCCATCGTTGACGTAGTACATCAGAGTCCTGTCACTGGTCCCTTCGTCTTCCTCTGTGGACAAAAAAATTAAGTCATTTCAGTACTGAAAAATGTTAGATATACTTTCAATATAATTTTTCTTTTATTCTTAATTGAGGCCGTTACCATCAGAGCTGGACTCTTCATCCATGATGACCTTTTTGGCAATGATGTTCACAACCAGTGTGTAAGCAGAGGCAACATAAAAGCGTCCTGGCTCAGCAATTATCTTGACACCAGCGTCGGCTGGAAAATACTTATCGAGCGCTGGGTTAATTACTGCCGTGATCTGGAAGGGAAAAAAACAAAACAAACATTGTCCACAGGTGAATATCAGTTTAAAGCATTTCGGTTGTATTCGTACTAATGATGCCACAGCTGCGCTGTGTCTTTTCATTTATTCTGTAAGCCAACAACACAGCATTTGGGGAAAGAAAAGAGCAAAATACCTCTTCAAATTTAAGTTCAGTGTCATCAGAACCAGGAAAACCACCTCCAATGTCCAACAGATCCATGTTGAAGCCCAACTCATCCTGGAGATGACAACATCAAGTGTTACTTTACTTTGCTGGGTGAAAACCCAAATGAATTAAAGCTGCATATGCATTTCAGTCACAACTCACTCCAATGTCAAAGACACAGCGGGCATCTGCAATGGCCTGCGAGTAGGTCTCGGGATCAGTGCAGCCACTGCCTACGTGGAAGCTGACACCGACCACATCCAGCCCCAGTTCCTTAGCCCGCTCCAGAAGACTGCGACATGCTTTGAGTGGAGCCCCAAACTTAACACTCAGACGACACACTGCCTTTGAGTCATCGGTCGCAATCCGCAGCACCAGCCTGGGAACAAAGCAGAAAGAGAGTTCATGAAAAGGATTCAAATGAAGCAACAGCAGATTAAAAACTAAATCTTTCGAGTTACAAAAAGTCATACTTGGCATTGTCATGGCAGCGGGCCACTTTCATGAGTTCCACCTCGCTATCAAAAGTCATCATCTGGACCCCGTGGGCAGACGCATACTTGATCTGAGAAACTTGCTTGCAGGGGTTGGCATAGATGATTCTGCTTGGATCCACTCCCAGAGACTGAACCAGCTGAATCTCCGTCTAAAGGGCGGCAATGCAAACGGTCAGCAAAAAAAAGTGCCACTTTAAAAATACGAGCTGCCAGTGCAATTTCAGCTGATCTTCAAAGAGCTTTGTATTGTGTTCCTCTGAGAACATCTAGAGCTATGGAATTTGTCCAAACACACCTTGCTTGCACAGTCAAAGCCAGTTCCCAGGGTTGCCAGTGTCATAACTACAGCCCGGCTGTCGTTGCATTTGACGGCATAGAAAGGGGTAATGCGAGGCAGGGCCCTTGCCCAGCGCAGGTGTTTCTTTAGCACATCTCCCAAATCACAGATGTAGAAGGCATCCCTGTCATCCTGTAATGGACCAGGGGAGAGAAAACACACAAGCATTTAACAAATTCAGTCCTGGAACTAACATAATCTGTCAATATAGGATACACTGCAACAATAAAATGCATCATGTTACTGTAACAGTGCCAGTCATTTGCGCCACGGACAATTAAACAGTTCACGGAGGACAACAAAAAGAAATCAGACAATGCAAAAATCCGAAACCCGACCAAGAGTGTAGCGTTTCAAGTTCAACAGTTTGCTTTTGGTTGCATCTTGTTGACATTCATCCCCTAACAAATGGGGCCATCTGTGCACAGGATGCTTACCGTCATGGATGAATCATTGATCTTCTGCTCAACAATATCCCGAGCAAAGAAACCCTCCTCAAGGAAGGAGAAATCAAACTCTGCGGGCGTGGTGGCGTCCATGGTCACAAGGTCCTTTTGATTGGTCACTCGTAAACTAGAAGAGGAAGCATGAACAGAACACTCGGCTTTTGAGAATAGTGTCTTTTGTGTGCTTGATGACTCAAGTCTAGTTTATTCCCACCTAATGGGAAAGTCTCAGTAAAGTAAAAGGGCACTCGAGTTATTCTCAACAGAGTGAATGACAGTTTTTGTCACAGTATTATAGGCGGGTTATGTTCAGATGACAATGTCGTATTGAACTGATAGCGAGACACTTACTTGGATATGAAAGAGATGAAATTTGGCGTTGCCGTCTCTCAGGTGCAGAGAAGCCAAGGTGGCTCACCAGTGAAGTTAAATCCCTTTAAATAAGACTCAAGGCCAGGGCCTGCTGAGCAGCCAGTGTGTGATTTCCTAGAGTGAATATACTGTAACCAGGGAAAATAAATCAGGTTACACTGGATACTTTAAGGGAGTTTAAAGCAACACACATTACAATATAAATATATTTTACTTAACAATTAGGAATTCAGACTTTTACGTTTATGAATTTAGCACAAAGTTACATATTACACTAAAGCATACCCACGACAGAAACACATCTGCGGTCAGTTATCCGTAGTTCTCGGCTCTTTAATAGCGCTCGGTTCATAACTGTCACGACAATTTGATACCGACTGCACCGGAAAAAGCCATTCAAAGAGAACCAAGCGTTTAAACCCCGCCCTCGTCCGGGTTTAAACCAATCACAAAGAAGATCCGCCTTTCTCGTAAAATAATGCCATGGAAACGAACCAATCAGCGACCGGCAAATGACGCCGACGTTAAATATACCGGTTCCGCTTCGAGCGCTTCGCCATGAGGCAATTTAGCATTTCATGTACTAAACGTGGTTTATGGAAATTAACGGTCAAACAAAAACAACAACAAAAAAAGCTTGCTCTTCTTTAACATCAACAAAACCAATTCTACTACCATCACAGGCCAACCTCTTGCCGGTTAGTTTAACAAGGTTAACAATTAGTTATTGCGAGCCAGCGAGCTGACCAGCAGTCTGTCGCACCGGCCACGTAGTAATATGTGTTAACACTCCCGAGCGATTAAGTTTTAAATTTAACTCGACTTAAATGTTCCAGTGAGTAGTTAACCAACCAAGTCCCCCTTTCTTTGTCCCATTTAAACCCGCCATAACCGAACCGGCGTGCCAGTTGACGCGGATTTAAGATCAAACAACGGTTTTGTTTTTTTTTGTTTTTTTAGTAATAATTCGGTTCTTACTTACCTTAAAAAGCATTTACAAAGAGTTTGTCCATTAGACCCGACACTGGGATAAAAAAAGAGAAAAAAAAAAAGAAAGAAAAGCAGCACTTCCCTTTCCCGATGAAGCGCGCTGCTGAAGGTAACGGCCTTCTCTCAACCAGGACTGAAACCGGAGTGGAAGCCGGCAATGGATGCCGACCGTATTTATAGAGCGCTCGTTTCCACGGCAACGCAGCCAGCTGAAACCGGCCTCTTATCCACGTAGGAACCGGTTTCGTCTCGTTACCTCATCCGCGTGGTGGGGAAGACGGACGGGGGACTACCGTGAGGACTACCGTGAGGACTACCGCACACGAAAAGTAACCGGTGAAACAAAGCCGGCTCAAACCGACCCGCCTACCTGCGGGAACCGAAGTTTTGTCGTTGCAGCGTCGTGCCGACATGACGGACCCGGGGGGGGGGGGCACCAATTAGCACCGACGGGATCGTTTACCCCCCCCCCCCTCCCCCCTCTCCAGCTGGGACTTTTTCCATGTTAAAACTAACATTAAACTAAGACCTTGACCTCTTTTGACAAGTTGCGGAAATTTATGTAGCGGGGAACCTTTGAAAAATGATCTTTGATGTAAATTTGAGTATTTTCTTTTGTGCCTAAATTCAATACAGGCATGCTGTCTGCAGGCATGCTGTCTGCAGCCCTTGCAAGATTGTATAGAGAACTACAGAACCATTTTATAATAAACATGGGATCAAATGAATAAACTAGTACTATACTTTAATAATATACTAAATTTGCTGCTTTTCCTTTTCATATATAATAGCAAATTGAAAATCTTTGGGTTTCGGACAAGGATTAACGCAAAAGAAACCTTCACCAGCAAATATCACCGACCTGACTTTATGATGGTGATCGTTAGACCAGCACTGCATTTGAGTTAATCCCAGAGGTGCTCATTCACACTGGCAGACTACTGTTGGCTCTGATTTGCAGCTCCTGACCTGCTATGATGAGATTAAAGGAGATCACAGGATGACTCAGAAATGGTGAGGTGTCAACACTGGTTTCTATGTCACGGCAGGTCTTAAAAGTTTTGTAGACACATAAAGAGAATTAGTTGAGGAAGTGGAATTTTTTTTAAATTTATTTATCTATATATGTTTAAATTTGTACAGAACGTGCCTACCACCACCACCACGACAACAACAACAACAACAACAACAACAACAAAAAATGCATATGCCACTGTAAACCACTAAAAATAAGCGCAGGATTAAAATCAAGACCCTCACGGAGCATCTTACTACCGTGACCCCAGACATGTCTCCCTTACCACACAGTCTAATCAGTCCAAAGGTTGCTTCCATGGACATTTCATTTGCAAGCAGACATTACCAAATGGAGGAAAATGAAGAATTTGGTCAGTGACCCACCAGCACATGTGGAAATTTTGCACACGCATCAGTTCCAGGGCACTAACAGGAAGCTTTAGGGCTTCAGGACCACACATCTGTGGGCTTAACTTAATATATTTTCCAGGTCTTGAGGTTACAATCAAGATGGCATTCTACTCTTAGCACAACAGGGTTTCCATCGTCTGCAGGGTTGGTGAATGAAGTCATTTTTTCCTTGTAGCTTAATGATCAAAAACTAAAAAGCGCAGCCTTTTTGGATTGGTCAAAAAGTCAAAATAAGGTTATGTGGCAAACTTGTATGATGACATGATAATTTTCATATATTGAAGGTTTCTTTATAGCCCTGCTCTGCATCTGAACTTCTTCTAGCAGGCACGGCCTGATGCAGAGCCATGCCTGTTAGGCAGGAAGTGGGTCCACACTTGAGGGGGGGGGGGGATTTATTTTTGGCAGATGTTTATCAGCTTGGTCAAAATCACAAGATCATAAAACATTAAAACAAATTATATCGTAAATTGTTTCTCATCACTTCAGTTGTGTTATTTTCTTTTCTTTTCCTATGTCCCTACCCTCTCCTTCACCCTTCTCCTATAATGTCCTGCTCTGTGTGGAGTTTCTGTTATGTTACTGTGGACCATTGTGGACAAGCCCCCACATTTCCAGGACCTCACCGAGGACAAGGATGATGATTGTTACTGGCCACCCACAAGATACAATGCAGTGTTAGGACATTTGGTGGCTCTGCTTGTATCACTGCATCTGGCTTTGTTATTGCTCCTCACTTCTTTGTTAGCTCATAGTTGCACAATTAAATGCCGCTGTCAGTTTAACTGTTTCTTTAGCTAATTTTCCTGTTTCAACCAGTTTCGCAGTGCAGAATGCGCTTCGTCTTCATGAAACGAACAACAAGTCGCGCTCTGCTTTATTTGAAGCAAGCTGGAGAAAATTTGGATAAAGTTGGGTCCTGGCTGGTTTTAAATCTCAGTTTCTGCATGTGATATTAAAACATGCACTTCAGGGGTGATTTCCCTGCTTCAGTTAAACTGAAGAATCAATTGAAATGTTCAACTATCATTACATTTCACTAAATGTAGCCCAGAAAATGTTTACAGACTAAATACTTGAAATGAACGAAAAGGTCTGTTTATGTCTGTGTATTGCACATTAGCACCGGCTCAGTTAAATTTAAAATTGCTCACCTGGCGTGTGGACCAAAAAACTTTAGATGCCTCCGGGTCTGCTTCTGCGTTGTGCAGCCAAATGCACACGTGCTACTTGCTCTGCCCATATGTTCACACTTGCTCAAAGATTACAAATAAAATTCACTTTTTTTCAGCCCTGAGGAAGTTTTTCATATATAAATCCTCCACAGATTACAAAATTACAATAGAAAGATTAAAGACAACCCTTGCTTGCATTTGGAAGTGTCAACAGTTTTACAGATACCTTTTTTAGAATAGTGGTTGATTGGGAAAATGCTTTTTGGGTGGTAGGAGAGTGTTTTGTTGCGATACAGAAAAAGACCAAAGTAAGACTGAGTGGCAGCGCGGCATAAACTCTTTTAAAGGTTCAGTGTGTAGGATTTTGGGCTATTGACAGAAGTGAAATATAATATTCATAATTGTGTTTTCAATAGTGTTTAAGCACCTGGAATTTAGAATTGCTGTGTTTCTGTTACATTAGGATGAGCTCTAAATATAGGACATAAGGGCGACACAAGACGTTGATAAGTGCACAGCAAACGTCCATGACAGTCAAAGACGATCCAGATTTTCAGCGACTGGACAACGTGAAGTTCAAGGGTTTGTGCTCACGTTTGGGCAGGGCAGGAGGAGGAATCTCAAAACCACGTCTCCAGCGCAGACTCTGATTTAGAATAATGTAACCTGCATAAAAAAACAGCAACAGATTCACTCATTCCTTTAAAAGAACCCGTTCACTGAAACAGCCTGTTAGGCGTGGTAATGCTGGTGTTCAGGCTTCATAAGAGGTTAACAGGCAAAATCCCAAAGGGCTTGACCTCAATATAGCTGAGCATCCGGCTGGCCCAGACAGATACTTATGTGACCGGAAATCCAAGTGGTTCTCTTCAGGGCTTTAGATCCACATAATCAGATGGCCCGTGTGGTGTTTCTTTACTCTTTGACTGTGCTTCATTTTATCCTGTCAGACTAGACAGCGTGACTTGGTTTGAACACATAGATAACCTTATAAACTTAAAGCTCTGATTACGCCACAGACTCTTAACCTGACAGCTGGGTAGAGTTAAAACCGTTGCAGTCACGGAATTTAGACGCAAATCAATGCTGGTTTTCTTGTGTCACTGTAGGCTGACTTAAAAGGAAAGCAAGATGCAACACATCAAACAAGACTGAGACTAACAAAGACATTCCAAAGGAAATAGTAGAAGTAAATGTCAAGAGCTGTGTTTTCATAAAATCCGCAGACAGTGAGTGGCTTATAATTTAGGTTTGACTGAACTGGTTAGCACGTTCCCACAAAAAAAGTCAATGAAAGGTTTGTTCTTTTCGGTGCGTCTGCTGACTGGGCTCATCTATAGTTCATTCACCAAGTGGATGAGCTACTGTTGCCTTCCTGACAACTTGTGTAATCTACTTTTAGATGCGCGTCTCTGTTTCTGTTGTACAAAAATTGCAGGATTAAACCTTAACAATCTTTTAAAGGACAGCCTTTAACAGTGGAGCCCATGGCCACAAGTGGTAATTATGGGATAATGTCAACACTTAAATCCCCCAAGAAGGGAAAGAGACATAAAGTCAGCAAAATGACTCAGTTACACAGCACAGTGGAATCAACTCTGAAACTTAAAGAACTAATTTTAGCAGCAAAAACGTTTAGTGCAGTAAACTAAACCAAATTTGTTGTATCCTTGTAATAAATTGAAACATTAACATTTGTGTATTTCAGTTATTGTTAGGTTAAATGGATCTAATATATAAATTACTGGTCTATTTTTATATATATAATATCAATATATAATATATAATGTCAATCAGTCAGTCATCATAATTGACATCATCACTGACAGCAGATTGTGTCTTCATTTTAAACCCAGAATAACTTTGTACAACTTTAGAGAAGCTGACATTTTTGTTTGCATCTGAATATTTTTACGAATATTGGATGGGTATTTATTTGAAATGCACAAGGACGCAATATATGTTCCAGTCAGGATGCATTTTTGCGACTTGGGAAATCACGTGCCTTTTTCTCTCACGTAAGTCATTTTTTTATTTCTCCAACACTTTGATTTAAGATTGAACACCTGCATAACTACTGACTTCATAATTAATGGTTGTAAGTCCCACTGTTAGCCTCTGCTGGCTCACTGTCACACAGTCATGGTTTACTGGGACACTTGAACTGAACATTGACATTGATAGTGTTTCTAGAAACACTCGTGCTTTTTCTTGGTATGTCAATTTAAATATCTGCTCTCGAAAAGGCCTGTTGTCTTTAAGCATGTCGACATGTTAAATTTTGTACCATTGTACCAAATACAGCCTCGCAGAGAATCCAGCATTCTTCAGACTGTTTGTCTTCTTAAACACAAACCCATAAGACCCACATCACTTCACCACGATCCATGGATATAGACTCACTGAGCAATTCTTTAGGAACACCTGCTCATTTCTGCAATTTCCCAATCATTCAATAATGTTACAACAGGGCGGCATGAAATTCTGGTTGGCAGGAGTGTCACGTTCACACCAAACATTGGATTTGGAGCTGACAGAAACGCTTCAGTAACTGAACGGCAGTGAGCAGAAACATTTCTCAGACTCACTACGTGTCCTACCCCGAGGCAGATGAGCTGCAACAGCATGAAGACCTCCACCTGTCAGCTAAGAATATAAATCTGAGGCTGCAGTTGGTACAGGCTCACCAAAACCTGACAGTTAAAGACTAGAAAAAAACCAAACCTGGTCTGATGAATTTCCATTTCTGTTTAAGACTGCGGATGGTGGGGTTTTGAATTGTGTCAAATGCACCTATCCATGGATATAGACTCACTGAGCAATTCTTTAGGAACACCTCCTCTGCGTCAACAATCCAGGCTGTGCTGCTGGTGGTGTAAAACATGTGGGGAATGTTTTCTTGGCTTGCATTTATACCACTCAATCATGGTTCCAGCATGATAATACACCAGATCACACAGCTAAATTGCGTTCAGTTGAGTTCAGTGGGCTCCCCAGTCATCAGTGACTCAGTGATGACTCTAGTAAAACACTTTTGGGATGTGGTAGAACAGGAGACAAGCAGTGTGACTGTTAAAATCTGCAGAAATGATGCAATCATGTGAACATGGAGGAGAATCTCAAAGGAAGGTTTCCAACATCTTGTGTAATCCATGACAAGAACTGTTTTGACAGCAAAGGGAGGCCCAACCCAGTATTGGTATTGTTTCTAATAAAATGCTTGGAAACTATGATGCCAGTGAGTTTATACCGTACGTGGATATGAGAGAACAAGATACAACTCCTACAGCACACTCTTGAACTACCACCCCATCGAGGGATTTTATGTCATGGTGGGAATGTAGCTCTGCTGTGCCTTGTGTTATGTGCGTCTTTAACCTGAAGGTCACAATGAATTTACCATTAAAGGTTGTTACCATTGACTGTATAGGTTGTTCTATGCCCTCCTTAGACTGCATGTACAAAGTGAAAGAGCAGAGTTTGCCATATCAAACCCGAAGCCTTCTGTCCACTGCCAAGTGTGCACACAATCAGAGTTTGCCATATCAAACCCGAAGCCTTCTGTCCACTGCCAAGTGTGCACACAATCAGTGCCTTGTAATGTTGTCTTTCCAGTCATACTGAAAGTACAGTATATTGTACTTTCAGTATGACTGTGAATGTTTCCTGTAAACCTATTTAGTGCCATTGCAGACAGTCATTGTGAATACAAATCTCGCTGGAGGTTTGCAGTGACCTCAGTTTATGTTAGGAGTTATGTCATGGGAAGATTGAACAGCCAGTTATAACATTTTTATCATTATTATCACATGACAATTCAGTTCAATGGAAAATAAATAATTACAGTTATCCCTAATTACAGCCTTGGTGACATGAGACGATTGTAATAATGAAAGTAACCTTTGACCAAGCGGCTGCCCCACTTGCCCACTTGTCAGCTGTTTCTGGAGCGATGAGAAGACAGTTGTTTAATCTGGCTCTCTGCTGACTCATCATATCTTCGTGTTTCAAGTTTGAGTTGCCCAGAGTTTGCTCACTCGGCAGAGTGGAGACCAAAAAAAAGAAAAAAAAAGAAAAGAGAAAATGGTTTTATTTTCACTGGAACATCTTTTGTGCGTTCCTGGGTTGGCCTGACGCTCGGTGAACAGGCTGCGTCAGCACATTTCATTCCTTTGATCCTTTAGCAGGAGAGAGGCGCAGACTGAAGAGAACAATCACAGCTTTACACTTTGGGTGTCGTGGTTGTCCCATTTGCTCTGTGAAAAAACAAAACAAATGGAGGGATATGTAATGAACTACCTACAGGAGTAAAGGAAACATGACTGTATCTAAACCTATTCAACATTCCAGTGCTTAATGACGAGAGGAGTTTCTGTCGCATGAGCTGCTCTGCATTTGATGCCGTGATGTAAAAGTCGGGGGCTCACAGGCTCTGTGAAAACATGTTCCAAAACATCTACTTGAAACAAGAAAGAATCACGTATCAGAACATGTGTGTAAGTATTCATTGAACTTACAATGTCTGTGCCAATTACATCCATGAGCTAACGCGGCTGCACTATCGGGTAAATGAACCCCTGGACTCATGACACATGTGCTGACTTATTTCAGTCGAGACCAAAGCTCTGGGGTAATCATACATTCTGTACATGCTGCTTTTTATGGCAATCGAGTCAAACCTCTGAATGAATGCTAATCTAAACCTAAAAATGATTTGCTGACGAGGACTGTAGATGGTGTCTTCAGAGTAATCGACACACTGCCTGACTAAATTTCCTTTGAGGAAACAGGGAATAATACCATGATGGATCCATAAACCTTCATCTGATGAAAGCGACGGTTTATAATTCAATCTGAAAAACACTGTGATCAGCTCTAATTGGAGTAAGCGGTACCCGTAACCATTACATGTGGAAACCTCCAAAAGAATCTTCAACCAGCTTTGGTTGACCCACTTCCTGTGGCCTAATTGCGTGTTGAAATGGGGAAGCTGAAGCATTGTGAGAGAGAAAAAAAAAAAGGAGACCATTTGCCTGGATGACATCTAGCGAAATGATGTTCATTTGTTCGACAGAGAAACGGTGTCGCTGGCGTCCCAACACAAAGAAGTAAACTAGGCTGAAGCTTTGTCAACAAGGCCTCAGCTAAACACTGAACTGATGACAGTCTTAAAGATCCTAAAGCTTCCTCGTCACCCTAGAAAGGCTCTTTACCGACATCTTTCGAAGCTGTGGGTCTGATATGTGTCAGAAATTACAAACGAGATAAACTAAGGGGAAAAAAAAAAGAAAAAACAACTGTGCGATTCTGTGCTAGGTTATGTTTACAATAATACAACATATATATATGCCATATCATATTACTTATATATAGGTCGTATTGTCAACTATTAATCCTAAGGGGTAGACGAAAGGCTGTGTTTGTGAATGAAGGTGTAGACAACAGGGTGTGGTTGTGAATGAAGGTGTAGACGAAAGGTTGTGAATGAAGGTGTAGACGAAAGGTGGTGAATGAAGGTGTAGACATGTAGGGTGTGGTTGTGAATGTGTGAATGAGAGTGAAAGTACTGTGCCAAACCAAAAGGTCACAGGAGGGGGTCGGCAACCTGCGGGGTCACATACTGTTGTTCTTTGAGGCATAAACAGGAACAGACGGCTGTCTGGAGGACTCCAGGGTGTGAAGGAAGACAACCACCACCTCCTCCAACCAACAAAGGACACATCAATACACATGACTTTTTGGTGTCTGGACTATAAGAAGACTGGGTCAGGGAGAGTCAGGAGATCAGACTTCGTGAACTGACACATACTCTGTTGCGGTCAGGGAAACATAGTCTGGACCAAGAGCTCTGTAAACTGATTATTCTGTTGCTGTTCAATAAATATCTTGAAGCCTGACATATTCTCCTATTGCCTCATTAAAGAACACGCAGGACTGGGGGCTGACACATATTGACTTTGTACTAGCAGGAGCCCAAGTCCAACACAACCCAAAACACAGATGAGGCTCTGGTGAAACAAGCGTCAGATAGACAGCTTGTTTTTATTCAGTAAACTGTTGCTTTAGTCATGCAGGTATTTTTTTTTTTCTATTAATTATGTCAATTACTTTTTCAAAGGACATCAGTTGAGTTAAGGTCCTTCAACGTGGCCCAAGACACATTTATTTTGACATTGCTAAAAGCAAATGCAACTGTATGCACCCCGAACCACCTCCGAATGTGGTCTGAGCAGTGTAAACTTTTTTTTTTTTTTCTTCTTTTGTGGAGGTTCTTATTTGAACTTAACTAAGCTAATGAGCAGCTGGCTGTATTCAACTTACCACATGAAAGTGAAATATGTAAATGTAAATATATAAACTATTCCTTCCAGGGCTATAGCTGAAAGCACGTCAGGCTCTAGCAGCAAACGTCCTGTGTACAACTTGTCTCTTAAATGCCAGTTTACTACAATTATCTTGCATGAAGTGTTCGCCTTGCTGTCACAAAACCTTACAGCTGTATCACAGTGGAAAAGCATGGTGACATCAAATGAGCCCGGGGGGTAGGGGGAGTGAGGGGGTGGGGGTGGGGGGTGGGCCAGGGTCGGCATGCCGAGGGCTAAAATGGACCTCCCTCGCATTTGAAACGGTCCAATGCCGGAGCAGAGAGAGGGTTCACGCCATCGGCACACTGGGGGGATGGGAAGGACACCCAGGCAGTCCTTCCTTTTTCCAAGAACTGCAGTTGGGGGGGGGGGGGGGGGGGGGGGGGGGGGGGGAGTTATCTCATTCACATTTTTCTCCTTCCCTCTGCTTACTGCTGACATAAGCAAGCAGTAATCTGCTGCAGAGGAAGCATGCTCCTCTTTAGATGGCCCTGAGATCATTTGAGCCGCTTTGGCCCTCGGGGGGGAAAAAAAAAAAAAAAGTTTGATTTTCAACAAAAAGACAATGTAGGCAGGCAAATGTGTTGTACCAAATATAATATATAGTGCACGTGTTGTTAATCCAATGTTGGATTAATGTACAGTAATATCAAATAGCATTAAAAAAAATAAAAATAAAATAAAAAAATCCAAATTGTTTGTTCCTTTTCTCCCCTTATTAACTGAAATGTGCTTCAATATGCCGTTTTAAGAAAATAGATGAGACAAAGCAGGTCGTGTCAAGTCCTTTCAGCTCTTCATGTCTTATTCCCGCTGCGGCCACCCCTGCGACAATGAACGAAGGACACTTAAGGATAAGGGCCTGGTATTACATTCATATATCACCGACACAGGTAATCTTTTTTTTTAAATTTTTTTATATGCTCTGAATTTGTAGATAACTAAAACACATGGCCCAGACCCCCACCCCCTCCTCCCCCCGGGAGCAGGACAGGCTTGTCTGTCCATCAGTGTCAGTCTCTGTCTTTTCCAGAGGTGCAGCATGTCTCCAACCTTCCCACCGCTGATCAGAGTTTAAAATCAGACCACCAGAGCTGAGTTCATGGAAGAAGCGACACAACGTAGATTTGTTGTGAGGCTTCTGCAGCATCTGCCTCATCTGTCACAGAGGACTCGGTGGCCTTTCCTCAGTGGCGGCCTCTTCCTCGTCCTCTCCCTCTGCCGCCCCAGCCTCTCCCGCGGCCGCTGCTCAGGTGTCCGGCCGAGCGCCTCAGCTTCTTCCGCTCCTCGTGGTGCTCCCGCTCCGCCTGCTGCTGCTTCGTCTGCTGCTCCGACTGCAGAGGACGACAGAATAACGCGCGTTAAAGGGCCGTCTGCTGCGGGGTTCCACCGCCTGATGAGGGGAAACAAGACATTCCTCTCTTCCAGATCGGGTCCAGGTCAGATTTAAACCCCAGTCAGGTGATAATATACCCAACACAACACTCTTTGTACAACAACTAGTACTTGTTTTTTTTTTTAAAAGAGTCTTGCGGTTCCCTTTGTCTTATCCTTACATGGTTTATATTATTGACCGATTTATTGTCATTATGCTAATTAAAGGATAATTCCATATCTTCAATCTGGCATATATCTCAATGATGCGGCCCGATTATCTTTGAATGTTTTCTATGGATGTTGATTCCCTGCTTTATTACACATGAGGATATTCTTGTGCACGGCGTTTATGCAGCTTTCTATCATTCTGCAGAAGGTAGATATAAAAAGTTCTTGTGTGATTTCGGTGCTTGGGGTACGATGGCTTCCTCCTGCTCGGTGCCTGTTGTGTTGCTGCGCACCGTTCACATGCAACAGATGCGGTCTCAGAATGTTTTGATCGCCCCTCCTGTACTGTAGTTCCAACTGTCTTGAATATGTTATTGGTGGTATCTCACGCTGGCTTATGGACTTGTAAACGATATGCATGATGAAGGGAGCTCCAGCAAAAACATACCTATTCAATACATTAAGGATGAGCGTATACAAAGCGCAGGAGCTGATTTCGGTTGTGCGAAACATTAAAAAAAACTGGCGATAGATATTAAGACCGTCTCACGCACACGTTGTCTCGGCCTTGGAAAAGGCGAAATGTTCCAACTGCTTTGAATGATGCAGCGACAAGAGCACATTTACAGCCGGGACGACGGGAAATGCACCAAATGAAGCAGCGTACCTTTTTGAGAGTGAACGTCAGCTGTTTGCTGCCCACTGCAGTGTCAGCCACGTTGTTGGGTCCGGTGTGCTCCTCCAGCTTCAGGCGGTCCTCCAGAGAGGTCCTGGAAGAACACATGACACTCAAGACACAATACAGCAAACGGTACACGAAGAGCACAGTCACAGAACTATAGTGTAGTGTGTTAATCACTGGTTTTGCCACCGCAATGTGGTGATCTGTAGCTTCATGGGGCGTGTGTGTGTGTGTGTGTGTGTGTTTGGTATTTGTTTAAGTTCGCAAAGCTGTAACCGCTGAGTTTCTTTTATCACCACGAAGATAAGGTGCTCCTCTGGAAACCCTGAGGCAATCGGAACGATAGTCTGGGTTTCTCCCACGACTAAGCCAGCACACATCAAACAGTTACATCAATACATTTCCAAAGACGTACTTTTGAAGCTTCTGCTTGCGGGCCATGTCATTAAAGCTGCGGAACTCCTCCCCAGCTTTGATCTGATAAAACTGAAGCTGACTCGACTTCTTGCTCTCGGCCGTGTTTGAGCTTTTCCCTCCTCCGCTCTGCTCCCTCTCCAGCAGGACAGTGTTGCGGTCTCCTTCCTTCCTCTCCTGCCGCCGGCGATCTCTGCCTTCCTGCCACAGCAACCTCCGCTGTTCCCTCACCTCCTCCACCCAGCTCTTATCGTCGTCGGAGCTCTCCTCCTCGGAGCTGCCTTTCCCTTCGGGCTCCTCCTCGTCCTCGGCCGCCTGGACAGAAGACGTTGGCGCGCCAGATGCCATGAACGTGACATGTAACACAGTGCGGGCGAACGCAACTCGCTTGCAGAGGCATGCGAACAAGTTAGAAACACATGACCGACGTCTGGAGGCGTCACGGCGTCACACTATTTCTAATAGAACAATGGAATCTTGGAAACCACTGTCAAGTTATGCAACGCGCTTCTGGCACAAACCAATTCAAATTCTTCCTCCATACCGATTTTCCCTTTCAATAGTGCAAGTTTACGACTGCGTTTCGGCACACGCTTTGTGTACGATAAAGTTCTGCGTGTACCTGTTGGGAAGCGGCCGCCTGCTGAGCCAGCAGACGGAGCTTCTTTTTCCTCTTCTGTTCGACTTTGGAGACGATGGGGTTGAGCAGGCGGAACTCCTCGCTCTGCTCGTCCACCTGGTACTCCGGGTTCTCAAACATCATCTTGAAACGGTCGTCTCCCAAGATGCTGGGGAGAGCCTGCAGGTTGGGGAAAAAGTCGGCAGAAATGGTTTTAGTTGTCGGTTAAGACGACCAGGCTGATTCTGGGAATGCAGCATTGTGTTTTTTTTTTCTTTCCCCCCTGCCTACAGGAAAACAAATCTTAATTTCAATCAAAGTTTGGTTATAGTTTCAACTGAGTCTCATTTCGCAAAAGACAAAGTTACCAATCTTATAAATGAAGAAACACAGCATCTTAAGAATTATCACTTCATATAATTTCAGAGAACAAGGATGATTTCGGTAATCGCGTTTCCCACCTTGCCCTTCTTCTTCCTGGAAGTCATCTCTGCTTCGTCATCACCCTCCTCCATCAGCTTGAGAGCGAGCTCCTTGTTCACCTTCGGCAGCTTCTGTCTCAGTGGGAACAAATTGTCCGCATCATTTTATGCACAGAAAGCGGGTGCTGTGATCTGATCACCTCGAGGTGTGAATCACAAACACACATTCATACTGACATCATCAAAAACCTGTTAAGTCTAATTTTTCACTGTTTAAAGCAGTGCGATATGTGATTTGCGTGGTTTTCTCACAACTTCTCAGGGGCTTGAGATCTGCTCTGCAAAATGATTGATGCTGCAACCACCAGACTCTCACCTTGACCTGGACTCTCTGGGTTCTGGACTCCTCGATCTTCTGGCGGATCTTATCCTTGCGATACTCCTCGTATGCGAAAGGATTTGCCATGCTCTTGACCTGCGGCCAAACCAAAACAGCAGAACAGTTAAAGCCTAACGTTCAGAGGAGCTTTTGTGTCTTGTGTTTGGGATCAGTCTCAGACAAATATTTAAAATACAGAAAATGAGGTCGATACGGCGGTTGACAGGGTACCTTGTGATAAAGCCTTATGTCCATGAAATAGCCATGCATGTAGGCTCTCAGGAGAGATGATCCCACCAGGTGAGACAAACCTGGCACAAGTAGGACAAAAAATACAAATTAAAGTCAGGATTTTCTACACAGTTTTAAAAACAAAGACCAATCTTTAAAGCATACGCGGAACTTTGTAGAGATTCCTTGGTCCAGCCTGAAATATATATTGAACTGGATGCTGTGAAATTTTGTAGACATTCATGGAGGATGAACCCTACAGACCTCTGTGATTCTCTGACTTTGACATTTTTTTTTTTTTTTTTTAATTTTACTGAAATATCTACACAACTACTGAATAGAATTCCCAAAACATGGGTCTAGATATCTATGGTGTCCAGAGGATGAATTTTAGGGAATGATCTCCTGCCGTAGCACCTCAGCAGATACAAGTGAAACATCTCAGCATTTACGACATTGAAGTTGTAAATGCACAAAACCTGGTATGAGAATTCAAGGTTCCCAGTAGATGAATCCAAGTGACTTCGGGGATCCCCTGATTTTTCCCTCTGGTGCTAATGTGAAGTGTTCATTTGTGGTTCAGAAATGTTTAAATTAATGGATGGTTTGCAATGGTATTGACCGCATACATTTATAACCTTCTCCAGATGAAATGCCATAACTTTTGATGATCCTGAGGCCAAACTTTTATTTTGTCAGATAATTTGGTTTCTGTCTAAATCCCTGCAGAACTAATGAGATCATCCAGCTTTGCGTTTTGTGTTCATTAACATGTTTTTAACATGATAACATGCTAAACTAAAATGGAAAACAAAAGCATGTTAGCACTCAAAGCATAGCTGTGCTTAAATATAACCTCAGTGAGCAGCCAGAATAAATGAAGACTCTTTGTTATTTCTATTTTCGGAGTTACATGAGAGAAAAGTTGCCTCAAAAAAACCCAAAAAACCAAAAATGATGAAACAGCTTCAAAGTGTTTGATTAAAAGAGGACATATATTGAATTAAGACAGTCGATTGTCATATGTTATCAAAGCTTAGATGGGTGTTTTATAGCGACAACTTAAATAAAAAAAAAATTGTCTCAAGACATCTGACATTAACATGTACTAACATAAATACTAAATTTTTTTTAAGCAGGTGATTTGGATATAAGGAAGATAAATGCATTTGAAAAGGAATTACGACATATCTCTGGGTAGTTTAGGGTGAACGATGAAGATTTAAATTTTATTCTAGTCTTCCGCTTGTCTCAGGATTAAAATGGGAGTAAAATAGCATTACATCAGCATGACTTTACGTAATTGACCAGAAGACGTAGGGACTCAAGAGAATGTGGAATAAGTTGCTCTCCCCAGGAACTCCCATCAGTGGGTTGTGCTGATCCACCTCACAGTTACATAACAGGGCCACATTACACAGCTCCTGTAAATCAACACTGCTACCCCCCTCCTTCCTCCCCCCCTTCCTTTATTCCACATCAGCCAACCACCTCTCCCCTCTTCTTGTCATTTGATCTCTTTACTGCTGAGCCTGCATTCCAATGTTCATTCAACCCCTGCAGTGTCCACTCCCTCAAACCTCCTTACTCCCCCCACCCCCCTGCACTCTACTTTTCTTACCTAGAGCCTCTTAATTATTAACCAGGCCTCTACTTAGATAGTCTAGCTATCTGAACTAACCCTCAAGGTGACGGAGAGGTTCACAATGATTCATAGTTTTGGGTATAACTTTCAGGGCTGGGATTTAATTACCCTTTCCTATAGCGAGCCCTCTTTGCTTTCTAACTGAATGAAGAAACTCCCCGCTGGCTTTGGAGGAATCTTTGCTGTGCTGGCTGTACTGCTTTACGGTGATGCATTTCACATGCCGTGAACTTTATACAGTAGAATTCAAGAAGCGAGGTCTCACCCAGATTTTCCAGGTCCTTCCGGGTGACAAACTTGTAGTCATCATACACTGTGCTCTCTGGACTTTCCTCCAGCTCCTCCGTTAGGTTGTCCAGGAAAGAACACCACCGAGGGGCAGGGCCCAGAGCCTGGACACGAGCACACGCACACGAACACACACACGCACACACACACACACACGCACACACACGCACACACACACACAGAGTTCAGATTTAGACTGTTGAGTAAATACGAAACCTGTCGTGTATTTGATGAAACAAAAATAGGCCAACTGTGTCTGTTCATGTTTCCCTTCCAGTTAGAAATGAATGGCCAATTCCCTTTTTTCCAAGGAATCGTGCTGACGTGGTGATACAGTACAAACATCTGAAGTCAAGTCGCTTCACGGTGTGCAACTTAGAAAAATATACATGGAATATGTTCACAACAATAAAGAACAATTTCTTTCCGCAATCAAAACATCTGTTACTTCTGTGCGAACAATTCTCACGCTGCTATATAGTCATGTTTAGATTTTTTTTTTTTTAAACAAGGATTTCAATCATGTTCTTGTAAGATTCTAGTGAGCAGTGATCCGGAGGTCAACAGCAATTTGAATTTAAGATGATTCATTCCTAACGCAAAAGTTGTTGGCACCTGTTTTAAGAACTGATTGATCTTGACAGTCATTTTAAGCAAATTAATAATACCTTATTAATAATTAATGTCCTCCAAAGAGGCCTCAAATTTAATATTCAAACATGTCGGGCCATTTGTGGAAAAGCATCAAAATAGATTTTTTTTTGTTTTTTTGTTATTAAACTTTCAAATGTAGTTATTTCATTTACTGCTCCAAAGCTGAATTGACTTGGATTTTGTGATGATTACAGACATGCCAGTAGTTTAAAAATGATTATGGAAATAGGCGCACTGCAGTGTGTCATTTCTTTTGATAGTGAAATGACTCATGGTTATTAACAAGATCAATACTCAAAAGAAACATTCTTACAATCTACATCAAGGAGTGTTTGGGTGAAATGCTCTCAGCAGCTGGTTTAACTCGCGGCTGTTTGAACCTTTCCTGCATGTCATTGCCTCTCTCTCTCTTTCCCAATATTTCCTGTCAGTCGCTACCACACTATATAAAGGCAAAATGGAAAGAAAAAAAAAAAAGAAAATAATCTTTCCTCCTCTCTGTACAAACCTGACAATACTGCAACTATTCTGTGAGAAATGGGCGAGGAAACATTTTAAAGTTCAGCAATGAGGCTTCGGTAGTAACGAGGCAGCTGCTTGTGGCTTTACTGATTTAATAACTCTTTCAATGGAAGCATGGCAGCGCGGTTTGTCCTTCAAGGCAGAGTCAGGCATCGCTCTGAACCGGGCCACAAAGCTGTGATCCGAAAAATAAGTGATTATCCATCCATGGATGTAAATTCAGTTCAAATTGAAACTGAATATCCAGTTCACATCATGGATGTCTCAGCCACCCCCACATATAAACCACTGAACAAAACACTAAGCTAAGTATGAGTTAAGTCGTTTGAAGAGGGGCAGTTCAAAGGTCAGCTCATTCGCTGTGACATTCCACTGACTTGGGGTCAAAGGATTGGATGACATGGACTAAACTGTTTCTGCCTGCTGCGTGCAATCTGTCGGTCCACGCAGATGATGACGTCCCACCGCTGAGGCCGAAGCCAAACAGAATCCAGCGCCCAGCCCCCCCCACCCCCCGTCGTTCTTCAGTGTCATCACCACTCGGCTGATAAAACCTCCAGACAATCAGGGTAACGCGAGGAGCTGAGAGCAGTTTATTGAAACTTATCTGGTAGATTACTAAAAACGTTAAAACTGACACTATAAAAAAGACAAATAAATCACAGTCACATAAAAAGGTTCTGGTATGAGAAGGTGTTCTGGGCCAAATCAGTGTTTGCGATCTGAACTCAACTCAACTCATCCTCACAGCTTCACAGAAGACGTCATCAAACCTTGAGTCTTAAAGTTAAGCAAACATCGATAAATCTGTCAACTCGTGCTGTAAACATAACACGACCTTTATCTGAGTGGTTTTTTTTGGAAAAAAATCAAAGAGAATTTCAAACTCCCTCAACGTCATAATAATAACATGTTTGTGCACATTTAGGAAATTGATGAACCCTGAGCTTAAAAAAAACAAAAAAAACAATGGAGACTGCAAATAGAGCTTATTAGCATTACTAATAATTTAAACTTTTTACTATTAAGAACGTATGAAGATCTCTTAAAGCACAAAGTGACATCCTTAAATATTTTGTCAAACCCCACAAACAGTTCAGAATCTGAAGACATTGATTTTACTACCACACAAGAGAAAGAAGCTGCGACGAGCAAAGTTTTGGTACTTGTGCTTGAAAAATGACTTCTACGATTAGCTGCTCATCAAAGTAGTAGTAGATCCGGCATGAATTCAAAATAGTAATGGAAAGTAAAGTAATGTGTTCACCTTGACTTTCTCTTTAATGTCGGACTTATCGGCCAGATGACGAATTCAATGTCAACCATGCCAGGAATTTACCCATTTACACAAAGCAAAGTCTAGTTTACTGTACACACGCATGTTCTCTAATAACCGGCGCTGTAAAAACACAGGGCAGACTGTCGATGACAACAAGCTTTCTCCAGCTTCCCTCATCATGCAGTGACCTCGTGACGATCAGATTAAGGATAGAGAAAAATAAACAGCCCATACGTGTCCTTAAACAATCACATGAATCACGGACACTTGTGTAGACAGCTGTGTGCACGTGTTATCAAATATCCTTCATTGCACCATTGAGTGTTCGTTTTCATCAGGCGAGTCAGCGCAGCATCCGGTGAGCAGGACGCGAACACGACCTGTGTTAATGAGTGTAAATGTCTTTGTACTCACTGGGACGTAGAAGGTGTTCATCTTGGGATCCTCGTTGGCAGTGAAGAGCATACCTGTTGAAGAGACACGGGGTGCGGCCGGATGAAGGACAGTCACTGAAAAAAGCTTATCTGTGAACGCTGTATTTAGTTCTACTCCTGCATGTCTGAGCGTTCCTCTGCATTTGAAAATGAAAACTGGTCTGTGGAACAGATTTAAGATTTAAGAATTAATTTCTGCCTTAATAATGAGTGTTCGAAAGCTTTCAGGGAACTGAAAGGCAGTAAAGACAAAAGCATATGAATTTGTGACCTTTATAATGTTGGGAACTGGCTTCAAGTCATTGTTCTGTAACAGCTACAAGGATGAAACCTCATCAATTTAATGTCAACATGGATGATGTCAGCAATGACTTCGATGTTCACCTACTGTACAATTTAATGTCATGTTGGATAAACTGACGGGCAATCACAGGCAAGAGGAAGTGTCAAGTCAAAGAGTAAACTCTACTATAATATGGCGCCACCCAGAGGTGGAAAGTGGCTGCATGAAGTGCACTTGTGAACTAAAAGACCAGTTCAACCTAAATAAAATCATTTCTCTTCATGTTCACGGACTAATTTAGTAATGCATCTAATTATTTAAGCAGCTGGTATTTTTGTGTCAATGCAATTCATTGTTATGCAGTCCTATTCAGGTTAGTGTTGGTGTCAGAGAAGTATAGTTGCTGTTCTGCTGCTGTGATGCCTGAACTTCCCCTGAACTTCCCCGAGTTGTTCTCACCTGAATTAGGGTAAATGCAGACGTCGTTGATGTGGGTCTGAGGCTGGATGGAGGAGAACAACTTGCCCTGTGAACAGATAAGATAGATGAGAGATCATTGGCATCAGAAAGACTTGACTCAGATCCAGCCAGGACACTTGAGCAAGCATCGTTTTCACGTCTACTGCATGAAAAGGGACAGACTTCTGACAACATCTTATCATTTTCCAGGGATTTGAAACGATGAAATGGTTAATAAACTTCTTATATCTGAAGCTGAAATCAAACCCTTAGTATGACATCATTCCCATGCAGCACGGGTCAGGTCTTGGAACGGCTGTTACTCACAGTGTCTTTATTCCAGACTTTTATTATCTTGGAGTCCGCAGACACAATCAGGTCCAGCTGATCGTGGAAGTTGAGAGACTTGATTGGCAGGTTGTAGAAGTGGTCTTTAACCAGCAGCGGTTGGTTAGAGCGCAGGTCGTAATGCAGCACCTTTAGGAGAAACCAAGAGGAGCAGAACATCTTTAAGTCTTCTGAATCCTGCAGGAAGTATATGCTGCCTCGGACTGCTGTGAGGACTTTTTTTTTTCTTTCTCGTTTTTTCTGATTGCAAGTAACAAACACTGTGCGTCATTAAGGGCGCCGTCTCGAGACCTTTTTAGTGAAAACGGAGCTCATTTCGAGAACAGTCAGACTCTTTAGAGCAGACTCTCTGACGCCGGCCACCTTCACTGCGAGTTGACTAATCACAGGAAGAAGAGGTGGAATTTCACGCCATGTGGGGAGCTCACACTTCACAACAAGAAACAGCCAGACAGGAAGCAATGCAGCCAGAGAGCAGTGTTATGGAGGTTTCTGACCACCGTTTGACACTTGAGCAGACTGATGCAAGACAGCCTTTGTTTAAAATAAGTGTATTCTATTTCACAGTTCTTTAAAGCAGCCTAATAATAATAATAATAATGATAATTTAAAAAAAAAAGTCCACAGTGTGTTCAAATAAAACAGAATCTCCTGGCTCACCTGACCGGTGCTGGTGCCGACTGCCATGGCGAGGGAGCCGTTAAACTTCAGCGCAGTGATGGAAGGCAAACCCTGAACTCTGTCAAAGAACACACAACCGGAATGTCACCAGATCAACACAATACTGGTTTCAAGGGGGTAAAAGGAGTCCCGGAGACTGACAGTAGCTCCTCTGCAGCAGTGAAGTATACCAACTCTGAATCAAAGAAATCAGTATACTTCTGCAGCGTGTTTTTCTTGATGATGAAGGCAGTGGAGAAAAGTGACACGTGGCTACATACGCGTTGTCAAGATAGGATGATCTGAAATCATTTGACAGTTCTGTACTTACTCTGCTCCTTCAGTCAGGCTGCTGAGGGCACAGTCCAGTAAGCCCACTCGGTTCCGAACGCGAGGGTCCCAACATTCGACCCTTCCCTGGTGACCGAACAGAGGAAATGATACACAGTCCGACAAGTGGTCATGCAGTGTGTTCCCTTCTGGTTTCTGCAGGATCTTGTGCGCTGCGGTCGCGGCGGGAAGTTAATCAACTACAAATGATGCATTTTAACATGAACTGTCATCATCTATTTTGAAAAATGTACTGCGTGTAATTCAAATCATAACCATAAAACATTGGTAAGACGAGGCTTATAGTGAATGGATTTGGACAATAACTTTCCTATCCTTTCGGTAAAATTCAGAACAGGATTACAATAGAATTATTTACATTAAGTGTAACAAAATATTGTTCAAACAGCAGCAGCAATGTTCCCGACAGCAAAGTCACGACAAACTAAATATTATCTCACTAATAAAGACTGATATCAAAATACTGAATGAAGCTTAGAAAGAAAGAAGAACACAGACATCAGTCGGTATCGGTATCGGGTGGGGAGGGAAGGGGGGAAAGGGGGGGAAGAGGGGAAAGGGTGCGGCCAGCAACTAACTAAACAAGAGTTTGTCTAGTTTTAATAAATATTACAAACTAAACTGAACTCAGCAGCCTGACATTTCTCCATTCTTTGTTTAGCTCGGCTGCGATTGTCACTAAAATGAAGATAAGCTGCTCGACCGTACACGTCCGCCTGGTCTGGTTCGCTAACTTCAGGTTTTAACCTGCTTGGCGTTCTTCAGCAGGAGGAGAGTAGACGAGGGAACTTGAGTTGGGTCTTAAGGAGTTGTAGCACTTATTCAATGACAAATAGATTGAACTGTACACACACTGTACTGATATACTCACACAGCTATACTACATATACTACACACAAGCTGTACAAAATATTCTGCTCTGGTGTCCAGTCACCCTCTCTCTCTTTCTTTCTTTCTCTCTCTCTCTCTCTCTCTCTCTCTCCGTTTCTCTTGACTGCACACTCAATATGCGACACAACCCACGATCTCAAACTTTCAAACCCTCTTTTGTCTTAGGTGCTGTTAAACCAGTTGGGCGCTGAGCCCGAATGTTATAATGGTGGAGAAACACCCTGCCATACTTAACTGGGACAGAATTTAAGACTAATAAAAAGCTGTAGTCGGCAACTTTTTAATGTGGGCAGCTGAAAATTAAAAGTGAGACGAAAACGGTTTGAAAAAGTTGAACTTTTGACACTCAGAAATCCTGCGAAACACTTATTTTTGTCAGCCCAGCTGGTGTGTGACGTGAAGAGGACACTGGGGAATTCAAAACTGGAAAATACCAAACTTATTTCTTTACAAATATGAAAACACTCGGTGTGCAGCTACATTTTCATACCGGAGTTTTCAAAGCACCCTCCTTTTCTTTTCTTTTCTTTTTTTTGTTAAAGCTGTTGGTTTCTTACTGAGAACAACCAATGAAAGGTTAAAACCGTGCAATCGCTTCGTTCTTCTGAAAGCACATACGGCACAAGGAAAACGTGGCGGGCATAATGCAAAAATAACACGTTTATCACATGTAGACATGTTTATCCTGAGCAATGAACAGACGTACGGACGCGCGCGCGCGCGCACACACACACACACACACACACGCACACGCACACGCACACACACACACACACACACACGCACACACACAGCCTGTGATGGCAGTTACCTCCGAGGATCCTGTGGCAAACAGATGATGGACGGGGTTGATATCGCACACGTTGTTCTCCCTGGTCACGAAAAAGAGGCATCGTGAACATCAGCTGAGAGCCAAGTTTGTCACAATTATTGGAGAATCGTCTGATCACGATTATTTGAGCAGGCTGCAATCATTTCTCATAATTGTTGGAATCGTTTCCGTTAATCTGTATGAACACAGCTGGATAAAACAAAAACATTTCCATCTTTATATCGACATTGTTTTCCCCAGTTTTAGTTTTGACGAGTTGCTTCCCCTTTTTCTGCTGTGGTTTAATCGCACATTAGCGCCACCATAGTACATTGTTTATTTTGATTATCAGTCAGTAATTTCTTTATATATTTCAGTCATAGGCTTCGAATAATAAAGTTGATATTCATGTTTTAATGACCTGGTGTATTTTTTTTGTTTACGAAGACTAAAAGGCAAACAGAAATGTAATTTGTATTTATCTGTTCCAGTGTTTGATGCTGATAATTAACTCCTTTACAAGGTGTATGTGCATTTTTAAACTGGAATAGTTTTACGACAACAGTGGCAACAATAAACATAAAAATAAAATAAAAAATAGCAACTATTCGTATGACAATTAAACATCAACTAAAATATGACGGTGACGGTCCTACTGAGAGCCATGACAGCTGATTAGTTCCTATCAGAACACACCAGATTAAAGGATTATCTTTGAACCTAAAATCTGTCAGCAGTTCAGGGAAATGCTTTGCTGTACTTACACGGCATCAGTCTGAAGTGAGTTAAGGAAGCGCCCTTGTTCCAGGTTCAGTCTGAACACCTCCGAACTGAAAGAGACAAAAATCAAACCATTAATGGACTCTCTCTATCAGCGTAGTCCCACGACACGTACAGGAGTCTAAAAACACACCTGAATGCAACTAGGTTTCAATCATAGACTGTTTATACAAAATATTCACGCGGCATAGGCTTCCTGAAGAGCAGTTTTAGAGCTCAATTCTGGGTGGCTCTGGTCGTTGCCATCTTTGCAGTGCGAAAAAGTGGTTTTGGGGTGGACTGAGCTGAGCTGAGGTGAGGTGGTCCAAATGAATCCTCATTGCTGAAGCTAGCACAGCACAATGTGTGTAACCTGCAGACAGCACCCACCTGTCACTCAAAACAGCCCTGCCTTAAATTATGTATAACTTTAAGCCTCAATACAATTTAAATAGGTGAGTTATATAAAACGTAAGTTTATTACGGTGTAATTAGCTCGAGACAGCGAACACATTTTTCGTACCAGGCTGTAAACGTGTTTATTTCTGCTGTGAAGTTGAGCACATTAACACGGGAGTCTAAGAGGATCGACTCGCTCTTTGGAGTCAGCGTCCAATGGCCATTCGAGGAACTGCAGGCTCTGGCACACCGTGTTTTAGCCCGGGAGGTTGCCGCCTGCTCTCAGTGCACGTCGAATCATAATTCTTACCTCGCCCCAACAAAATAGAGGTCACAGGAAGGATAGTGGTAAGAAAAGTCCCGTCCGAACTTTGGAATACGCGTCTTGTAGTAGTGTCCGTGTTGGGAGTGGAACTCTACGTAGCGGTCGCAGTGCAGGAACACCAACTGAACGGACAAACAGAAATCAACAAAATAAGGAACTTAAAAGGCAACAGTTAATGAAAATCCTGAAAAATCACTCTGCATTTTGGTTCGACACTTTAACAAATGTCACAGTGTTATCTGACCATAACCGAGTGTGATATGCATCAAGATTACCCAATAAAAGATGTGAAGAGAACTGTCCCGGCAGCTATGTAGTATTCTCAAAAGATATGTGGGAAAATAAGGCAGTTTTGTTTAAAACAGTAAAAAGTTTGAACACACCTTCTCATTCAATGATTTCCCCCCCCCCCCCCTTTATATTCACCATTTTCTACATTGTAGGACAATATTGAAAACTATTAAATAAAACAGGGAATTATGTAATAACCAGAAAATGTACCAAACAAAGCAAAATATGTTTCATATTTTTTAAATTCTGGTTGGCACAATGGTTAGCATGGTCGCCTCACAGCAAAATGGTGCCGGGTTCGAATCCGTGCCTGGACCTTTCTGTGCAGAGTTTGCGTGGGTTCTCTCCGGGTACTCCGGCTTCCTCCCAACATCCAAAAAACATGCGTCTCAGGTTAATTGGCGTTTCTACAAATTGCCCCTAGGTGTGAATGAGGGCGTGAATGGTCTTTGTTTCCGTCTTTCTCTTATGTGTTGGTCCTGTGATAGACTGGCGACCCGTCCAGGGTACACCCTGTGAGCTGGGATAAGCTCCAGCCCCCCCGCCCCCCGTGACCCTGTTCGGGATAAAGCGGGTGTAGACGATAGATGGATGGATTTTTAAATTCCTCAAAATCGCCACGGTTTGCCTTGATGAAAACTTTGCATACCGTTGACAAGCTCTTAACCGGCTTCATGAGGTTGTCGCCGAAATAAAACGGAAAAAGTTGAAATGAACACAACGGGTGTTCGAGTGGCGGACGCATCTCAATGTCCACCCTCGGGAGGCGACTGTGCAAATCAGGCCGCTGTTCATAAATGTACCGTTTGCATTTTGTATATTTTAGAAATGGCACGACAATACTAAGCATTTACAAATCATGAACCTTATAAACCAAATCCAACTGGCATATCTGCATGTACCATGTCACCAGATCGTACATCAAAACAAACAATTCCAGCAGCACGGCTGAAGTTCTCAGCGTCTCACCTTCGAGTAGTCGTCAGACAGGATGTCAAAGGCCACAACTTTGAGAGAGGAAAGGAAAATCATAAATCATATACATATATGTATATATAAAAAGGTCATGATTAATTTTGATATTCCATCTTACCATCTGAATCCAAACAACGCTCAAACTTCAGGGACAGCTGATAGGTGTCGTAACAGCGAATCCTGGGTTTGTAAGTGCCTGGAAAGAGAAGAGAAGAAAAGAGAAATGACCTTGAGACAGGATGTCCCCTCGGAGGGACAAATCATGTCATCATCACTTGTTTTGTGGAGCACTGAGTGTGCAGAGCTCATCTACCTGCTGCCAGGACGAACTGACCATCCCTGGACACTTTGATGGAGGTGCACACTGTCGGCATCTCAAAGTCCTGGATGAGCTCGATCCTGCGCTGGATGTCTGGAGAGAGAGAAAGAAAAAAAACATGAACAGAAAATTCAGAAAAAAACACCAAAACATTATAGAGAAAATAAAGCAGTTGTTTTAAAAAAGTTTAAATCGCTGTTAACTCACCAACATCTTTCTTTTGGAGCTGTCTTTTCTTCCGATCTGACAGCCACTGTATCAACGAGACGGAGCCGATTAGGATTTTGTCAAAACAAAACAATTAGTTCCGTTTATTTATTTGAGGTTTCAATAAGGCAGCGTGTTCCTGAACATGAGTTTGTGTTAGCTCGCTAAGCTAAGCTCGAGCTCCGGGAAACATCGCTGCGCATTAGGAGCCCGACTTCTTACCTCTGGGAGAGACTTCCCGTGGCTTAAATTGTAAATCTTCACATCATTTACACTGGATATCTGCATGGTTGAACGTGAATGGGGCTCTAACACGGTCACTGCGCACCGGTGAGCTGCATTGAATCCACGTTGTTGCTTCAGAGAGAGAGAAAAAACAAAACAGGAAGTGGAGGTTGAGTTTCGCGAAATAGGTCCGTGTAGAAAGCCCCAATAATTGCACACAGTTCCTATCATCTCCGAAGTTCTGGGTTTAAACATTGAACGAAAAGTTTAGTGTTGATGAAATCGATTTCGAGTTCATTTTCACGTTTTGTTTTATTCTATCTACGACGTTAACTTAATTGAGTTAGGCTACGTATCTTACTTTATATTAACTAATTGATTGCGCGTAAATATAATAAGGTTAACTATGTCGCCGTTTTTCATAACTAATTATTTATCTATTCACTTGTACCATTATCAGCTGATTTATTTTAGTTTTTTTTTTTTTTTTTAATTGTTCCCATATATAGGTAAACACATATGTATTCAGTAGAAAACAGCACGTCAAATGAATAGTGTCAATCTGAAATATGAATTATTTTGAACATTCAGCGACAGCGTTGCGAATTTCAAGTATTGTGATTAAGGTATAATTGCTCAGATCACCTGCAGTAATGTAACCTGTGCCAGAGTTGCCTGGAGAACAGTAGGGCTGACTGTCAGTCTGTGTCAGGTGGAGCTGCTGCTCAGACTCTCCTACTCTCAGGACGGTCATGAAGATAAACTAAAGGTAAAGCCCCTTTTGAAAGCTTTCTTTTTCGTTTTAAGTTTCTTTTGCAGAATTTTGCAGGTTTACATTACAAAATCAGATTATTATAAAAACCCAGCTGATAGTTATAGAAAATTGTATTCCATTTGCTTCCTATGTTCTGATTATATAGGTAATTATATTATATATATATATATATATATATATATATATATATATATATAGTTATGTTTTGGATGATATAGATCATTGTATTTCCATTTGCTTGCTTTTGTCCACAGTCTGTTTCGTGCCAAATCCTGTTCTTGTGGAGAGGATTTTAGACTGGTGATCTCTATGCGAAGCACTGGGAGTCATGACAGACTTTTGGTTGATCTCTGTCCCACTGGACAAGACCAGTTTAACCAGTGTAGAGAAACTCAAGCGCACCGCTGCCAAAACCAACCTGGCCTCCTGCTCCAAGTTCGCCATTCCAGAACTGAAGGTGAGGCTGTGTGTCATGTGCTATTGACAGATATGAAGGAGCAAAGTAAATTACACTGAGTACATATTGTCATATGCCAAGATAAGAGGGTGTCTTTGTACTTCAGGGAAGCGTTGTTAAAAAAATAAAGAGGTAATATTGTGTGTGTTTCCTCTGTGTTTATAGCAGTACAGTAGAATGGAGTTGAGAGTGATGGTGTTTGGTGTCCTTCTCTGGTGAAGGGATATAGGCTCAGGTTGCTCTCTACAGTTTGAGGCAAAATTTCCATCTGACCCATTTCACTCAACGTGATCAATATTGACCTTGCCTGTCTGAAATTGCATTGTAACTGCTGTTGTCCGATTCGCTTAAGTTCAAACATTAAAAACCTTATAATGCGGTGTTGAATATGACGTGGGCTGAATCCTAACAAGCTAGTAAGTTCACAGGCGATTATAAAAGCAAAACTGTTGCTTGATTTGAGTTCTCTGTGATGTCAGATGGATGTTACATCCTGTACACGCGGTCGCAGTGACATTAACTGCGCCGTCTATGCTTGTGACCTCAGGTGGGAATACTGGACAGTCTACTCAGCGTGTCAGATGATCTCTCCAAGCTTGACACACTGACTGAAAGGTAAAAAGGTCCAATCACAAAATGATGAAGCGAGCTGAACGTGTTCACTGACCTGTTCTTACAGACAAAACCCGTTTGTTTCTTAGCTTTGTTGCTTAATGTGCAGCTTTGTCCTTCATTAAGAGTAGTAACACTGAGCTTATGCCCGGTCTGTGCCATGATTAATTGATGGTCAGGGGCAGCTGACGGTTACTTTTCCCTTCTGATTTTAATTTCACTGGAGGTGTATCTCAGCTGAATCAGTGTAAGCGGGGATGCTAACACAAAATGTGTGGATTAAACCAGACATATTTCTTTTATAGTTTAGTCCAAAAGCTTATATTTAGTGTGATCCATTGCTTTCAGTCAGAGGCATTTACTACGATAAATAAACCATGGATCAACAATAATAGCGTATGGCGTCCATCACATAAGAAATTGGGGAAAAGATGCTGTTTATATAACATAAATATTCTGTAATAATGTTACTTTTTCTGTCGCCTGGTCAGTGTGATCAAAAAAACATGTCAGCGTATGAGGGAGGTGATGGAGCAGTCCGGTGACAAAGTTCTGGAAAACGCCTTAGCCAATGGAGGTGAGTCACACCCACGTGCACATACATGCCGAGGGTGTTTATTACATAGAACAGAAACTCATTAAGTAAGTGAACAGAGGCCACAGGCTACATGCACATTGCAAATGAGACTAAGAGCTGCTACAGAGCTCTATATGTAAACACAGCTTAGATGGATCATTTGACTGTGCTGTAGCTTCATGCACGCAGGCAGTAGGACGGGGCAACGACTCCCCAAACACAAACCAGGCTAAGCAGCATCTCTGATCACTCTCCCCCATCAGACCACAGCAGGAATCAGAGAGCCGTCCTGTCACCCCTGACAACTTACCTGAAGTCTCTGAGGGGTATTTTATCTGCTGTCAATTTGCTCTTTGAGTTGGAGTGCAGTGCTGTGTGACTCATATAAAGTGTGCTGTTTTTGAAAAATGTGTACAGTCCCTTGTTCCCATGTTTTCTGAAAGACACTCCCGTGCCTCTGTGTGGTGTTCAGGATTGTGATGCTGCGGGTTTTTAGTCATGCCATGACTTCCAGTGTGTGTTTTTCTCAGTGGACCTGATGAGCTACGTGACCAAGTTTCAGTGGGACATAGCCAAGTATCCCACAGCCCTGCCTCTCTCCAGCCTGGCCGACATCATCAACAAGGTACAAACTTGTGAAAGTGACAGTAAGGATAAATGAATAAGGCTATATAAGGATAAATATATGTAAATATAGTTATGACAGATCCTTATTACCAAAGAAACAAAGGGGTATTCCAACTAATTAAAAGGCAACTTCGGAGATACAAACAAAACAAACAGGTGAAAGTCACAGTGAAGTCTTCAATAAAACAGTTAGACTTTAGTTGAGTTCATCTTCCAACAAATATTTATAAGAGGGATTTTTATAAAAATCCTTAAGATGTAAATAGATTTCCCAAAAGTAGATGTGGCCCTTGCAAATACAGCACAATACGGATGCCACAGAAGTTATTATACTACTGTTCATCAGTTGATATTTGACACTGATGTCGAGGGACTTTAGATTCGACCAGATTAGATGGAATGTAAATTAAATTAAGATGAACAGTTTTGCAAGCAGCATGGATACAGAATTATTAAATGTCATTACATATATGCTGTACATTACATACTTAAAGTAGATGTGCTGTTTATACCTACATGTCTGTCAGGAAGTTTCCCAGGTGGAGACAGAACTAAAATCCCGTGCTGCAGCCTACAACAATGTGAAAGCAAGCTTACAAAGCCTCAAGCACAAAGAGTGAGTGACATCAGTATCATATAAATGAAATTAATTTTTTTTTATCAACTATTTACTGTGTACAACTGAACTGGGTTTTCTGGCTTTTCAGTGGGAATTTGCAAACTTTCAGTCTGAATGAAATTGTGAGGAAAGAAGACCTGGTGGTCTCAGAGTACCTCACCACTCTTCTGGTGGTGGTGACCAGGTCAGTGACACAGCATGTTTGTGTGTGTGTGTGTGTGTGTGTGTGTGTGTGTGTGTGTGTGTGTGTGTGTGTGTGTGTGTGTGTGTATTCCTGTGATATACTTCATGTGTAACTGTGTTTCTGCACATGTTTCTGGTCACAGAGGGAGTTACTTGCAGTGGGAGAGGACCTATGAATCCTTGTCGAAGTTTGTTGTCCCGCGGTCGAGCAGGTAAGCTGTGTTTTGGCCGTGAGACAAGCCATTCCACTCGATCCAGGTAGAAGCGAATCGTACCTGTTCTCAGCATCCGAAAGGTCAGGCTGAGTAACCGCAGGTGTTCCATTACCAGCAGAAAGTAAGAGTCTGCGGCTTGGATCAGCAGCAGGGAAGGAAAGTTTGTTTTCAGTGGATAAAATGTTGCCAATTGAAGTTTATGATATTTGAATGATTTATGATGTCATGCCAGGACACGAAGCATAAAGTAGACTAACTTACATGAAAAAATAGAGCGCTTTGTGGACCGACAAATGAAATGGCATAAGGACAATAACAGAGTTGAATGAGTTAACCGTCCAGGTTTTAGCAGTAGATCAAGTCCTGGCTGTTCATCCGCATAGTGTCGATTTAGCAGGGATAACATATAATATGGATATATATCACTCAGATATCACAGATTTTTTTTTTTATCATTATTTCGTGTGACCATCAGGAAGCTGCACGAGGATAAAGAAGGGGGAATCTTCTCAGTGACACTTTTCAAAAGAGCTGTGTGTGAATTCAAAGCCAAAGCCCTGGAGAGCAAGTAAGCAGGATGGATTGCCAGAAAATACAGAGTCACGTCAAAGCTGCGTCGTCTGTGTCAATTACCATAGTGTAGCCTATGATCTTCACAGGTTCATCGTGCGCGAGTACAGCTTTGATCTGGAGGAGAAGACGCTGCAGGACATGAAGCAGCTTAATGTTCTCAAAAAGGAGCAATATGTGAGTCAATCATTATGTATGTTCACTATAGAGATTTTTTAGATGTGTGTGGGTGTTGTTGTGTATTGTAAATGTTCATGCCTCCTCCACAGGGGATCTTTGTACGCTGGCTGAAGGTGAATTTCAGTGGGGTGTTCATTGCCTGGATTCACTTGAAAGCACTGAGGGTGTTTGTGGAATCAGTCCTCAGGTCAGTGCCGATGACGGCAGCGATTTGCTTTCATTTTCCTTCGCAGCATTCATGAAAAATATGGCACGTTTGATTTCCATGTGATATCTCCTCTCAGGTATGGATTACCTGTGAATTATCAGGCTCTTCTGCTGCAGACTGACAGGAAGCACTCAAAGAAACTGAGGGAAGAACTTTCCTCACTGTTCATGCATCTGGACCCCACTGCCAGCATGACAGATGTAAGAGGCCAAACTGAACTTCACTGAATTTATGTTGATTATTGTTATGTCGTCATTACATTAATTTCCATATAAAGCAGAATCAGAAGGATACGTCAACATACAAAGTCACACATCAGTATCTGAGATAAGATCGTTCCAATTTAACTTCCACTCACCAGCTATTTTAATTGTTCACATCTCACTGCCCTTCATGGGAACAGAACGGACTCAGGTGAGCTTGTGAAACATCAGTGACATGATGAAACCTGAGCCAGTGCCGACTAAAAGTAATGATGGACTTTCAGTCTGAATGTAACAACTTTTTTTTCTACAACAGAGCATCAACCAATAAGCAGAAGACTTTAGCCCAATCTTCAAGAAGTTTTATTGATGTAGACATTTTGTGCCACTGTATACATTCAGTTCACTATGTTTCAGAGCCAAATATTATTTACTACACTCTTTTTTATATTACAGCGATGGATACTTTTCAGATGACATATCATGAGTTAATAAATACAAAATGTATGGCCATTTAAAAAACTGACATACATTGTTGTAAAACAGTAAAATATATAATATAGATATAGATAAATTAAAGCCAGACAGGTATTATATACCAATTTTAGCTTATTTCAGTTATATCTGTACTCACATACACAAAATACTGTATATTTAAATCATTTTAAAAATGGTGGCACCATTGCAGACATTGTCCACCAGAGAGCACTGACAAGTTTATTTTTCACTTGTAAAATGTCCCCCCTTAGTACATTTTCACAAAACGTATGTCAAAGTTATCCATATGCAAAAAGGTTTGTTTATTTTTTGTGTTTCAGTTCATAAATATCCACCAATATGCTAAAATCTGATCTTTTAAAATATCAAATATCAATATCGCTTTGAGCCTCAAAAATCTACTATCCATTGTGATCTAACAAAAGTGGTATAAGTGGTTAAAATTGGGTCCGCATTGACCACCTGCGACATTAAAATGCGCCTCATTTTAATGCACAATAATGATCATAATAGTCCCATAAAATGTTAATACAGTGAAATATACAACAGACACCATGATTGCATTGCACTTTTGATTGTTGTGCCGGTCATATCTCTTTTCTTTTAGTTAAAGGCGCTGTCTTCAGTATTTCTCTTCAACAGTGGGTCAAATTGCATGTTAACGGTAAAGTGGTCGCTCATGATGATGAGCATCCAGATCATTATCAACAACTTTCCAGTTAATGTTGGTCCACATCTTCTGGATGTGTGAATGACCTGTTGCTCTTACGTCTGTGGGTTTGTAACTATGAGACCTCTGTGCCAGGGATATAATAATTTGACTGATTGAGCCTGCTGATTAGAGCTTTATTTCATTTAACCTGTTGCTTGCATCCAGTGTTTGGAAGGTTCAACCATACTGAAGGCTTTTTCGATCAAGAATCAGGCAAAAAAAACAAGTCAACAGTAAATTTCTTCAGAAATTAATTGTGATGATTATTTTGGAGGGAATGTGATACTGTTTTGTTTTTGTTTTTTCCCACTTTCATAAGGGCAATCACAGTCCAGCAAGTGGAGTGTTCAGATAGTCCAGATTTCATATTGATGCTTGCGTGAAGAAGAACACTGTCAACCATCTGCTGCTCAGCCTACATGAAATGACATCTGTCTCATGCAAATTTGTCCATGACTGTGCCAGACCACCGAGAGAAAAACTAAATTTGTGCAACTGTACTGCAGGCACTTTTACTGCATTCAAATAAGGGGAAGACACCCATGGTGCATTAAATACGTAGAACACAATTTGAATGGTGCAAAAACTCTCCTGCGGTACAATGATCAGTTTATATTGGTTCAAGGTATGTGTGACGCTGTTCTGTTATCTGCCAATCAGGTGAGCTGTGACATCCCGGGCCTCTCTCAGCAGGAGTACTTCTCTTACATCTGCTTCCATATCAGCACCAACGTGTTGGAGATCAGCTAGCAGTCAGCAACGTGAATGACAACGCAAAGAGGGCTCTATCACACATGCTGTGGCTTCTTCCAGACTAGCCAATCAGAGCCAGAAACATGAAGACCCTCATCGCTGAGATAAAACACATCCAGCAGAGAATATATCCTTGAATATCTTGGTTTTCAACATTTCTCTTGGATCAGAAATAACGGACTTTTTGGGAAGGTGGTGTAAATAATCCCATCAGTGGATGTATTTGGGTTATCTTCACCACAATGCCAGCTGCACGTGGAATTGTGGAACCATTTAAATATGTTTATCAGTGTATCAATATTTTTCAGGGATTTATTTTGAAGGACTTTAAACTGTAAATGTCAATGTGAGTGTACAGTTTCAAACATATCAAGAGAGCACACTTTTACGAGAAATTGTAAAGCCATCACACTAATAAAGTGGATTTCTTCATGTCACATGTTATCCAATGAAACAGGCCTGTACATTTTTAAGTGCATTATGCAGTCCTCAGATATCGTGAATTTTAAGTCATATTTAATCAGAATGCACCAATACAACTAAATAGCAATGCTCCATTACAAGTCCTGCAATCAAAATCTTTACTTAAATTATAATCTCAACTGCCAACATTTTTTGCAGTAAGGATTTTGTCTGGACCAGCCATTCAGCCACTGGTAAATCCAGGTGTTTCCAAATCAACGAGCACAGAAATTTGAAGGCTCAGGACTTCAAGTAAAAGTAACAAAGTATAGTCATCACTCTTGTGGCTGATAATGTTATTATACATTGCATTATTATACTGTGGTTGGAATAGTATTTTACTGTTTAGCTTGTCAAGGTGGAGGTACGTTTTAATGGGGAACAACAGCCATTTTTAGCTATCAACTAACACCAACAACAAAAAGTTGGACAAAGTCTTTGGTGGCTCCAAAAGGAACAGTGTGTTCGGGGAAAAAAAAGTGTTATAAAGGAGTGAGATAAAAAGGTCTCTGGTGCGCACCCTCCTCCTCTGCTCCAGATTACATAACTGTTAGCTGTGACACACCAGAATTTCAGACTGAACTGTCAGCTGTGGAGTTGCATTGTTGCTAATGCAGTAGCTACTTGAGTACTACTTCTTAAAATAATATATTTAGTTACTTTCCACCACTGAATGCTATACAGTACACAGTCACCAGAGAGCACTATCTCTGCTGTGCAGCAACCAGTTTCACTGCATTTATAAATGATATTTGACTCATATGTTGTTGAAAGATTTAATTTGGATATTAGTAACTGTTGTTTCAATTACAGTAACTAAGTGGCTACTTGATTTTACTTCATGATGCGGAATGGAAAATATTTTTGTTTAGGTCGACTTTGAGATGAAAAATATGACGATAAGCATTGTGTAAAAGAGGTCTTTCATCAAATACACGACAGGTTTCGTATTTACTCAACAGTCTAAATCTGAACTGTGTGTGTGTGTGCGTGTGTGTGTGTGTGTGTGTGTGTGTGTGTGCGTGCGCGCGCGTGTGTGTGTGTAAGAGAGAGAGAGACTGAGAGAGAGAAAGAGAGAGGTGTTCGGAAAACCTGACGGCTCAAGCTGTGCCATTCAGTGCGCGAAACGGGTTTGGAGAAGAAACATTTTACGCGCCGAGATAATGGGCTTTAATTCTGGTTAGTACCCGTTACTTTTGCATTTTAGAATAAATATTCATTCTGTAAAAAAAATTATAAAATGTGGACAGTTCCGAAACCAAAATACAGAACTGGTTTGTGCGCCGAGGGGGAGATTGCTGTAAACATTGGTGGAGTTAGAGTGGTGCTTTTCGGTGATGATTTGAACCGCTACCCAGAGAGCAGACTGGCGGAGTTGGTGAATTGCTCAACTCAGGATTCGGAAGTTATCTCTTCACTTTGTGATGATTTCGATCCGGGCAGAAAAGAGTTTTACTTTGATCGGGATCCTGATGCATTCAAGTGCATCATCGATGTTTACTACTTTGATGAAATCCACATTAAAAGCGGCATTTGCCCCATCTGTTTCGTCAAGGAGATGGAGTTCTGGAAAATAGACCAGAGTGTTTTAGATGAATGCTGTAAAAGTTACCTAAGTGAGAAGGAAGAAGAGCTGGAAGAGATTTCAAACAAAGTGAAAGTCATTTTGGAAGATCTGGAGGTGGATCAGTGCATTACGCGCACCCAGCAGTGCCAGAGGTTTCTGTGGAAGCTGATGGAGAAGCCGGATTCCTCCCTGCCGGCGCGCATCATCGCCATCGCCTCCTTTCTCTCCATTCTGGTCTCGGCAGTAGTGATGTGTGTGGGGACCATCCCGGAGATCCAGGTGACGAACGCCGAGGGGAAATTGGTGGAGAACCCTAATCTGGAGGCGATCGAGACCGTTTGCATGTTATGGTTTACTGCGGAGTTCTTGCTGCGTCTCGCCTCCTCTCCGAACAAGCTGCACTTTGTGCTTTCTTTCATGAACATTATCGATTTTATGGCTATCATTCCTTTCTACGTGGTCTTGTCCCTTACCTACCTCGGCACCTCATCCATGATGGAACTGGCAAACGTCCAACAGGCTGTCCAGGCGCTTCGCATCATGCGTATCGCGCGTATTTTCAAGCTGGCGCGCCACTCCTCTGGACTGCAGACTCTGACCTACGCGTTGAAGAGGAGCCTCAAAGAACTGGGGCTGCTCCTCATGTACATGGGCGTGGGTATCTTTGTATTCTCAGCTCTAGGCTACACCATGGAGCAAAGCCACCCGGAGACCCTTTTCAGGAGCATCCCGCAGTCTTTCTGGTGGGCCATCATCACCATGACCACGGTGGGCTATGGAGACATCTACCCCAAAACCACCCTCGGCAAGTGCAACGCTGCCTTGAGCTTTCTCTGCGGGGTGATAGCAATCGCTTTGCCCATCCACCCCATCATTAATAACTTCGTTGTCTTCTACAATAAACAGAAAGTGCTGGAGACTGCAGCAAAGCACGAAGTGGAACTGATGGAGCTGAAGTCTGGCAGGGAGACTCGCAGAAAAAGTAGCACTTAAGAGGAGACAACAAACGTTTGAGCCATTTAACATTCTCTAAAATCAGTCAACTGTTGTTGGCCTGAAAATCTGAAAAAAAAAAAAAAAAAGGTTAAAATATAGGGAAAAGCAGATAACTGTAATAATACAAATTAAAATTAGGGAGCCTATACAATTTGCAATGAAGCCCTGCATTCAAGACTTTGATATAATACTTTTCAAGGACTCTAGATGCTTTGGGACACTCCATTGACTCCTGTACATACCGTCATATTACAGTTATTCCTATTTATTGTGCCGTTGTTTTCATTGGGCAAAAAGTGATGTGTTGCTTTTTCCTGTGTTCCAGTTATCCTGCCCGCTCCTGTCATTGTGAAGCTAGAATTAAAACTTGTGCATGAAAAAAAGAACTTGTTTTTTTGCTTAGAGAATCATTACTTCAATTAGTGTGAGTAAAGGTAAATCAAAACTAAAACTTCTTGATGGATTCAATATCATAACTCCCTTCACAAAGTACCATCAGTGTAAATGATGCAGGACAAAATCCACATTCATTCTTTATAAAAAGTCATATAAATACGATGCTTTGGCAGCTGATTTAGTTGAGTCAAGTGGTTGTACAAAATGTTTTCTTTAAGTTTCCACAGACATTGTTTCCCTGTTGTAGTGGGAGGACAGCAAACACATTGAGGGAATGGTGAAGTTTCATACCAGCCTTTGGAATATTTGGAAGATTGTCAATGAGCCTATGTTGCTCTTGTTCATTCCTCATTATGAACAAGAAGAATGATTACAGCAAACAAAGCCTGCTTCAAAGTATATGTAGTAGGCAATTGTGAACTTATTTAATGTGCTACAATTTGGTCTCTGGTGGCATGTGTTCTGGATAAGAACGGAGCCATACTGTGGGTGGATCATTTGGAGAAATACCTTGAATTGGAAAATATAAGCTAACATCATGACTACATCGTAGTCATAGGTTGCAACACCAAGAAAGCAAATGTTTGACTAAAAGATGAATCTCTACAGTCAAATTACTTCATATTTGAGAGGAAAATGTACAGAGAAGGCTACAATAAAAAGTGTCTCATTGACTAATTTGAGGTCTTGGTAGTTCCAACACAGACAGACAGGGAAAGTCAGTGAGAAGACCAAAGCAAAGTGCGTGTGTTTGTTTATGTGTGCGTTGCTTGTTTTGGGGGCATGAGACTGATTACACAGTAGTCACATTGTGGAGACTGGTTTCATAAACTAAATAATGTTATTGTTAAATCCTGAACCATATGATTTAAAAAAAAAAAAAAAAAAAAATTAAATTCACCTGAAATAACACCTCTCCTCCTCCAAAAAAAACCCCAAACCAAATAGTGTATCTTTTGTGCAAGCAGCTTTTTATGACTCACACTTAAGTTTTAAAGTTAAGGGACATCTAGTGGTGGTATAACAATAATGACAATCTGGTGTCCCATATAAAATGATGCACTTCAAATGACATCTATATGAGTTTTTCCTTGTTACAAAGAGGCATGTTGGGTGGATAATTAGATACAACAGTGGACTTAACTGCAGGAGTCTTTGTTGTTTGCATTCACAAGTCAAGGCAGTTTTTTAAAACCATGTTTACTGTTGCCATGATGACAAAGGTTGCGTAACTTTAAGAACTAGTAGCTTTAATAGACAACAAGGTTAAAGTGACCATTTTGTTACCAAATTAAACAACCTTGGTCTTTATGGATTAAAGACACTTGGGGGAATTGTTAAATAAAATGTCTCTATGTTCCCATGAAAAGGCCGGAGTGACATCTGAAAGACTCCACTAAATAACATCCCCATAACAATGAATCAGTAAACATGTATTTAAGGTATCGAACCTGTTCTAAAAATTATCAACTGAAACTCACCCCAATTTCGTGCAACCGATTAACAACAAGGTTACATCCATTTCACACATGGCAGTACTTGATGGCCTCTTCATTGAATGTGCCATGCTCAGCCCTCTAAAATTGTTGGCGGGGTGCATTCTAATTGCAGAAAAGACCAATAAATAAATAAATAAATAAGACAGTATGGTTTCCTCCAGCCAATAATTTCCTCCGACATATCGGTTTAACACATTTAAATGGAAGTGGAGAAGTGCTCAATCGAACTGATACGTTGTGAAAGTTGTCATTGTAAAACAATTGTGACAGACTAGTCTTTTTGTTGGGACATGATGCCCTTGTATGGTCCCCATACCCTCCATCTTTTGGGTATTTCAGGCTGATATTAGGTAGTCTAAAACAGGCATACGTGTCCAGGAAATGAGTGTTAGTCAATGTCCACTGAAGTGCTGGAAACTGTGTGTGAATGTGTGAATGTGGGGTGTGTGTGTGTAATTTGACATTTTTGACTCTTTTGGCAAAATGAGCAAAGAAAAGGTTTTATGCTTTTCCACATATTTAATTTAAATTAGGTCAGACAATAAGGACATTCATATTTCATTATTCATTTCATCACATTCATTTACATTTCAATTACTGCTTTTTAGACATAGGCTATAGCAGTGGGGTCTTTAGATAGATAGATAGATAGATAGATAGATAGATAGATAGATAGATAGATAGATAGATAGATAGATAGATAGATAGATAGATAGATAGATAGACAGATAGATAGATAGATAGATAGATTTTATTGATCCAACAAGGGGAAATATTTCCACTACAGCAGCATGCAAAGATACAGGGTAAGCAATAAAAATGACACAATAAAAATCTAGGTAAAAATCTAGAATATACAAATTTTAAAATGAACTGTATGTACAAGAAATATAATCATGTTGTTAAAAGCCTCAGAAGACCTTGAGAAATATAATAAAAACAACTTTTCAATCTACAGACATCCTTAGAAGAGGGTTTTTTTTCACTTGCTTACTACATTTGCTTTTCAACTGTACAAAATCCTACAGACGGTGCCTTCAAGGTGTCAGAGCGGTTCACTGCTCCATCCTGCAGACATCTTGTACAGCACTGAGAAATCAATGCTTGATTGGTCAGACCGAAGAACAGAATTTAATTTCACTGAGGTTGGGCGATGCATGGGTCAGTGTTTTAATCTAGATGAATGGCTTTGTTGATTCTCTCTATGTGTGTGTGTATGTGTGTGTGTGTGTGTGTGTGTGTGTGTGTGTGTGTGTGTGTGTGTGTGCGTGTGTGTGTGTGTGTGTGTTTGTTCATCTATCCATCTGTCTGTATCTTCACCTCCATGTTGCCATATAAGTTTCCGTGCTGATCCGTGCTCGTGGATCATGTTCGCCACAATCCGAAGGCAGTGGTCTGTGAGAAAGTGCTGTCCCCAGCGGGAACACGCTTCAAAGTAAGGCTACGTACACCCACGCACACTCAATACTGAAAAACACACCACCCCACCCGCTGTTGCTCTCCGTCTCCTTCTCACTCCTTCGTCCTGCCTCCACCTCCTCATCCTCCGTCTCAGATGATGATCTGTCAGCTTCACTGGCTGAGAGCCTGATCAGACGCAGTGATATGTAAAGCGTTAGTGCTGTCATGTTTCGAAGGGTGTGCAGTGAGGCAAGACTTCACAGCTTCAAACTTTTAAAATGTGTTTGCACTTTGGAGGCAAAACCCGGAGGAATAAATGTTTGACTGTTCATCGACCTTCAAGAAGCCTGCGTAAAATTTGTGCAAGGGTGACAGGAAATTGAGATAATTTAGCTGACATTGACTTCAGCCAAATATAGCACTTCATATGTTATGCATAAGCAACCATTACAGATGACTCAGCCTTACTCCTTCTGTACGGCACGGATGCACACAGGTTGAAATTACAAGTCGCTGACCAGAATCGGTGATGACCTTTGAAAGGGGAAGAGACGAACTGATCTCAACTCGAAATGCACAGGTGTTATGAAAATGAGCATTTAAAAATACACAATTGATTTACTGCTGTGACTCTTCTCTGTTTGATCGATGGCAACTTGTAAATAAACACATCAAAGACATAAGAACCTCCTAGTCAATACCTGACTTCCCCCTGTGTGCTTTGATGCTTCACGAGAGAGATCTCCCACGATCCTCAGTCTCAGAGTGCACATATGTGTCTGTGGGTGTGTGTGTCTGGAAGAGGATTTGATGGTAAATAGCGTTGGATTAAAGAATGGTTTAACTAGTAATTAGTCATTTTAATTAGTTCCCACTGGTAAGTGAGAGTGCCGGCATGTGAATAGGTTTGGTTGTAGAAGAAAACATGATTCCTCTTCTTTTTCTTTTAAAGCGGTGTTTTCAAATGTCAAGACTTTAGTTTTAAAGGTTCGGTTCATGACAACTTGAAACAATAGAGAGGAGAAGAAGCTCATTATTCGTTTTTATAATTCAAATTTTCTTTAATTAAACAAAATGCTACTCAACCAATGCTCAGAGGGAGACGCGTGAAATGCCTTGTATGCTCACAGATTCGTGATCAAGTGATAATTGATAAAGGAAGACAATTCAGGCTTCACTGGTGTGTGCTGGGATTTCAGTTGGATGAGCTCACACCTGTGCTCGTGACTATTATCTGTGGATTTATTGGAACAAAATATGTTGCTTATCCAGAGTGACACAAAGAATCTCCTCTCATCAACATTATTCGTCTGGGCCTTCCAAAAATCCTGACAGGTCACCGGTGTTTTATGATGTAACTGCTTTGTTAAGCTAAGAGCAGCTTCGTTGTCATAGTTGCAATAATAAACACATGGTTAAGATTAGAGAATGATCACGGTCATGCTTTAAAAAGTCAGTGAGTTCTTGTACATGCTATGATTGGTTGTATTTTACGCATGTAAACATCCGATTCTGGGTTCAGGAACCAGATAAGCCCTTATCCTGGTTTTGAGATGTCTGGATGTGCTATATGAAGTACACGGATAGAAAATGGGATGGCATGGATAACAACGACAAAACACATCAACATTTTTTTGTTATTAATTACAGCAAGGTAAATCTGATTGGCCAGCGGGAGCATCCCAACTCATCTATTTTTATGGCTTTCAAGGATTACATCTGCTTTTTCTTTCCCTACGAAACGTACTTGAAACGAAAGGTACCAACTTACAAGAAAGACTGTGTGCTCACATGAGTACACAAACATTCAGCAAGTAGCTCGATGGTTATGGTCCATAAATCTGCAGGTGTAGCCACTGGCACCAGAAGGAATTAAAAACATCCCCAATCCACGTTATTGAATGAGCCTATAATTATCATTAGTGCTGATATAGGTTCACATTTTATGTAATGTATGCCACCTCACAAATGAGTAATTTGTGCTATAAATATCTAATAAAATGTTTTTGCAGCTAATGTATAATCTTCCATGTTTAAACCAAAACATTTCCATGACTCCTGTTTTAATTCATACAAATCCAAATTCTTTGGTCATCGCTTTATGTTCAATTGAATACTGCAGATCTTTTTACCTGAACTCAACAGTCTCTTAGAACTCAACATTGGAACTGTTTTTATAAACACATAAAGTGGTCCTTTTTTTTCAGCGAGGCAGCTACTTAAAACAATTGCCTTAAAATCTGTGGACTACTTTGCACAGTACAAATTTGAGCTGTGTGTGGACTGTATCATATAAAAAATGAATGAAACAAAAATGTGTCTTGTTTGAGTTACCTGGACGTTAAGAGTCCACCATCTCAAATAATCCAATGCACAAATATCATTATTTTTTTTCCATTTAAAAAAAAAAATGTATTTCATGTTTGGAAAATGTAAGGGATTATTTTACATCAACCAGAAAAACAATCCCAACTGAAGTCTGTTAGTATGAAAATATAATATCTTTGTGTCAGTCTCTGCATTGTTCATGTTTTTATGGGTTTGATTTTGTTCCCACATGAACAAAACAACAGACGCCAGACCTTCTCACCAGTATGTGAATGTGCAATATTTCTTCTTCAGAGTTTCTACCATCTTTGTGCAAGTATGAATCCAGTCTGTCAAATTCAAAGGGTTCGCTGATTGGAACATGCTGTGTTACCAGACATCTTTGGTAACAAAAATGAACTTGCAGCAAATGACAGTGCGGGCAGCTTTTTCCACAAAACATCTGTCATTCGAGTTCACTGTCCTCAACTCAAAAACATGTATCCTTTCTAGCATGTCATGCAGACCAATATAGCATCACATCCCCGTCTGTTTCTTAATTCTCTCTCAAAAAAGCATAACTAATTTCCCTTCGCCAGCAGTGGTCTTCTGTTGTCATGGCTCCAGTCCTTAAATAACAGTCTCGCTCTCATTATCCTGCCTCAACGGAGCCTTTTGCTTTCAGACTGGACTCCCACATCCAATGCACTTTGCAGTTCATTGTGATAGCTTTAATAGAACAAAACACTGTTTTTTTTTTTTTTTTCATCTAATGCACGTATCAAGAATGAATCATGACAGATATTTTGAGGTGTTGCTGAGTTGGACATGAAAATAGAAAAGGAGTTGTGTTACTTGAAATCTGATCAAGTCCGTATGTAACAAGATTCAACATATCGGCATTGCACTGGGGATAGATTACCATCTGAAGAACAGCACCTATTTCACGCTTGCAATCAAATTCTCATTAGTAATTTTAATTGCTGATTGTGAGTAAAGCTTCCATGCTTTAACAAGTGAACACATAATCTGATGTGGTGGGTGGTGGATTTCTGCCCTGCTTTTCATGTAAAATGTGCATCTGCTACATTTTATAAACCCTTTACAGACATGGAACGCATGATGTTACTGGCTTTATCTAGCTGTTACAGGGATTTTGGTCATTTCTGTTAATGCCTCCCTTGGGTTCATGCAAGGACATTCAAGGACTTACGCTTGTACTTGATATTTGACACCTGATGTGGGAGAGAAAGTCAAAAACTCACTCCATCATTCATTTATTATTAAGAGATAATAAGTCCAGCTGGTCTATTTGTTACTGTGGTTGTATACGTGAGTGTTTGTTTTCTTTTCGTTTCTTGCCATTGTCACGCAACAAGGTGAAAAATAAAATTTGGAGACTAAGCTTAATAATTATCTATCTGATGACATTCAATTTAGACAGGTACTGCATTGGAAATTTTACCTGAATATTACTAGAGGCAAGTCATTTTTCTGTTGTAATTTTTACATAAAAGTGAGGTTTACTTCAACATGCGACCATTTTTGATGGGAAAAAAGGTTTGTCTCTTCCTCTTGTTTGCATTGTGGCTCCGGAAAGTCTCTTTGTCAAGCAGGCTCTGAAAGGTTTCTTTTGTTTTCTCTCTTATTTGCAAGTGATTCCTTTTTGTTTTACTTTCCGCATCTAATTGACGACTCCCCTGTGTCCTTATCTTGTGACCCACAACCAACTCAGTATTACCATATGAAAGCAGATACAAAGGGAATGGGGGTGACTTGTCAACTGTTTGTCACACTGTATAAAAGCTGCCCTACGGAGGAGTGACGTGGAGCACTGCTGGACACCTCTCTTTGAGGGTGCATGTATGTGCTCCTTCTTGCGGGAATAAATGTCCGATATGTTTGATTTTGAACCAAGCCTCAGTAATTTTTCCAACAATTTTACGTAAAGAGGTGTTTGTCTGAAAGGGTTTTTAGGATCTGTTCAGACCAATCAAACGCTTGGACACAGCGAGTCATTCAAGGGGTTTTCTTGACTTGCACTATTTTCCACGCTGTAGAACTGAAGCTGAAGACATCCAAACTACGAAAAACAAATCACGTGGAATTATTTAGTAATCAAAAAAGTGTTAAATCAAAATATGTCATACAGTATTTTAGATTCCTAAAAGTAGCCCTTGTTTGCTTTATATACACACTTTACTATTGACAGTATACGGCCAAGATACTCACCCCAACGGTGGATGTTGCAGCCTCATTGATCTCGGCAGTGAGCATCAAGGGTTTTTGGGGCGTCTTGATCGGCATATCAGGGGATGCATTGGAAATGTGGATAATTAGTTAAGAATTTAATGTTAAAGTGAAAAAAGAACACTCATCTCGTATAGCGAAATCGGGTGTTGGAAAAATTTTGAGGACACGAGTAGATTACACACACTCAAAGCTCCCAATGCAATTCCTTTATAAACAACACTGATAAAAGCAATGTGCTTGAAATGTCACTGATGCTGTGGTGTTAATAAGTGAATTGCATCGGGACCTTTGAGTGTGCATAATTTACTTTCCAATCATTAAAATCAATGCAGGTGTGCATAAATTGCCCTGGTTCCAAGACAGCTCCAGCAACAACAAAAAACAAAAAACAAAGGTCTTCTGGCCAAAAAATGTAAAGTTGGCTCAACAACACGATGTCATCCTGAGAAGGCACACATTCCTTTTACAAGTACAATAACCTGGATGCTGTGTTTCCGTTTTGTTGCTATGAAAGTAGAGGCTTAGGTCACTTTGAATCACTTTGTTCAGTCCTTTTCAAAGATGTGTAGTCACTATGATTTTGCACTTTTACATGGCTTGACATTCAACGGCGATTCAGTCTGTCATTTCAGGGTTTTGTTCAGTTTGTTGTAAGTCTTGGCGGCCATGTTCTGTTCTATATACAACTATACAAGCACTGCACATAAGGTTGCTCACCAAGCAGCTTGTTCTTTCCGGCTGACTTATCGTATTATTGTTTCTGGCGCTTTCAAGGTCTTTAAATGTGCTTTTAATGAGGAAGTAACGTCCTGTGAGTCACAGCTGAGTTGACAAATTGGTCACAGTGCCACTCTATTCCTACTAATTTTACACTGACGACATTGATTCGGGATGGTCAGTCCATCTTCAAATGTGTTTTGTTCATTTCCGGGGTAAAATGATTCGGAATCAAATTCTGTCTCAGAGAAATACAGATGTTTTAGTGCTTGATAAACCTTAATGTGTTTCCTTCCTTCCTCATAAAATATTTGCAAAGTCTTTCTTACCTTTGAGATTTTGACCCGCCTTTTTTCCAGGTGCCTGGAGTTTCTTACCAAATATGTCCTCTATAAATTCTGTATAAGTTATAACAGTAGGATACGAGTAAGTGGTAAAACATCTATGGCTAATCAACTAGCTATGCGGCTGTAAAAGTATAATATGTATTTTTGTAGCCCAGGGTCTGAGTGCTGAGTCTCAGTGGACTGCTTTTCCAGACAGTCGTAACTGGAAAAACTGTGAAGGATTCATTTAAAACCTGTATTGTTTACATGCATTAGCTTGTAGACTTCTTCTTGGAGCAGCATTAGCGGTGCACATGGCTGCATCCGTGTGCTTGTGCATGCATATAATTATTTTTGTCATTTAAACTTGACAAATTATGCGCATGTTAGATGTGATCAGAGGTAACAAGAGGAGACTGAGCAATGTTTGATTACTTGTGGGGTGGCTTTCAGGAAAACATCAACTGTCCAAGTGTGTTTCTTTTGTGATTTTCTATTCAGCGTTCGTAGATTGAAAAAACAGAAAGCACAGTTTCCCAGAAATGTCTTAACTTTCTGTGTGTATACCTCACCAGCAACTCATATTACTCCTTATATTGACTGACTGAAACTGATTCTCATGGCTCCATATTGTTCAGTCACCCCTCTCAGCTTTCCCAGTGTCTGCATAAAGGAAAGGCACAAAGCTCCATCAGGATAAACTTCACTTCACTGTTTTTAAGAAACATTTCAGTTTATTGAAAAGAATTTAACACTTCAGTGTCCTTACTTTAGATTCAACAGTCCTTCTGACAGCTAAACGCCTGATCTTTAGAATTAATCTGTAAAAGCAGGATGGTGACCTTTGAGACTTTTTTTTTTTCCAGCATGCTGGTCTGGTGCGGAGCGAGCACTCAGCCTTCCCCACTCGATGATTGCTTTGTACTCTCTGTCGGCCCCCACTTGCTCACAGCCGGTGACTCCTGGTTTAGTTTTTAGGGCAGCTCGCCTCTTTCAGAGAATGTGTTTTCAAGCGCCGATGCTGGAGACACTTCTTGGTCAATAATGTATGTTCTCTCTGCAAAGGCCACTGCTGGTGGGTGAATGAAGAGCTTACCCTGGTATGTTGTATGAACGTGTGCTAATCTATGTGTAGGGTTCTAATCTGTGCCACACATAACAGACACAATACAATCTCAGTGGCATAGCTCTGAGCAGCCCTGCAGAGTACTTAACTGATTGCAGATTGACGTCTTAGTTTTTCTGACTTCTTGTTGGTGTAAAACAGAGACACATTAAAATGTTGCAATTCTACATCTGAGAAACCCAGATATACATTTTAGATAGCTGAATACTGAATATATTAGATTCAAATTGGTGGTGTGTTTTAATACAACACAACTAAATTATAATTATAAATTATAATTATAATTTAAAGGTACACCCTAGGCCTGAAGGGATTGAAAAAAAAACATTGGTCCTCTTTAAATATTATATATTTGTGAATGGATGACAGTACACAAAAAAAAAGAAATAAAATGTCATTAAATGAAACTATTAAAATAGATATTTTACTAAAGAAATAGTCAACAACACTGAGGTCTGATCTTTCAGCAACGCTAACAGTGGGGATGTAAGTATAACAATGCCGGTGTATCTATGCATCTCAAAATATGGGTAATTGGAAAGTTATTCAAGATACAAATACAGGTAAATAGTGAAAAACGATTATCATTAACATGTATTTGACTGTTAATCTATAAATAAATATAACAGAATCATCACCTTGTGCATTTGTTGATCATCCCATATGAAATGAGCATTCCCACAGTCATGACAGACACATAACTGTGATTCTTGAGAAAACCCAACTGAGGATAAAGTGTTCATAGCACAACTGTTCTGGGCTGTAAGCATTTCTAAATATCATTGAGGACATGAGGAAAACTCAATCACATGGTTGAACTAGCTTCTTATTCACATCCATTACTAGCAAATTGCTCTTTAAAATGTCACTGCTGCAGTGCTGCTGTGAGCATGCAAAATGTTGTCTCGAGGGAAGGATGGGAATATTTTAGTCCATGGTGTACTTTTGCCCACATGTACAGAGCTGCATTTCCAGCTCGGATCGCCTGGGGACAAGCAACTAAAAGTAAAACTGATTGGGAAAGAACTTGTTCTTTACTTGCAGGCAAATGGAGGTTTTCTTTTTTTTTTTTCAACTAAGCTATACTAGCTGTATTTCACATTTCACATGGACATCTCACCACCTTCGCCAAGTCGGATAGGCTCCAGCCCCCCATGACCCTGTTCAGGAATAAGTGGTTATCGATAATGGACGGATATCCTCAGCATTACTTTGTAGACTGATACAGGAGGACAGCAGACAGATTGCATGTAACGGTTCCATGTCCCTTTGTCCATTTGTTATGTTCTTTTATTATTGTTTTAGTAGTTACTAGTAAATATTACTGGAATTTAAATACCTGGTCACATTCTGAGTTTATTAATAATCTATTTATTTTGTGAAACTGCGTTTAACATGCGTCTCGAGTGACCACTTGTGATCGGATCTCAATCCCTTGCTTTGTAAGCAAATGGACATCCACATCATGCAAATATACAAGGAAATAATCACATGAGCGTGCCCAGAAACGCAGGAGAGGAGTTGAAGCAACAGGCATTTAACACAATAAAACATTGTTGGTCACTGGAGCTTCTGTCAGTTAGAAATTTCAGATCTATTTCACTTCTGCAAAAGTCTGAACACTATATTATAATTCATAACCTAAACGGTCAGGCTCGACTTGATCACCACGCTCAGATTGTTTAATTATTCCAGCGGGTTCGAGAGGCTCTGTGCTGTGGATAATGGATAAATGAATAGTGCAAGATGTAGGGTCTCCTTCACAGCTGTGGGTCTGATGTGTGCCAGAAATTACAGACGAGGTAAACTAAAAATAAAACCACGACAAAATCCCAGAGGACTTTTTTGTGAAACAAGCGCCTGTACATTTCATCTGCGCTTGACAGAATCACGCAGGTAAAGATCTTCAGGTTTAAGAACTGTTTAAGTGGAGAGAAGAAAAAAAAACAAAAAACAGAACTAACCTGCATTTTCCACTGGGCACAGGCGGTTATTTTTTTCCTCTGCACGCCTTCATAGTCTACCGGGAGCGTTTCAGAAGCTGCGTGATTGCACACAGGGGTAACCATCAGTTCCCTTTTCACCTATCAAAAAAAAAAATAAATAAATAAATAAATGAAATCTAGTGTTATAAGATTATATTACATAGCGGCAAATCTGTACAACTAGTTTCATCCAAGAGAGAGTAAGAAAAGTCATAATTCACAAACACAACACAGTATTTATACTATTTACAGTGTACATATTTACATCTCAGCTTTTCAAACCAGCTATTTCTGTTTGCACAAACGCAGCCAGCCACCTCTATTACATTTATTTTGCTTTACTTGAGTGTGAAAATGTTCAGTTTTACTTCAACATAATTAGTAGCACAATTTACAACCATGTGCCTCAACTTACCCCTCACTTGAGGGCAAGACACCACTTTTCTTGGAAAGTCATATTTTGAAAACTGTTTATTTTAGCTCCACAGTGTTTATTCCCAGGGATGAACCACACCTTAAAATGTTTGAACATATCTTAGTTGGTGGTATTACTGTCGTTTTATCACTTTTTGGACGCCTCAGGTAAAAACTGCCTTAAACTAACCTTATCCTCAACAATCGGGAGTTTGCACGTGGGTGTTTTATTGAGAAAATTGATCGGACTCTTTGTTTTCATTTGTCTGACTTTCTGTCTTGGTCTTATATTACTGAATCACTTCCTACACTGGGCAGCTATTCAAAACACGAGGGGAAGAGTTATTTGTAATATTAGTTACTTCATCCCAAGCCAATTTTAACATATTCAGACCGTGGAGGCTACAGTGTCATAATTCAGTAATTAGGAGCCTGAACCTCCTGGACAAGTATGTCAGTTTCCTGCTCCTACTTCAGCTATTAGAAACGGACAGTGTGCTGCGCCACAGGAGTCTTGACGAGAACAAGAGGCGCTCGATTGGCCTCAGTGCTACTTGTAAGGATGCATACAGGCTACCTGTAGCTGTGGGAACATCTTTAGAAAACAATGATTGGACTGTAAACTTTCTGAAAGTCCATTCTAAAGTTAAGTTTTAGTACTTGCTTACTTACTTAAGCCTTTTCATTGGTAAACAATCGATTTAGAGGTAAAGAAAAATCTTTAATTGATTACAAATATTTCCAAAATGCATTATAAGCAGTTCTATAAATTCTATTAGGTGATGTTTGAAACAGAAATTCGACTGGCAGATGTCAAGTGATGCTATTAGCACTGCTAAACTGCTGAGGTTTAGCAATTTAAGATTACTGCCTCTCATACAGTAGCATATTCATTCCTCTCACATGACCATATATTTCTGTTTCACTCATGATTTATTCATTCTTTCTGCAATAAACCCACAGCTCCTGCAAGCTTCACAATCCTGTAATGAAAATCTCACCATTACGCTCAAATCCTGAAGAGATTTCAGCTGAAAGGAGGAGAAACTACAGGGTTAAGTGTGTCCAAATTGAGTTCAGCAATGAATGAAGAGGACAAACCTAAATTATTCACGAGCTGACTACCTTTTCATTAATCTCTGAGAACTAGAAAGTGCTTCACCTCTGCAGAAATTATTAATAGCTCCTTTAAAGAAGCACAAGGATGGAGGAGAGTCCAAACTACTGAGGCTCAAAGTAATTGAAGACAGTGAGTTAACCTTAAGATACAGAACATGATGGTGTGTTTCAACATGTCAAACAAAATCTTTGTGTGTGCAGTACCTGGGCTTTTTTTATTTATTGCAAGGCAATGAATTAACTACACCACGAAAAGCGGGTGAAGCTTTTTTAATTTCATTGCTATCCCTGGAGGTAATCAATTGTCAAAACCAATTGCAGTGGCCAAAAGAACCAATTTATAGTCCCTGTTTTTGCCATGCCTCTCACGTATACATTTATTTTTTTTATGTTTAATACATCGCATATGGAACAAGTCTAACAGTGGGTCCATCGTCTGACCCCGTATTTGCTGTCATTTCAATCTTCACTATCAGCTATCCAGTACAAACCATTATAAACCCATATTTTAAAATAAGGTGCTTAATATCAGTTGTGGGTATGTACAAAGACATTTAATTTTGAAGCATCTCAAGAAATGCAATTAGCAATTCATGTTGTGAGTGTAAAAGTAAAATTCCTGCAACATCTTCCAACCCTTTAAAAGTCAAAAGTGTAAAACATCTGAAGGAACACACCTATCTATTTTTGCAGGGAAAACGATCTAAAACTTTAATGACCACAATGCTTAGTGGGCACGATTCCATTAACCCCTTGTCTGCTTGGGAAACTGTATACTGTGATTGTATAATCAATGGCTGTAATCAATGTGCATTTGCAGTATTGCATCAACAAGAAAATCCTTTGTCCAAACCACTCTTATCAATTGATGTTCAAAGTTAATTCTTAGCTGTTCTCCTCTCAAGTCCTAAGATCTTTATGTCCCAGCGTTTTCTGAGCAGTCTCTTGTAGCTAACACCATCTCCGGCAGAAAATTGATAAACGGCTTGAGGATTAACTTCAGAGGCACTGCATGTGCCGGGAGTTCCCACGTCCTTCAGCTAAAGCAAGATGTCAACAAAGAACAATGGCTTGTCCCCAAAGGACGCTGGATGTCAAAGAAGCACAGCTCTGGAGGATATTGATTATTGTTTGTGTTTATCCCTTGTGGAATGTATTTAGCAAAGCTGTCTTCCAGTGCAGAATGAAGCTACTAATCCTAAAGAAAGATTCATTTTGCAACTTGATGATGCTCAGCATAAAGGTCAAGAGCATCAACTGCAAAAACAGACTATCAGCAGGCAAAATGGCTACACATAAAGCTGCAGCTCAAAAAGACAGCAAAGGTTAACTGTCAGAAATATGGATTTTAAGACGTTATGATCTCTTTACGTGAACAATCCTGATTAGTCTGTGAGAATTCTTTACGTTTCTGCGTACTAGGTAGTGCATATTTACATGATCTTTTTTTATACCTCACATTCAGAGTCAATATAGGCCCGCGAGAGTATGGAGACACTAGTTCTCTTTTAATGGTTTAAACTCACAATCTTGTACTTTTCATTTTCTTTGGTGGCACTTATAATAATATAATAACTTTATTTCTATAGCGCTTTTCAAAAACAAGTTACAAAGCGCTTTACTTTTAAAACACAAAATGCAACAGGATAATATATAATCATAAAATACAACAGAAGTAAAACAGACAAAAAAGCAGACAGTCAATCAATAAAATGAAATGCAGTCAACCAAAGGTGTTTTTAAGAGTGACTTAAAAGAAAACAGTGTGAAAACACACAAAGATCCAGCCTGTTGTGATTGCCCCCCCTACCCTCTCTGGTGGATTAACCACTACTGGGTGATGGAAGAAAGAGCGTGCAAGGCCACAGAGGAACCATGAAAAGGCATGTATAGGGTAATCAGTCTGATGTACACTTTGACTATGGGAATTTTTGAAAGAAGAAATAACAATCATCCTCGAATAAAGAAAAAAATTAAGTTCAGGAGCAAATAAAACACCCTTGCCCAGTTCAATAGATACAGGGGATGAATCGAATGACATTATCACAATGACATCAGAGTCACTTTGCTGACTTCAAGACTCTTCTCGACTTTTGCTTACACCATTTCTTTGAAACTGCGTAACATACTTTTCTTTGGGCGATGGAGAATGTATTTTAACTGGACCAGTTCTTTGGAGGGTAAAATTTACAGTAGTTTTTGTTTATAGATATTTTGTGTGTAGCCCATTCTCATTCCTGGGGCACATACTGCTGTGTAAAAGCCACTGACATCAGGGAGATACGCACACGGTGCCCTTTGGCTTTCGTAAAATTGCTTATTTCAACACAAAGTATGATCATTTTCCTAAACTAACCACGTAGCTCTGGTTCCCAAATCTGACAAAATGTGACAAAAAAAGTGTGTGTGTGTGTGTGTGTGTGTGTGTGTGTGTGTGTGTGTGTGTGTGTGTGTGTGTGTGTGTGTGCGCGCGAGTGTGTGTGAGAGGCCAGTGAGCTGTAACAAAATGGTAGTATCTGATGACCTGGGATGTTGGTGTAGTATGTCCTTAATGCTGCGTATGCATAATTATAATTATTCTGTCTTGGTAACATTAAATCAAATTATGTTTCCATACAACTACATTGCAACAGAACAAAATGTTTTGTTTGCATTTTAGTATTATGTTCACTGACAGCTTGTTTGGAAAAGATTGTGGTTTGCTTTAATACAGAAGTAGTCCACAGGACATTTTTTATTTACATTTGACCAAAACCATAATCTTTCCCGAACATTAGCCAAAGCTGTTGAGTAAACTTAAACACAGATGGGGCTTTGGACTCTAGTGTTTGGTGTGAAAATTGAAAACTCTGGACACAGTAGCAGCCGTAGCAGTGCAGAAACCACCCTTCAGCTGTTATTATCTCAGAGGAGCCATTTTTCCTGGGACATTACAGGTGATGTTGTTTAGAGGCACAAACATGAAAGTCACCTTCGAGCCTTTCTGCAGCAATAATTGAGCAATAAACAGGTGATTGTAGTTGTAGCATCTCTGTACATAATTCAGAAGCTATTGCTTCATAGAATAATGATAGTAAAACGGTACAACAATGCCATACTTCTTTTTCTGTCCTAGACAGACAACTATTTTTACCTTAATTACTTGCAAATTGTGAATGTCCACTATCATCGCTCTATAATTTAAGATACTTTGTGAGCATGTAAAGGGTGTTGAGTTGACAATGCCATGTGCCATTACTCAGCTGGATTGAACTAATTTTAAAAAAACATCTCATTGTCTCTCTATTCATCATTCATTATGACATCTCAGTTGTTATGTTTCTGTCCTGTGAGGAAACTGTCCTTGGCAGATGACAGTCAAAGATACTTAAACTTGGACACTTGAATAATCTACTTCCCCCCATCTCCCACACATTATATGATCATTAAAATCCTCTAATATAATGCAGTACGGATGCAAAGAAGAAGACAGATATGTATCCTTTTTTCTGCCATTTATTGCAGAGAAACTGCAGAGACAGGAATATTAAAGTATAATGTGATCTTTCTTTGACAGTCTAAAAGCACATAATTTGCCGTGCTGCTCCTTACAACCTAATAGATGAAGATGGTTTGACTGAGTCAAAGAGCTCTAGTCTGTACTTCCATTAAAGGGGTGAAAAACCGCATTGCTTCTGGAGTCATTCTGTCTTTTGAACCGCTAGAAAGACTCTGCATATTGTCATCATCTTTCACTATTATTTTCTGTTTGCACCATTGAATAATTCATTCTCCACATCTTGTGCTGGGACTCGGTGTGATGTATGCATCACAGCTCCAAAGCTGCCAGGTTTTGATCAGTGGGGAACAGGAGGATGCCCAGCTTTCTCCACCATACAACCAAAACACATGGAGGTTCTATGCATCCCAAATTGCATGACAAATGCATATGACTAATGACTAAATAGCCTTGTAGAGCTGCACCACCTGCTTACCGAGTGAGGCTCACTGATGCCAGCATCACAATGAAATCTTGCTCGAGGGCAGAAATTACTTTAACTAGGACACCTGTAGCAAGTCAGTGGAAATCAACCTGATCTGTAAAGAGGAATGTCACCAGTGATTTTCAGCTCATCCCAGTCAACAACAAATCTACAAAAAGTTGAATCCATGATTTAAAAAAAATAGTGAATCCTTAATTTCTGGAGATTTCTATTTCAGTATATTTTTTGCTGACTCCTAGTGGGACCTACTGGTCTCACTGGCTACATTTAGACCTGTAACGAAGGTCCTTTGCATTGCTCACACAACTAAATGGAACACAACACATGCCGCATTTATCACAATTATGGTGTGTAATTTGCAATTACACTTATTCATGAATATTGTAAGGTGTAGAAAATACTTTCAATATCTTGTTTTGAGGTCTAAATGCAGGTTTGTGTCATGTTGAATGAGTGCAACATGAGTTTCTTACATTTGCTGTTGTGCTTCATCTTCAAGGTGTTCAGGACAAAGGAGTCCATGGGAAGCCTAAATAATATTTAAAGGTTCAGGGTGAAGCAAATAGGCAAATTCAAGCTTGGTGATGATAGCCTTGAATGTGATGTGTGAAACTTTTAAATGATCAATTCATAGTGAAATGTAGGCCTACTGTATGTAATCTGTTTGTTGGTATGGAAACCCATACCAGGATCAGGATTTGAGGGTTAGTCAGTAGCAGGCTGCCAGTTAACATAAAGGGCTGCTGCTCTTAGGTGCTAATGCCACCCCCACTTTTTTTGGTTTGCCAATCATTTTTTTTTTTTTTTCTTTTCATTTATAGGAGAATAAACACCTTGTTGCACCTCATTTCTGCCTCAAGCCTCCTACTGTAATCCAGCCGCTACCAGTCATACGAACAAGAACAAAAGCGTGCTGCAGTTAATATTAGACATCCGGCATTATGTGTTTGTTTCGTTAGGTTGTCCGTTTGTCATTTTCACAGATTTCTGCTAACATTCACTTTGACTTAAGGATAAAATGATTATATTTCGGCGGTCAAAGGTCACTGTGACCTCACAAAACATGTTTGTGGCCATAACTAAAATATTCAGACGCTCATTACAAAATCAATACACACAAAGGTCAATGGTCAACTTCACTGTCAAATTATAATATTCTCCAAAAACACATTTGGCATAATTCAACACTGTAACTCAACAGTAATTCTAATCAAACATAATGTGTCCTGTGTTGAGATGGAAGAACTTCCCATAAATACCACCTTTTTCACAGCCCCCAATCCACTGGGCCTTTTTCCAGGCCCGATGTGGAGGCAGTATTGTAAAGTTTAGTGGTGACAAAACTGGAATTTGTAGACATATGATGACTCCATATGACAATCCACAGTCATAGCTTTGAGTAATCTTCTGAGGTACACATTTACTTGCTCAAACTTAAGACACAAAGCTTTTTCATTGAGCTCCCAGGGACTCTGGTTTCATCGGGGAGAACTTTAAGGACTATTCTTTTGCAGAGGCATGTGCTCTTCCAGTGTCCTTCTAGTTAATCTTATTTCATACCAACCAAAGAAAACTGGCTTAATTTGACATGCTTGACTAAAAATCTCCCCTGTCATTGTCACATGTTGTCCTAGATGATCTGTAACTGAGAAAAAATGGCATGTTGATATAAGAGGATATGTGTAAATAATACACATCTTCATATCTTATCTCAAGTGAAAATTAAACTGTAAAGGTTTTAATGTTGTCTTCCTTTCAGCTCATGATTAAATTGAAGGACAGGATGAACATATTTAATCCTTCCATTACGCAGCGCTCAGAAAAACAACTCCAGATATTAGCTGTTATAGCGTGACACCACTTGCTGTTGGCCATATGCAAATTCATGTTCCCTCTATTGCAATAGTAAATCACACCCACACAGAATAAGAGAGAATACTGCTGGACAAGAGTGGGAAGTAAGCCTATCATTTAAGGAATCTCTTTTACAATCTATGCTGGCTTCAAATACCCCTGTTTAATTGCTGTGTCATGACAGGATAATTACCACCGTCATTCCAACCATTCAAGGGGATTAATCGGTCTGCAGACTACTGAGTACTTTTTGTCTGTTGGCAAGCTCTGGAGGGAATTGTGTTTACTGGGTGGCAACAAAATTATGGTGAAATAAGACAAACACAAGAGCCCAGGTGGCATTTAGAGAACATGGCGGTGTGAACACTCAAAGGAGAGATGTACTGATTCAAAGCTCCTTCTTTCCAGCTTTGGTTGGCACTTGTTCAGTTGTGCTAATGTCCTCCTCACACCTGTGGCAAGACACAGCAACACAGTGTTAATGGCTTTGATAAGGTTGAAATCCAGACTGGATGTAATTGCAGATCATAACACTGCTGGCCATCTGTAAATGGGTTATTTCACAGCTTTTGTGTGATGCATATTTCCATATAGTGAATAACTGTACAGAAAATCATTTCAGCTTAAGCCTTAAGCCTTCGACTGCATTCTTTTAAGTCTTGATGTCGTTAGTAAATAGTTGTTGTAGTAGTTGTCGTGGGGCTTTGGAGCAAACCTATGCCCCAATTTGCAGTATGTAAAACCTGCATTTTAAAAATGATTGCTGTGGCAATACTGACATTCTGCCAACATCCGCAGTCTTGAGCACTGCTTTCACATGGCTTTGAACTCAAACGACTACAAATACAGAGACAAAACGACATTAAAGCAGTTGGATGGAGAAAGAGCTAAAAAAAAAAAAAAAAAAGAAACTATAGGAAAATGCACTAAGCATAAGGCAAATCTTATTGAGATTCACATGGACTGAAGAAATCATCATTTTTCACAGGATTCTTGGCTGGCTGTGATTACATGTTCTTCTGCCCAGCTGAAGTGGTCCGTGGAGCTGGATGCATTTCAGGTGCTAAAAGGAGAGTGGTGAAAGGCAATAGAAACCTGAATAAGCCATTGTTGGAGAGGTCTTTGGGAATGTGCTGAGCAGTGAAGTGTTCAAACATATTTCTGACTGATGAATACAATAACACTGATGACTGTGTTTCTTGGTTGCTTGTATATTATGTGTATATTATATATATAGATATATACTGTACTGTATGTATATATATACATATATATATATATATATATATATATATACATATATATACATATATATATACATATATATATATATATGTTGACTGTGTTTATTGGTTTGTTTTATATAATATATATAGATATTTAATGTACTGTATATATACTGTATATGCTGTGCATTTTATATTTTATATTTATATTTTTTACTACTATTTACTGCTATTTTATTTTATTGCTTTTCTATTATATATTCTATTCTATTATTTTATTCTATTGTTCTATTATTGCTTCTGTATGTATGCTGCTGTGGCGAAAAAAATTTCCCCTCGGGGATTAATAAAGTATATACCTACCTACCTACCTACCTACCTACCTACCATATGCAGTCAATAATCTTTATGATCAATACCCTGTCCACTAAAACAATAGAGACAGAATATTACACAACACATCATTTTTTTCTTTGTCTAACCATTATTCAAAGCAGGAGCTTTGTCGCAAGGTTATGACGCTCTGTTCCTGTTTAACATAATGTAACAATGTTCAAATAATTTCCCTTGGAGATGACGGACTTTCGCATCTATCAGCACCCTGAGTGAACAAAGGCAACTCAGGATCCAGACCTATTTCCTTCTAATGTGTTGATGCATTATTGATGTGAAAAAGGGCTATGAAGGGTATAACTTTTAGAGGTTATGCATTTTTGTGTTATTTTACAGATCCATCATCGGATCGGTGCTGATCTTTCCACTGATTTATAGTGTAGGATTTTCAGTCATGCAGAAACATATTTTGATTATTTACGTAGGTACTAATGTAATGATACACTTAGAGTAATGAAAAAAGTACCAATGAGCAGAAAAATGTTGATGTTTTAATGCATTTTACTTGTAAAAGAAAACAAAAAGTTATATCTAGCAATTTTTTTTTTTTGTATTGATGAAATAAGACAATTAGTAAAATGATGGACAATCTCACTTCTCTGGACCTTGATCAGCTTTTTGAATGAAAGTATGTGAGAACTTTAAAACACAAGCGGCATCAAGGAAAGCGTTACAAGCTAAAACTGTTATATTTTGAACAAAGCACTGGAGTTGAACAAAATCTTATTCTGAAAAGCTACTAGTGAAGCTGTTAAATAAATAATATGTAGTCCAGTAAAACACATTTATTCTGAAATATAGTGAAATGGAGTAAATAGAGTTAGACAAAATTGTAATATAAGTACCTACATTTTTTTCTTTAAATACAGTACTTGAGTAGATGCATTTCAGCTGCTTTCCAACACTGGAGAATTTCATTGAGCAAAACGGAAGCACACATTTTTAGCCTGCAAATCCTACAAAGCTCCATCCATCTTAGCAAATCTGGAAGATCCTCTCTTAAATAAATTTGACATGTACTCCTCTGGTCACTGAAGAGAGAATAAAATGAGGTGCAACATGTTTAGGTTTTCATTCATCTAACTGAAATGAAAAGTCATATAAAACTTTGACTACATTCTGTATTGTTTGTGTGACACAAGCACTTTTAAGGGCCTCAAGTGTCTTTCTGCATTTTAACTGTTTATTTTCATGCTGCAAATTTTCCACATATCAGACAATAAAGACATGACTGAACACATTATTTTTCACTATAGCAGAATAGGAGGCACTAATTTAAAAGAAATTTAAACTTCTGAGAGATAAGAAGTATAAAATGTAAATATTAGTCCACAAATGCTGATATATATTTTCCTCATGTTCATGAAACATGAATTATAGATCTTAGAATACAGATCAGATGTTTGTGGTGTCAATTTGGAGCTCAAAATGATCCAAGCTGGCAGTCTTAGATTTGCAGGATGGTGTGAAGCACATACTGTTTAAAGGTGTCTTAGCTTTAATTGTGAAATCAATGCAAACAAATTACAACTAAGGGGACTTTGTAGTGTCAATAAATCCATTTAGATTTAAATGTAAACAAAATAGTAATATGATGATGGATGGAATTGCATGTTGGTTCACTGATCACAGCCCTGATGGAGACCTGTGAGGGCCTTCTGCCACCCACTGCTGGACCTCTCTGGTGTGTGTGATGACCCAAGATGTTAATTGCTGAAAGATTTCTCAAGTAAATCACCGCCGATGATCTATGGCTTCATTGCAATGTGCACTGAACCAGTTAGAATATAATTCACCTAACTATTAAGAGAAAGGAAAATTATTGGTATGACTGAATTCCAGATAGGAAAGTTTTTTTTTTTTTTCTCTCTCTCACAAGTGCATCTCATCTCACTGCACATCATTTAAATGAAGGAGGACTCGGCAGATCATCTGTTTGTGGTATTTTTTGCACATTTTCCTTTCATGGTTCAGATACACAGAGATCTGTCGAACTGGGTTTTATGAGAAGAGTATTGAACACATATTATCACTCTTAACTATGGTTCACGTGTAAATAATTTATGAAATAGAAAATATTGTAGAAATAGTTACTGGCAGGGCAGAACTCATCAGGGGTTCCGAAAAAATATACTCAACAAACAAACAGCTTTTTCGTCCAAATACGGTAACTTGATTAGAATATATATCCCATATCAGGAAACAGAAACAGAAGATCTAACAGTTGGTTCTCCTTTTTACAGCTCTGTCAGAAAGTTGTAATTTTTCACAAATATATTGTCTGAGGGCATGAAATTGACAAAAATGCCAACTCTGCAGTTGAATTTACCAAAAAGCTTTGACATATACAGTGGGTACGGAAAGTATTCAGACCCCTTTAAATTTTTCACTCTTTGTTTCATTGCAGCCATTTGCTAAAATCAAAAAAGTTCATTTTATTTCTCATTAATGTACACTCAGCACCCCATCTTGACAGAAAAAAACAGAAATGTAGAAATTTGTGCAAATTTATTAAAAAAGAAAAACTGAAATATCACATGGTCATAAGTATTCAGACCCTTTGCTGTGACACTCATATTTAACTCACATGCTGTCCATTTCTTCTGATCCTCCTTGAGATGGTTCTACTCCTTCATTGGAGTCCAGCTGTGTTTAATTAAACTGATTGGACTTGATTAGGAAAGGCACACACCTGTCTATATAAGACCTTACAGCTCACAGTGCATGTCAGAGCAAATGAGAATCATGAGGTCGAAGGAACTGTCCAAGGAGCTCAGAGACAGAATTGTGGCAAGGCACAGATCTGGCCAAGATTACAAAACAATTTCTGCAGCACTCAAGGTTCCTAAGAGCACAGTGGCCTCCATAATCCTTAAATGGAAGAAGTTTGGGACGACCAGAACTCTTCCTAGACCTGGCCGTCCAGCCAAACTGAGCAATCGTGGGAGAAGAGCCTTGGTGAGAGAGGTAAAGAAGAACCCAAAGATCACTGTGGCTAAGCTCCAGAGATGCAGTAGGGAGATGGGAGAAAGTTCCACAAAGTCAACTATCACTGCAGCCCTCCACCAGTCGGTGCTTTATGGCAGAGTGGCCCGACGGAAGCCTCTCCTCAGTGCAAGACATATGAAAGCCCGCATAGAGTTTGCCAAAAAACACATGAAGGACTCCCAGACTATGAGAAATAAGATTCTCTGGTCTGATGAGACCAAGATTGAACTTTTTGGCATTAATTCTAAGCGGTATGTGTGGAGAAAACCAGGCACTGCTCATCACCTGCCCAATACAATCCCAACAGTGAAACATGGTGGTGACAGCATCATGCTATGTTTTTTTTTTTCAACTGCAGGGACAGGACGACTGGTTGCAATTGAAGGAAAGATGAATGCGGCCAAGTACAGAGATATCCTGGAAGAAAACCTCTTCCAGAGTGCTCTGGACCTCAGACTGGGCCGAAGGTTCACCTTCCAACAAGACAATGACCCGAAGCACACAGCTAAAATAACAAAGGAGTGGCTTCGGAACAACTCTGTGACCATTCTTGACTGGCCCAGCCAGAGCCCTGACCTAAACCCAATTGAGCATCTCTGGAGAGACCTGAAAATGGCTGTCCACCAACGTTCACCATCCAACCTGACGGAACTGGAGAGGATCTGCAAGGAAGAATGGCAGAGGATCCCCAAATCTAGGTGTGAAAAGCTTGTTGCATCATTCCCAAGAAGACTCATGGCTGTACGAGGTCAAAAGGGTGCTTCTACTCAATACTGAGCAAAGGGTCTGAATACTTATGACCATGTGATATTTCAGTTTTTCTTTTTTAATAAATTTGCACAAATTTCTACATTTCTGTTTTTTTCTGTCAAGATGGGGTGCTGAGTGTACATTAATGAGAAATAAAATGAACTTTTTTGATTTTAGCAAATGGCTGCAATGAAACAAAGAGTGAAAAATTTAAAGGGGTCTGAATACTTTCCGTACCCACTGTAGGTACACTGTTGACAGAAAATGTACCTTGATTTGCTGCCTTCTTAATGTTAATTTACTAGTAACAGTCTGTCATTTTTCCACCATTATGTGTACAAGTTAGGCTGATTATGCTACAAGCTCCTCTAAGATTACAAACAAAATGTTCATTTCTATTTGATGTCTGATAAGACAGCAAGTACAGTATTTCTAGACTCCAAAAAGCGAATTCAACATTGTACTTCCATCTAGTGGATAGCATATGTATTGCTTTTCCACTTACTGACAGTGAAGCCCAGTGATCCTTATTGCAAAACACAGCATATACCAGCACTCACTACAAAGCCTGACCAAGTAGTTGTAAAAAAAAAAGGCAAAAAAGTACATGTATTCTATATTAAAACCATTTTTTCTTATTTTTATGTATCCCATTACATTGTCAGATGATCTTAAGCACATCTTTGGTATCACCAGTCATATTTCAAATGTGGTCATTTAAAATTATTTATTTTAATAAATGTCTTTTTCAAAGATGAAACAGTGTTTCAGTGTTTAGTTCTGTTACATCCATTTAATTACCGTTATTAAACAACATTTATCCTCAGTTCCCTTCAACAGTTTCTTCTGACTGCCACATATATATATATCGCCTCCTTAAATTTACTTAATAATGAAATACAGAAAGCCGGGCTGAACAATCAGTGGCCCCGAAGGCCCGATAAAGACTGGAAGTCATTTGTTGTAATTCACTGTAGGCCTACATGTAAAAGGCAGGCTTTCTTGTCAGCCTGTGTGTTTATACTTGTTTATCTGAGTATGTGTGATGGATCATATTTTCATCAGGCTATTGCTCCTTCTCAAAATGTGTAAATGTTATACTTAATGCAATGTAAGGGTCGCCACAAAGTGTGGCAGGAATTTTTTTTCAATGTAGCTGTTTTATTACTCTTTAAAAAGCATATTATTAATTTATCTATTCTGAGGTGGACAATAAAGCTATTAATTATAGCACTCTCTGTACAGGCCAACAGTGATATTTGGTCTCTGCAGGGCAATATAGGATCATATGAGAACTGCATTTGGACATACATGCTAAAAGGGGTTCCATACATTTTGGTTGGACTCAATGGTTTAATTTCCCAACAAATCTGCATGCACAACTGCATTTGTGCAAGGGCCACGTGATCACAACATTAAAAAAAAAAAAGTCTAATGCCGTGCAAGACTGGAACCCTGAGTGGACAAATCTGGCACCTATCTCGGGGACCCAAACCTGCACTCTACAGACACGGCGGCCTCAGATGCAATGGTAGTTTTATGATGATCTCTGTGTAAAAAAACAAAAAAACAAAACGGAAATACTCCGCGCTGTCCAGCCTTTGGACTACATTACCCAGCGTGCACCAGAACTGCGTAGGGTTGATTATGATTGGCTGACGTATCCCCGCCTCTGATATTCCCCCTCCCAGTGTCCAGATAAACTGACTTGTACTGCAGAACAGCTCGGCTCTCACACACACCCAGAGATCCGTAAACAACTCCAGAGGACATCAGAGCCGTCAGAAAGGCACACTATGGCTGCTCATGCGAGCGTGTACTGCCGCGTGTTTGGCAGACACAGCAGATTAAGAAACGTCAGGGAACTCTTGGCGCGGTGCGTAAATGGCAACAGCCAGCGGATGTACTCCAGCGCTACGCACAAGGAAAATGAACTTGAGCTCGGACACTCGACTTTAACTTCTCCCAACTTCGCTGCATCTCTGAAAACCGGGTCAAGACAGGTAATAAATGACTCCACGATTCTGCCTTCGTGGGTGATCCTGGATCTGTGAGTGTGTCATCGTAGACTTGATTCATCGTTCGAGAGATATCGTTCGTTAATGGATAACGTTACATGTATAACACCCACCCCACTGTAGGGCCCAGCAGAGGCTTAACCAGCTCACCATGATAGGGATTAAGTAAACCCCTCCTCCCCCCCCCCCCCCCCCCCCAAAAAAAAAGTGAATGACTAGGACAGTAGCTGTGAAAGGGAGTTTGTAGGATGTATTTCCCTCGAGTCTTTAGAAAGGATCTAAAGTTGGCAAATATTCCTGGGACATAAAGTACCTCGTGGCAATCCACTTTACCTCTCCTCCTGTGTAGCTCTCACTGCGGCCGACGTGACGTCCTCACTGGCAAGTTGTGTAGGCCTGGAGCTTTAAATACATTCATATTACATAGAACTTAACGTGCATGTGTCTTGGGGTGGTGGAACATAACGCTATCTCAAGTTTAGACTCAGGACTTGTTGCATTAAACCAGACTAAAGCCGAAGCCCACTGTCACGGTCATGTTATCTGCAGCGAGTTTAGTTGCTGTGTCTGTTTGCTTTGCAGTGACAGTGTGACTGAAAAAGGAAAACCATTTCATTGAAACATACTTCACGCTCTTTTAGTCAAAGCGTTTTACTTCAAGAATTAAATGAACTGTCTTTGAAGCAATTTTATGCTTTGGTATTTATATTCAGAGGAGCTATCGATTTTAAAGTAATGGTTTGGTCTTTACAGCATTAATAAGGGATTTTCAGTATGTCAAGTGTGTCCATCCGACTGCTGAGTCACATGCTTGCTTTTGTGCTGAAAACGTATGACAACATCAGCCGGCTGGTTACAGCCGAAGGCTTTTATAAAGCCATGTGCACTTTCTTCAGTGGCACTGACTTGGTGAAGCCTTTTGATGTGCTGATACTCAGATTTGTATGTGGCCAGGTCAGGATGCTGTGTGTTTTACACCAAGTACAGATCAAGTCTGTAATACCTTGCTAAGAATGGTGTAAGTGTTCAGATTCAGCCTCGGAGTAATACACCGGTATTCCTTGAGTCAGGAAGAAAAAGCTTCTGAACAGAGGAAGTAATGCGTTTTATGCAAAATAGTGTCACAAAACAAGACATAGCAGGTGATGCTGCAGCCTCATTATCATCTATTTCTATGTGTTGGATCCACATGCCTGTTTTCTTCATCCCCAGCAGAGGCTAAAAGATGACAACATACTACCCTTCTCAGCATTCTTGACCGACAACTTTGGCCGCAAGCATAGCTACCTGCGCATCTCCCTGACTGAGAAATGCAACCTACGCTGTGAGTGGATGTTCTGTGCGATGTCGAAGGTGTTCTTAGTTACTGTGCTTTATTTCCTCCTGGATCTTATCCAGCTACTTCCAGTGATGATTCTGCTGCTGCTACTGCAACAACAAACTCTACAACTCTGATAATATTTGATGTTCACCTAGTTTGTTTTTTTCAATGGAAAGGCTTTTATTTCATAGAATAAGTCCCATTTTTCTTCGTCTGTCTTCTTAAGACTTCTATTTTTTTTTTCTACATGTAAATGGAAGGACATTTTGTCTTCGCAAAAGTTCAGTTTATCCAAATAGGTTCTTGTCTCTGTGAAAATATCAATTGCTGTGCAATATAAACAGGCCTGACACATCATGAGATGGTTACCAGGCCAATCATCAACAACATTTGAAAACAACGAGAAACACATTTCATCCAGCTTCAGCTTGTATGTGATGAAGTGCTGCGCTAGATCTCTATTCGTTGGCGCTTTGAGCTTCCGCCAGAATCCCACTCGTTGTAAAATAGGTGAGCTCTTTGCTAATCTCGGCTAGAGGTATTTGTTTCAGAGCCAAATTGCACCTTTGATCTTTCCCATTTCCAGGTCAGTACTGTATGCCAGAGGAGGGGGTGAAGCTCACACCACGGGCCCAGCTGCTGTCCACCTCGGAGGTGCTGACCCTCGCTCGCCTCTTTGTCCGAGAGGGAGTGGACAAAATCCGCCTCACTGGAGGGGAGCCCCTCATCCGACCTGATGTCCTGGATATCATAAGTAAGGAGCTAGTCGAGAATGTAGTTAATACGGGCTGATTATTTCCGACACCATTTAAGTGTTTTGTGCTTTGAAATTCGTCAACCAACATTTATGTAGAAACACTGGTGTGTTCACTTCTTTTTCTGAAAGGTTGCTCTGCTGTTTCATTCACTTGTAACCAACTTTAAAACCGACTTTATGCCGTTTCAGCCGAGGGGACGTAGGGAGTCTTTTCAGGGGAATAATACAGCGTTTGACACAAAGGCTATCGATGATTCCCGTGCCGACCCTCCTGACTAGAACCAAGTAACGTACGGAGAGAGCGGTGCAGAAGTGATGCCTTCAGGTTAAGACGTACTGAATGTGTGGAAGGGAAACGATTTGTTGCACCACAGCCATGTGCTGGTTTTAATGATTATTATCACAGCATTTTCATTTTACAGCCTGATGTGCCAATTAACCGTTACAACCTCGGCCATTGACATTCCATGTTCTGAGTGGGAACACCATAAAGCATGACATGAATGAACAAGGTAATATTGTGTGACTAATGGGTCATGCATTCGTAGAGATGACTATATGCTGCCAGTAGCCTCATAAAGATCATCAGTTGTCACTGTGTGCTGTGACAGGCCATCAGCGTGACCTCACATGACCCTCCATTAAAGGTAACTGCAGTGTATGATTTGTATTACGTGAAAACAATACCCAGACATTTGATCCATTATATTTGTTGTTGCAGAGTAATTATTTTTGTATATGTTTATGTGTTTCAGGGACGGGCTGCGTGATTGATATTAAAAGTATTTCATGACATTTGTAAAAGATAAATTGTGTTTATATGCATTTATAAACATGTATTGAATGTTTGTTTACTTGGTAAAAACTGCTAAAAACAAGAGCTTTCGGGACCTTAACAGTATTTTGGATTAATCTGCCAGTCTTATAAATGTTTTTTTTATTTTTTTATGTATATGAATAAATGGATAATTCTGTCTTTAATGCAGAAACGGTATTGCATCATTTAGTAAACACTCCTGTTAAAACTATCTTGTGTCTGAATTTGCAAACAGCTGGTGCAGCAGGCTTCCAGTGGAAATTCAGCACACTTCACCACGTTGCATCGGAGGTTTCTTTCCTTATGGCTCACTCTATCCTTTTCTTTCTGCCTCTTACCTTGTTTCATTGTCTTCTGTTTTTTCAGCTGAGCTGAGGAAGTTGGATGGCCTGAAGACTGTTGCGGTAACAACCAACGGCATGAACTTGGCCAGGCTTTTGCCCAAGCTGAAAGATGCCGGCCTGGACCTGATTAACATCAGCCTGGATTCACTGGTTCCTGCCAAGTTTGAGTTTATTGTCAGGCGGAAAGGTACGGAGAAGTATTTGACCCATAACGCCAGCTGACAGTTAAGTTTTTGGGTTTGTTTCAGTTAAATGTTTTGTAGAAATTTGGTATATCCTGAAATAAATCTCTTAAGCCTTAAACATGCTTAATTAGGATTTGAAGTACAACATGGGGGCATTTCATCACCGTTTTAAGAAATCTAGATAAAACATGTCCTACAAAGGAGCTTACCTTTGCATGTCTGCCTGAATTTGCTGGGTTTGTGCAAATGAAAACACAGGATGAGTCTGACCATGACAGTTTACGGTCATATATGTTTACATATCAGTGGTTAGTGGCAAAACACCATCACTCAACTCTGATCTTCAGGTCTGTCGTATGGCTCTGTCCATTTTGACTGAAATCCTTCTCCTAATCTCACACCATCTCCACACTAGATTTGGCCTTATAGAAGAGATTTCACCGACCCAAATGCATGAGCACTGTGTCAACTGTAAGATGTTGATATGTTATCCAAGTTTAAACTCTTCATCTCCATTTCCGTCTGTCTGTTTTTTCCCCCCAGGGTTTCACAAAGTAATGGAGGGCATTGATAAAGCAGTGGAACTAGGCTACAATCCTGTCAAGGTATTTTGTTCATATTTTCAGTTTCTTTTACATGGAAACATTTACCATTGTCACCGTTTTAAACTCACTTACAGCATTGATCATTATATGTTTACTCTTCATTTTATTTGTTTTTAATTCTCTTGAAAAATCATCATACTAGTATTTAATATTCCCATTTTGTCCCATCTGTCTTTTACTTTTAAAGGCAATCTAACAAAATTGTGGGATTGACAGTATCAAAAGCTGAGCCTAGATCAAACAAAATAAAAAAAAAAAAGAAAAATACCAATCTCAGCTGTTAAGAGTAAAACATTAATAGTTGTTTTTTTTATTAATATTAATGAGTGTTTAGGACTGAGGCTTAGTTTACATGTGCAGTGCATTGACGGAAAGAATCCAAACGAGAAACCGACAAATGTAAAACCAATTAACAAACTAACATTTAAACAGACTCAAGTAATCTGGTTCCTTCTCTGACACCTTTCGGAATATTAAGGAAAAGTGTGATGAAGAGCGTCACTGAGGTCTGAGGCGGTGACACCATGTTTGCTCAGATGTTAAGCTGGTTAGCTTGATGCTTCTGATTGCTGTCCTTCCTCCTGTTATACAGAGTTGAGAGAGTCTCCAGGCACATTTCAACAAGGAAGTAGTTCAGACTTCTGCTTTTTCATAATTGAGGACTTTCATTTCTAGTTGTATGAGCAGCAGACTGTAAACAAAAAGACGGATAGTTCTGATGTGGATGAAAACTTAAGTGTAATAGTGTTTTAAGCTTTTACATTCTTAAGAGAAGAAGACAAGACTTCTTTCGAGAAGTTGCAGACCTCGGTGTCCTTTTAAAGAGTCGGAACCAGTTAATTATCCCCCTGAGGGACATCAGTGGATGAATATCTCGGCAAAGTCCTGTAACAGCTACCGTTACTGTGTTACACAGTTAGATATTGGCCCAGGCGTCCCCAGTAAGTCATTTTACTTGTGCAGATGCCTGTGTGGTTGCTTAAAAGTCCTGGGCGACCTCGACTCTGACATAATCAACAGTTACATAACAGAGTTGTGAGTAGAAAGGTTGTTCAGCTCAGTAATCAGTGATCTATTGTCGTGTGCTGAACCTCTAGATCAACTGTGTCGTCATGCGAGGCCTCAACGAGGATGAGCTGCTCGATTTTGTGGCGCTGACGGAGAAGAAGCCTCTGGAGGTGCGCTTCATTGAATACATGCCCTTTGATGGTGAGTTCCTACCTCCTACAATGTCTTACTGCACAGATCTGAAAAGGTATCGTCATTATTTTTACATCGTTTAGGCGTTACGAGGAGTTTAAATGGCCGCGACAAAACTTTGGTTTCAAGTAACACCAATAAAATGGTATTATACTTGCAGAGTGTTATAACGGTACACTGGGTTTGGAGGCACACAGCTCGGTTTTAAGCAAGCTTTTAAGATGTTCCTCTTCCATTTTGCGGCCTGTTCAGTTTTGCTTGAAGAAACTTGTTATGCTGCTGATGCAGAAGTCACTTTGTTACCAGTTGTTGAATTGTTGATGAGCTGAAAGACGCTGTAGCTTGTGATATACTGCAGCGTGTTCACTGACCCATGCTGCTTCTTCTCCTCTCTGCAGGCAACAAGTGGAACTTTAAGAAGATGGTGAGCTACCAGGAGATGCTGGACGGCATCAGGCAGAAGTGGCCCAACCTGGAAAGGCTTCAGGCTGGACACACTGACACGGCCAAGGTCTGTATTCTCTGCACTAGGTTTCTCAAGTATTGATTTGCACCCGTTAGGAGCTGGAACACATTTATTCAGCATCCTGATTATTCTAAAAAAATACATCAGGATGGTGCTAGCGCTATTCCTGTTTGTAGGCCAGTTTGCATTTTTCTCTGATAAATTGTCTTGACACTTCACCATACTGAATTCCTCTTTTAAGTCAAGTCAGACTAAGAATACATTGTGGTATTTTATCAAGAAGCAAATATTGGTAGTGCTGGACTTTGTTGATGGTAAGTTAGTTCGTTGTCAGAAGATTAGTCACAATCCTCTAACAAACCTTATTCATGGCCAGATTGGTGAAAAAAAACATCTAAAGAGTATTGTGTAAAAATCAAATAAAGCCTTTAGTCATTGGTTTCAGTGCTTGGAATTGTTTTTAAGAAATCTTTCTCAGTCGTTTCTATTTTGTGACAGACATTTAAAGTGCCAGGCTTCAAAGGTCAGGTGGGCTTCATCACCTCCATGTCTGACCATTTCTGTGGTTCCTGCAACCGTTTACGCATTACTGCAGACGGCAACCTCAAGGTACACACAGTTGTTCTTTGTAGGGCTTTAAGGAGCCGGTAATCAGCTCTGTTTTTGACTTATAATAGGGTGCACGTGAATTAACATGTATATTAGCTGTAATTTCTTTCAATGCTTTCCTTGGCTATTTCCTTGGAGGTGTTTCTGTCTTTGATTTTGACTCTTTGTCTGTCGTCTTCTCTCAGGTGTGTTTGTTTGGTAACTCGGAGGTCTCCCTCAGAGACGTATTGCGCTCTGGGGCATCTGATGAAGAGCTTTTTCAGATCATTGGAGAGGCCGTGGGCAGAAAGAAGAAACAGCATGCAGGTAGAAATGTATATAATACAACATTTATGGGGTATAGTCAGAGATTTTTGTGCCATTTGCTTATATACGTCTCAAATGTAATCTCTATTCCTCTCTTCAGGCATGTTCAGTATCTCCCAGATGAAGAACAGGCCTATGATCCTCATTGGTGGGTGACATGGCTGTACGTACATATCTCTCACACTCAGTTTGTGCTCTCACTGTTCAGTTCTGATTTTTTTTTATTGTTAATTATGGACTGTACACCAATCTCTGTTCGACATTCACACTGACAACTGATAACGATTAAGAAACTTAAATCTCAAATGTGAATTATGCATCTTTATCTAACAATAAGCATTTGTTGTTTGATTAAACAGCATCCTTTAATAACATTCTCTTTTTATTTTTCCACTCGGCACAGAGACCCAAAGGTTCCTACCAAAGCCGCCAGACAGCCCAATGGCTTTCCCCATCGTTTCCCATTTTAAAAATGACGTTTTTCCAACAACTTCTCCTCTAATGTGCCATACAGGCAGCAGGAGAGTCTTGAATAGAGAGGGGTTCTTGTGCCTTCCAGACTCTATTGCTTCAACACAACCGGCCCACATTGGGTGCTTTAGAAGTGGGGAAACACATGTTAACACGCATATCAGCAAAGACAAACCTAATGTGACAGACGACCTCTACAATGTAGTGCACCTTCACTCCTCCTTAGGTGTTGGTTTTATTTTCAACAGTTATCACACTAAGACTGCAAGATTTCAGAGACGCACAAATGTCATGAGCTACATTAATGAAGACTGCTTCAGGTACACACAAACCAGGGGTCCAACCGCCCCGAAGAGCCACGTATTCAGGACCCCAGGAGCTCCTGTTCTTTGCACACTACTAATGAATGCCAAAATAAATCTTAAAGGACGCAGTGTTAGATTCTGCCACAATCGAAGTTCTAGCCAAGACCCCGGCGTCAACCTCAAACAGGCTGTGGGCGATCAGACCGACTCGGACACGAATGTCTCCGACACTCACCTGGATGAAGCCACCACAGCCCAGCTGACGCACACAGACGCCCGGGGCCGAGCCACCATGGTGGACGTTGGCAGGAAAGTCTCCACATGTCGAACAGCTACAGCCTGCGCCACCGTCGTCTTAGGCCCCACCGCGTTCCGGTTGCTCCGGGATAACCAGCTGGCTAAGGGCGACGCCTTGACCGTGGCGCAGTTGGCCGGCATCATGGCTTCCAAGCAGACCTCAGCCCTCATCCCGCTCTGCCACCCGCTCCCCTTAGACCACGCCTCTGTCACCTTTCACCTGGATGAGCTGCAGAACGCTGCTGTCATCACAGCAACGTGTCGCACTACGGGCAGGACGGGAGTCGAGATGGAGGCTTTGACGGCCGTTTCCGTGGCAGCGCTCACTGTGTACGACATGTGCAAGGCAGTGAGCCATGACATCATCATCACGGATGTAAAACTGGTGAGCAAGACGGGCGGGAAGAGGGACTTCCATCGTCACCCAACCCATGAGAACTGAGGATGAATGAATTGAACATGTACAGCGCTCAGTTTTTCACTGAAATTTTTATAGATTTCTACAAGCTAAAATTTGTGCCACTACTTATTTTGAAAGCTCGAATTATCAAGTCTTGGTTTTACCTGGTTTTTCAGGTGAGTTTTAGGGTTGATATCAGTCTTATGAGATGTAGCGCTTCTCAGAGATGTTCTTTCATCATTTCCTCTTGATGCTGTGTAATCTACCTCTGTAGTATACTGGTAACTCTGGATGTTTGTCCTCATCCAACATTACAGCGCAGGATGATGGTAAGAGGAAATATCCAGCAATTGAATGATTGATAGCACAAAAAGTCTATTACACTGCTTCAATTCAGGTATTATTCTGTAGTTTCTTTCACTCTCACAGTGTCCCTGTACGTATGACCCTCTGGTCTGCAGTGTAGACCATCGGATCTCACTTTTAGTCTTTGGAGAATCACATATTGCTATTTTGTTATCGTTTTGAATAGTTGATTTCACTTTGCATGTGGCTCACCTCATCACACTGCACATTCTTAACAATGTTGGTGGAGGCTTGTTTATCATTTGTTATAACTTAGAAAAATGTGAATATTCTACAGCTTCTTCTGTCACGTCTTAACAAGTCTGGAAGTCGAGTAATGTGTTGTTTCCACAAGGTGGTTTTCACTTGGTTATAACAGTGTGTTTCACTGTGTTTTAATGGGGTGATTAAAGGAAACAATAAACAGGGCATTTGTAATATTTTTTTCTGGGCAAAGTCTGCATTTTGGTTTCTGACACAACATTTTAGTTCACTTAACAGGTGGAATCTCTAATTAAAACTGCAAGCAGTGATGTACGGGCCCTCGCACTCCCGCGCGCCACCTCCCCGACGTGCAGCCCGCGAAGGATCCCACTTAAAGTTGCTATTTTTGGCTCGTTTCCTGTCTCCAGCAGGGGGCGCTGGCGAGCCGTTTGGCCATGTCCACTCGGAAAGCACATATCAGATGTATCGTCTCACCACGCCGGATGTATGTCACGTTTCGTGAGGTTTCAAGCATCCTTTGACCTTAAACGTCAACTTCCTGTGACATCCAACTTTGCTGCATTGTCACGGCAACGCCCATTGACAAAGTCGAACGAATGTCTCAATATATCATCTACTACATGTTTAGGTTATTGTGACCCGACTTTACGTTCATGGGATCAACCAGCTTCGACGTAGAATGTGAAAGCATGAAAAGTCATTTCCAGTGGCCAACAGGGGGCGCTATGACTATGAGTGAATATTACCCCACAGGGGTCTTCAGGGCGGGGCTGTTATCATACCTGTGATGTTTGGAGAAGGTCGGTCCATGTACATAAGATTTAAAGCAACTCGTAGTTTCATGGTGAGACGCTCAAAATGGCCACCACACTACGGGCACACACATCGACAAAAACAAATTATTTTGATAACTTTTAATCCCAAACATGTTTTCTATCCATAGAACCTAAATTCAAGTCGGTACGACAAAATCCTTAGGACGAGTTCGATAAAGTACAACGTGTCAGAATTGCCCAAAATGGCAACTAAATTAAAAATGGTGGACTTCCTGTCGAGTTGACGTAATAGTGCAATGTAACTTTTTTGTGCGTCTAGGTGTGATACACGTGTCCACCGGATTTGGTGAATTTAGGTAAATGTGGCCGTCGGGGCATCTCTTTAGGGGGCGCTCTCGAGCCATTTGGCCGCGCCCACTCGCGACTCCACTAGAATACGAAATCTTTCGCCGGGAGACATATGTGTATCCTCTTTCAAGAGTTTTTGAATATGATAAAGCCTCCGAAAAGGAAAATCACTTCACGTAAGGAGAAGAACGTCTAACGACGAACGACTAAGAAAATTTTTACGAAATACAATAGGGCTTTCGCACCACCGGTGCTCGGGCCCTAATTAGAAAACCTGTTCAGCAAGCGGCATGGCTATGACACCCACCACATTGTCTGCAGACCTGTGCAGTCTGTACTGCTGCAGCGGTGTCGGTATTTAGCAGGATGGAGCTTCTGTCATTCTCTGGACCTTTGTTTTGATCCTCAATCATTAGACTATCACTAGTCAATCACTAGTGTTTTGCCTACCATGTTTTGCCTGGGGGACTTTTCCTCACCCTGCTCTGCTTGGTCTGCACGCCTTTGCCCGACGGGCTCTGTGTGGCCCTGGTTTTACGCTGCTTTGCTCGGCTCTGCTCGACTTACAGCCACCCATTATTTTATGTGCATGTGTGTACATATACAATAGTCTTTACGCTTACACAATTTTAACAAATAATGTGCATTAGGTTTGCCCCTAACAAGACTGGTAAAACACACTAGGCCCTTGTCAACAACACTCTCATCGATGTGCTTCCATGATAACGCTCATTCCAGCAAGTCACTTTGGGGAGGAAGTGTTTAGTGAGGGTTGTTCTGCAGCCTGCTCACAGACTGTACTGAGGATTTGTATTTTAAAGCTCCACATTACAAAATATGGCAGCCAGTATTTGTTACAAAAACAGCTTCTGGTGCGTTTCGTGCTCAACAACATACATGTGTTGATCAGGTATTGACAAACTGGTCAAAGCATGACGGTTTAAAATGGACCCATTGGGACATTATCATATTTGTATTAGTCTAAACATTCATGTTTGGCATCTGATTCTGGAGGAACAAGTACCACATTAGCACCAACGGACCCTGTTATTCCACAAAGTGACAGAAACCATACACTGACAAATTCTACTACAGCAGGGAGTAGAATTTGTCTGAGCAAAAGAGATCAGAAAAGGAGGCTGCTTGTTAGACAACCGTGTGCTTGCTCATCAGACTAACTTTAACTCGGAGAAGGAAGGTAAGTCAACTATTTTCCTGAGCCTAATCACAGCAGCTTGTGTTTTCTCAAATACTACGGGGTCCAAAAGTCTGAGACCATTTTGAAAATATGTCATATTTTCATATAAACCTGTAAATAATTAGAATGTTTGGAGATTTAGAAACATTTAAAAAACAAAAAGAAGTTCTGACATGTAGAATGAACATTTTTTGATTTTATTTCTAGTTCAGCAATAATCAAATTTGGGGCATCAACCATATTAACTCCTTTGTACAAAAGGTCGGATTGCCTTGAGTATTTAAAGCACAATCAGGCGCCTGACCACACCACTACAAGGTACATCACTTTGTTCACTGACAGATTGAAAAACAACTTTAAAGATACAGAATTTAAAATGTATAGAAGTCAAGACTCCAATCAGCAAAAGTCTCATCAAAAAAGAGGACGTCTCAAAACCACTTCTGAGGAGAGGAAACAAGGACAAATACTTGGGGTTGCCTGAGACATACCAGCATATTGCATGATGGAGAAACAGCCCAAACACAGCTCAATGTTTTGAAGAACTTTTTACTACATTAGAAATAATCTGACATTCTGCATCTGTGTTTAATAAACCGGACAAATTGGCTTCTAAAAAACAAGAAAAAGGAAAAAAAACAAATATTACGACACCACTGATTTCATTTATCATTTATTATTGTTTAGTGCAGAGTGTGTGATCAGAGAGGTAAGGACATGTGAAAGTCCAACAGACAAAAAAGAGGCGTAGCTCCTCCTCTGAAATTTAAATGCCTTACAGTACAAGATGTCCTCCGCTCCTCAACGACATGAAGCATGAGAGCATTCTCTGCTTTCAACTCGCTGTGCAGCCAGATGTTAAAACGTTCTGAGCAGAGTTTAAACATACTCACAGGTCTGTTCTCCCTGTGGCCATTTTAATCAATATGATGGAAATCGGAAATTTACAGCAAAGTGTTGTCTGTGCTCAGGTCTCAACAGGAAGGAAGACACTTGAGTGAGTAGCTGCTAATATTATTCAGTCTGCATCTGGCACAGTTTCACCTGTCAAGCAATTTTGTGTGGACAATAGTTTAACCACAGACAGTTGTGTATCTTGTAAAATCAATAAGATATAAAGTAAACATTAAATTATATTATTCACTTTTTGTTGTTGATCATTTATTATTAAAAGGAACATTTGGTCACATTTTGATGTGGACATTTTAATATTTATATTTTTCTTGACCTATTTGATGTAATCATAGGCTATTCTCAAAAACAGTACGGTAAAATCTGTCGCATCTCATAACAAAAATTGACGGTTCTTTTTTTTCAGGTTCTGGGACTTCTTCAAAAATAATAACGGTTTAAGAGAAATTAAAGGAGCAATGAACAACAGACACATTGGAGCAGCTGCAAAGATCCAGAAGTATTTGGATCAGCAGAATAAGATTCCACTAAATATTGGAATCACTGGAGAGTCTGGCTCTGGCAAGTCCTCCGTTGTTAATGCCTTTATAGGCCTTGACAACAGAGATATGAGAGCCGCCCCCACTGGTTGTATAGAAACCACCATGGAGGTTACACCATACGCCCATCCAAACTATCCCAACGTTACACTATGGGACCTTCCTGGAATTGGAACCACCAAGTTTCCAGCTGACAAGTACCTGAAGCATGTTGAATTTGAGAAGTTTGACTTCTTCATCATCATCTCAGAGACTCGCTTCAGAGAAAATGATGTGAAGCTCGCTAAAGAGATTCAGAAGATGGAGAAAAAGTTCTACTTTGTCCACTCAAAGATTGACAATGATTTAAACGCTGAAGAAAAAAGTCAGAGAGACTTCAGTGTTGAGAAGACCCTTGCACGCATCAGGGAAAACTGTGTTCAAGGTAAGCTTTTTTTTAGATTACTATTATAGTTTGAAGAGTGTTGTGATAATATAAATTTTTTCCTCTGGAAAACAAACAAAATTTCTCCCTGAAAATATGTTTTCTGTATTCACATTGAATATCACCCTACAGATTACCAAATTACAACATTACAATATGGGTCAGAGGGACCTGATGAATTCATCGTGGTATAAAACTACAGACCCTGATGTCTTTTTTAATATCTCAACTTTGATAATGAGTTGAGTTTTTATTGAGCCAGAGTGAAGAAAATAGAACAAATGAAGATTGTAACATTGCAACATTTTACAACTTGTATATTTAAAGTGTCCTTACCATACATAATACTCTGTGAATTAAGATTAAATCTGTGTTCAAATCATCACATATTTGTACTCATCTTGCTGCTTCACATTTCATTGGAAACTAGCGTTTTAATGACCATAATAATCAAGTTAAACCTGAATTATATTTTGTGCCTTTCCTGACACAGGTCTTCAAGAACAAGGTGTTGCTGCTACTGTCTTCCTGGTGTCCAGCTTTGACCTCCACCTGCATGACTTCCCTCTCTTACAGCAGACATTCGAGAGAGAACTTCCTGCAAACAAGAGGGATACGCTGTTGCTTGCCGTGCCCAACATCAACCTGGAGATCATCAACAGGAAGAAAGTGGCATTTCAGGCCAATTTAAAATACTATGCAGGTCTGTCTGCTGTTGGAGCAGCTGTGCCACTTCCTGGGCTTTCTGGTGCAGTTGATCTGAGCTTGCTGGTTGATGTTGCTAATATATATGCGGTTGGGTTTGGGCTTGATAAGCCGTCTCTGGAGAGACTTGCTGCCACCTCTGATGTACCATTGAGTGATCTGATGGCTGTCATCAAATCACCACTGGCTGCAGTAGAAATAACCAGTGATCTTATTGTGAAGATGCTGACCACATTTACAATCACATCTTTATCAATGATGGCAGAAGAAGGGTTGAAATATATTCCATTACTTGGAATCCCAGTAGCAGCCATCATCTCTTTTACCACAACCTACAAAGGTCTGAGTATGTTCCTCAATACGTTCACTGACGATGCACAGAGGGTGTTTAACAAGGCTCTGGGTTTGGACACCTCAGTGTGATATCGTAAAGTAAATGACAACACCTTTACTGGAACATGAAAGCTGCAGCGGTCAAAAGAGCTTTTCAATTACTTTTCTGAGTAGAGGTTCTTTCAAAGTGAATATGGCATCATAATCTAGCTGTATATTTAAATCCTTTTGATTTTACAGGTGATCAGTCTGTCCTCACAGCAGCTCTTATTCACTGTCAGTGCAGAAAATATAGAGACTTCTTACAGTTTAAAACCTTGAAACTTCATGAAACTACATTTTTTCAACAGGACAGATTTTTATTCTTCAAATTTAAACTGTGTATGGTGTAGAAGAACTATTGAATACTTGTTGTTTTCCCTATTCAAGTTGTTTGCATCATTTTGAACATTAGCACTTTGTGCAAATCAGGTGATTCTCTAATTTGTACATTTTTATCTGGTTATCGTGTCTTTTGAGAGATTTAATTAATCCTGTTGAAACAGGCTGTTCTGTCATTTAAAAACAATCATAGTTTTCATTTCATATATGTTTTTGTGGTTCTCCGAATAAACACATGTAAACATTATAATTTGAAATTTATCATCATGAAAGTGTAAATCATTTAATATATAGTTATTTCTTAAAAAGTTATGTGCTGTCATAAATAGAGGCATAAATTATATTAAAAACTTTATAATTCTTTGTGGATTTATTTCAATAATTCATAGCAGACAGTTGTGTTACTGTTGACACCTGTAGACATTTGTGATGAGTCTTCACTGCCCTTCAGTGGTCACAGTGAGGAACAACAACAGAAATAATGCAGATATTAGCATTTTCACTCTTATCCTTTATCAATAAAACGTTATTCATAATCATATCAGCATTAATGTGATTATTTATGGTTCTTTTTAACTAAACAATGCATGTTACTGCATCATATAATACATTGCAATACAAGGTGAGTTTTAACATCTCTACAGTCTTCATTGGAAACAACTTCAACATCTTATTACCTGTATTTTATGTGTAAGTGTTGACAGAATATTAGAAACAAGTCAACACTTTTCTTTGGTTGTTTGATCATTTATCATGTGTCTGACCCAATAGAACTGCTGTGTGGGCTCTTGCTGCTGATAATGCACCTCTGGAGTTGGACACCTGCACTGAGTCGACTCCACCCTGACCAATTAGGAAGTCCATCCTTCAGAGACATGCTCTCCTCTCTGGGTTGTATTTGTGGAGAAGTATTCACACTGCTGCAGGACCCAAACACTCGTCTTAACCAATGATAGTGATGAAAATAATAAACAGTCAGTGGTAAGGGACAAAAGTTTATTGTCCCCCTACAAAAGACAGGGTGTTAACTGGTTGTGAGGTTTGAGTGACGTGCACCACCTGGAGCCACAAGATGGCGCCATTTAGTCTAATCCAAACAGTCATTTCACGAGCGAACACTGTTCATGCTTTTGGAAAGCCACAACCACAAAAACACAGCAACAGGAATGGTACCTGTGAGAACGGGATCAGAGGCACTTAAAGGTGACAGGTACCAGCTGTAAATCTGTCATAAAAGAAAAGTGTTTCCTTTCACAATGACTGGGCAGAAAATGAAAGGACAGACATTTACATGTGTTCTGCTGAAAGAACATAATAGCCTGTATGTATAAAAATATGGAGCCAAATCAGAACAAGTTTTGTCAATTCAAAAACAATAAGTAAATGAAAAACTAAAATTTAAAACTGAAATTTCAAGATTTGATCTTGAACTTTTCAAAATACGACAATGTAAATAAAATAAAAGAATTTGAGAAATGTTTTGTTTTTTTACTTGAATGTAATTTTGATTTGATTCTGAAATAATTTTGAATAAGAAAATGTACTTTCAATTTTTGTTTTCTTGTGATTTTTTTCAGTTGTAGATTTTATGCTTTCAGATTCAGATATAATTTGTTTACTCTTTCAAATCTTATTTATTCAGTTTCAGATCTTTTTTCACTTTCAAATATTTGTTTTTACCTTCAGATCGTTTGAGTTCAGTTCAGACTTTTGTCCCTGATTCAGCTGAGAGGGGCGTGGAATAATGAGTGATAGCATAGCAAAAACAGCTGAGGACCTTACTCAGTCACGTTGCCTTCAGATAACAGAAATGTGTTGACATTTGAAACGTGTTTTGCACGACGAGCTGATTGGTTTAGACTGTCTGTTACTGAAAGTGTTTTCATTGGTTGCTGTCTAGAGGGCTGCACTCCAGTAAACACCTCTGCTCCTATAATGAGTGCAGAAGTCTGGTCTGATAGCTGTGCTGTACTGCATTGTTGAAGTCATTTTGGAAACAGACTTGTTGTCTCTTCTCCACTCTCTCTTTTTAACATCAGGAGGAATCCACTGTAAGTAGTTATTCATATTTTAACTTATTTCTTTGACGGTCCTCTCTTAAAAATCAGGGGTAGAGCTCTGGATGTTTTCTGTCCACAGTTTATTAATGATACTTTTCGCAAAATATATGTTAAATTACATGGAAGGGCTTTCCGGGATTATTAATGTTTCGAACTGAAAGGTGTGGTACATTCTCTATCGTGAAACTACCTCAGAAACAATATCACAGCGGGATGAACAACATCATTTGTATCATGGAAGGAATTTAAATCTCTAGATATTCTGTAAAATCCGTTAAAGTAAAGTTTTAGTCTCCTTACCTCCAAATGGACAGAATATTTGAAGTGGAAAGAAACAACATTTGAATGTGTTTGGTAGATGTACAGATTATAGTTTTGGCTGTATTTCTGATTTTGGTATGAGCATACATACACAATGGTGAAGCAGCTGATGCCCCCCTGCCTTTTCTTCTTCTGTAACCTTGTTTGGCAAAAATCAAACAGAAGTTTTCCTCTTTTTCATTTTGACCTTTGCATTTTTAGTTAATCTGGTGATCTGTGTTTAGATTAGAATTTGTATTCCAGTGTTTTGTTTATTAGAGGCGTTGCTCCATTACCACACATTATGTTGACTACTGGTATTTACTTTTAGCCCATTTTGATAAGATCCTCAAATTAAATGATAATTGGACATTGTGATGAAGATCAAAGTCTAACACAAGCCAAATTTGTACCTTCATATTGTTTAATTTCTTAGCTAACCTATCTGGTATGATCATAAAATCAAATCCAGTAATCTTACACTGTCAAAAATGTTGTATCCTGCAATATGTATATGTATATTTTTTTTTTCACATTTGTCTTTCACAGCTCTAGCATTGCCATGGCTGATCAACCTGACGTCCCCCAAAACACAGAATTTGAAAAAGAAATTCAAGAAGCAATGAAGAAAGGTAGTGCTCAAGGAGCTGCAAAGATCCAGGAGTATTTGGATCAGCAGGATAAGATTCAACTTCATATTGGAATCACAGGTGAAGCTGGTGCGGGTAAATCCACCTTTGTTAATGCCTTTAGAGGCGTAGACCACAGAGATGAGGGAGCCGCCCCTACTGGTTGTGTTGAAACCACCACGGTAGTTACACCATACGCCCATCCAAACTATCCCAACGTTACACTATGGGACCTTCCTGGAATTGGAACCACCAAGTTTCCAGCTGACAAGTACCTGAAGCATGTTGAATTTGAGAAGTTTGACTTCTTCATCATCATCTCAGCGACTCGCTTCACAGAAAATGATGTGAAGCTCGCTAAAGAGATTCAGAAGATGAAGAAAAAGTTCTACTTTGTCCGCTCAAAGATTGACAACGATTTAAATGCTGCAGAAAGAAGTCAGAGAGACTTCAATGCCGAGAAGACCCTTGCAACCATGAGGGAAAACTGCATTCAAGGTAATTTTAATTTAGATTACTATTATAGTGTGAAGAGTGTCGTGATAATATTTATTTTCTCCACTGGCAAACAAACAAAATTTCTCCCTGAAAATATGTTTTCTGTATTCACATTGAATAAAACCCTACAGATTACCAAATTACAACATTACAATATGGGTCAGAGGGACCTGATGAATTCATCGTGGTATAAAACTACAGACCCTGATGTCTTTTTTAATGTCTCAACTTTGAGAATGAGTTGAGTTTTTATTGAGCCAGAGTGAAGAAAATAGAATAAATGAAGATTGTACCATTGCAACATTTTACAACTTGTATATTTAAAGTGTCCTTACCATACATAATACTCTGTGTTTTAAGATTAAATCTGTTTAAATCATCACATATTTGTACTCATCTTGCTGCTTCACATTTCATTGGAAACCAGCGTTTTAATGACCATAATAATCAAGTTAAACCTCAATCATATTTTACGCCTTTCCTGACACAGGTCTTCAAGAACAAGGTGTTCCTGCTACTGTCTTCCTGGTGTCCAGCTTTTACCTCCACCTGCATGACTTCCCTCTCTTACAGCAGACATTAGAGAGACAACTTCCTGCACACAAGAGGGATACGCTGTTGCTTGCCGTGCCCAACATCAACCTGGAGATCATCAACAGGAAGAAAAAGGCTTTTCAGGCCAAAATAAAATACGATGCAGGTCTGTCTGCTGTTGGAGCAGCTGTGCCACTTCCTGGGCTTTCTATTGCAGTTGATCTGAGCTTGCTGGTTAATGTTGCCATAAAATATGCGGTTGGGTTTGGGCTTGATAAGCTGTCTCTGGAGAGACTTGCTGCCATCTCTGGTGTACCACTGAGTGATCTGATGGCTGTCATCAAATCACCACTGGCTGCAGTAAAAATAACCAGAGATCTTATGCTGAAGGTGCTGACCACATTTACAATCACATCTTTATCAATGATGGCAGAAGAAGGGTTGAAATATATTCCATTCCTTGGAATCCCAGTAGCAGCCATCATCTCTTTCACCACAACCTACAAATGTCTGAATATGTTCCTCAATACGTTCGCTGACGATGCACAGAGGGTGTTTAAAAAGGCTCTGGGTTTGGACACCTCAGTGTGATATTGTAAAGTAAATGACAACACCTTTACTGGAACATGAAAGCTGCAGCGGTCAAAAGAGCTTTTCAATTACTTTTCTGAGTAGAGGTTCTTTCAAAGTGAATATGGCATCATAATCTAGCTGTATATTTAAATCCTTTTGATTTTACAGGTGATCAGTCTGTCCTCACAGCAGCTCTTATTCACTCTGTCAGTGCAGAAAATATAGAGACTTCTTACAGTTTAAAACCTTGAAACATCACGAAACAAAATCTTTTTCAACAGGACATATTTTCATCCTTCAAATTTAAACTGTGTATGGTGTAGAAGAACTATTGAATAATTGTTGCTTTCCCTTTTCAAGTTGTTTGCATCATTTTGAACGTTAGCACTTTGTGCAAATCAGGTGATTCTCTAATTTGTACATTTTTATCTGGTTATCGTGTCTTTTGAGATATTTAATTAATCCTGTTGAAACAGGCTGTTCTGTCGTTTAAAAACAGTCATAGTTTTCATTTCATATGTTTTTGTAGACCTCCAAATAAACACATATCAACATTATAATTTGAAATTTATAATCATGAAAGTGTAAATCATTTGATATATAGTTATTTCTTAAAAAGTTATGTACTGTCTTAGATAGAGGCATCAATTATATTAAAAACTTTATAATTCTTTATAGATTTATTTCAATAATTCATAGCAGACGGTTTTGTTATTTTTGACACCTGTAGACATTTGTGATGAGTCTTCACTGCCCTCCAGTGGTCACAGTGAGGAACAACAACAGAAATAACAGATATTGGCATCTTCATTCTTATCCATTATCAATAAAACGTTATTCATAAACATATTAGGAAAATGTGTGGGACACAAGAAGTCAAAGATCCTCTCTGCACTGTCTCACATCATCTCTTTGACCTCACATCAGCTTGTCTCTGCTTCAGTTTGAGGAAAGGTTGAAGGAATAAAACCTGATAGGACGAGGTGTCATTGTGATAGAACTCACGATGGATAAATCAAAGCTATGGAAAAAGAGTGGATTCATCTGTGCACGAGAAACAGAACAAACCTCTCTGATGATATACCTGAGACACTAAAGTACACCTGCTGGAGTTATTTAGAAGGTACAAGTGCCAAAATCATGTTAACTGGTTGTGAGGTTTGAGTGAAGTGCACCACCTGGAGCCACAAGATGGCGCCATTTAGTCTAATCCCAACTGTCAATTCACTACTGAACACTGTTCATGCTTTTGGAAAGACACAACCACAAAAACACAGCAATATGAATGGTACCTGTGAGAACGGGATCAGAGGCACTTAACTCTTGTGTGGTGTTTGTGTCTGTGGGACCCATTTTCATTTTTTAGCAAAAGAAAAATGATACGATTAATACTTTTTTTCAAACTCAGACTCATTGGCCTTGGAGCATTTCCTGTGAAGAACATATATCAGAACACATTTTCAATAACCACACACTGTGCACCCCCCCCCCCCCCCCCACACATTTAAATTACATACTGGATGTTTGGGTCCACTGGACCCAGGGCTAATAAAAGTGTGGAAATTGTAGGTCCTGTGTACTTTCACTCTGTCCTCCTCCTCTCTGGGCCAGCTGTTAGTGTGTGTGTGTGTGTGTGTGTGTGTGTGTGTGTGTGTGTGTGTGTGTGTGTGTGAGTTTTGTGTTACTGCTCCTGCCCTTCCACACAAGGTTGCAACATGGTTGAAAAATTCAAGCACCAACACCTGTCTGCTCTCACATTTCCAAACATTTTACCCTCTGTCTTGCGGGAACCAATCTTTATTTGCTCATACTCTATCCCAGCTGCAAATTGGGGGCGGGACACAATAAATATAGCTTTACCAGTGTGGCAAATGATCAAGATGGCCAAAAGATTCTCTGCTCAGAGGGCCTTGCAATTGATTTTGGAAGAGAGAGAAGCTTTTGATGAATATGTAGAGGAAGAGGTTTCAGATTGTGAGGATCTCATTTCTGAAAATTCAGAGTCTGACAGTGACTTTGAAAAAGAGGATGAGATTGAGCATCAGCTAGTTACAAAAGGAAGACGAGCCCCAGAAAAAGATTAAAACATTGAGGAATGTTCCATTTTCCTGTAAATTGTACCTCTATTTATTTGCCTTATTTAGTTTGCTATATTTTGTATGTACACAACATTACAAAAACAATTTATATTCAAAATATGAATAATTAAACTGTGGTCCGTGTATGATGGATAGTTCTGAGACTTGTATAAGAATGAGAATCTATTTTTTTGTCCATTTCTATAATTTTATGTTTTGTTTTGTATTTTTTCTCACCCTGTGTCTTTTGTAGGGGGACAATAAACTGTTGTCCCTTACAACTGACTGTTTATTCTTTTCATCACTATCATTTGTTGAGGCGAGTGTTTGGGTCCTGCAGCAGTGTGAATACTTCTCCACAAATACAACCCAGAGAGGAGAGCATGTCTCTGAAGGATGGACTTCCTAATTCTTCAGGGTGGAGTCGACTCAGTGCAGGTGTCCAACTCCAGAGGTGCATTATCAGCAGCAAGAGCCCACACAGCAGTTCTATTGGGTCAGACAAATGATAAATGATCAAACAACCAAAGAAAAGTGTTGACTTGTTTCTAATATGCTGTGAACCCTTATGTTTAAGTTGATGTATGGTAAGGACACTTTAAAATATACAATTTGTAAAATGTATTATTGTTGCAATGTTACAATCTTCATTTGTTCTATTTTCTTCACTCTGGCTCAATAAAAACTCAACTCATTCTCAAAGTTGAGATTTTTTTAAAAAAGACATCAGGGTCTGTAGTTTTATACCACGATGAATTAAGCAGATCCCTCTGACCCATATTGTAATATTATCAGTTGATAATCTGTAGGGTGATATTCAACGTGAATACAGAAAACACATTTTCTGGTAGAAAGTTTGTTGGTTTGCCAGAGGAAAAAATAAATATTATCACGACACTTCAAAATATAATATTAAAAACGTACCTTGAACGCAGTCTTCTCTGATGCGTGCAGGGGTGTTCTCTGCACTGAAGTCTCTCGAAGATAAAACAGTTTAGACCGTGTAAGATTACTGGATTTCATATTATGATCATACCAGATAGGTTAGCTAAGAAAATAACTAATATGAAGATACAAAGTTGGCTTGTGTTAGACTTTGATCTTCATCACAATGTCCAATTATTATTATATTTGAGGATTTTATCAAAATGGTCTTAAAGTAAATACTAGTAGTCAACATAGTATGTGATAATGGCGCAAAGCTTCTAATAAACAAAACACTGGAATACAAATTCTAATCTAAACACAGATCACCAGATTATCCATAAATGCAAGGCCCAAAATGGAAAAAGAGGAAAAAGTCTGTGTGGTGGTGGGGCATGGTTTGGCTCAGCTGTAGGAGGGACTGATTGAGGGAGTGGTTCAGGGAAGGGTGCCTTGAAGAGGCTCAATTAGCCCAGGTGCATTCAATCACCGATTGTCTCTCTCTTCCCCCTTAAAACTCGAAAGCAGGACACCGGACATTTCGCACGACTGGGGACGCTGAACAGCAGGGTGGCTGCGGGACACGTGTGCCCGGATGCTCAGCAGGAGAACACACAGTTAGTTATATGTTGTTTGATGGTGAAATAAACACCTTTTGAGCTTTACTGGAGCTGTTTGTTGTCGTTCTCGCTGAGAAAACCCACGGTATCAACAGACATCTGTTACAGTCTGTTTGATTTTTGCCATACAAGGTTACAGAAGAAGAAAGGGCACACTGTAAAAAGAAACCTACATAATCTACCCAATAAAAGTGAGGTAACAATTTGCACTCAGTTTGTTTGGGTAGATTTCACTCCTTATTTTGAGTAAAAAATACCTACATTTAACAGCTATGACACACTAAAAGAAATCAGGTAAAGTCTACTTAATATGTCTCAATACATTACACAACTGATTACTTAAAAAAAGGGAGTAATATAAACTCTTAATATATTATCAATAATAAATCAATATGACTAATTAAACATTAGCTATTCAGAAAAGGTAAGTTTTACTTAAAAAACAAATGTCAGACAAAAGAGTTGATCTTGTGAATTACTTTTTCTTTAACAAAGGTTACAAAAGGACTCTTAATTCAGTAGAAACTGAGTCCTCCTGTTGCTGCCAGAAACAGCCATGCCACTTCCTGAACAGGTTTTCTAATTAGAGCTTCCACTTCTTAAGTGAACTAAAATGTTGTGTCAGAAACAAAAATGTGACGTCTTCTGGTTGTTATGATTGTTTAGATGATTTGTCAGATTGTTAACTAACGAACGCTTTGCTTTCAATTTTGGGGGCATAGCGCAGGTGAACAAAAATACAGAGAAGCAGTCCCAAAAGAAGGGTTCAAAACAACGAGGGAGAGCTAGTGACAGCAGAGGAGAGGTGCTGCAAAACACAGACGGTGAAAAGACGAGCTGACACAAAGAGAAGGAAAAGCACGGATTAAATACACTGAGAGGACAATGATGGACAAACTCATATACTGCTTGAAACTATATGGTGGGGCAGATCACAGCAGGGGGAAACACACAAGGGCAGGAAGTGAAGTAAATTAGAGGGTGTCATAAAAAAAGCTAATACCACATAGACATGATCATACACTGTAAAAAATGTTTAGCGGGTAGCAGTTATTATCTATGCAAATCGTTAAAATTTTACCCAAATCTATTTGTCTGCAAGTGAAATATATAACAATGTATAAATTCAACCAAAACGGTTGAATGAAAAAAACAAGATAAAATGTACCCCCAGATATCAGCCCTGCAATGCAAAGCGCCAAGCCTCACTTCATAAGTTTGAGCTGCTGGTAAAACTCCTGTTTAACATTTTGTTGTGTGTCATATCATGAATTCAAATGTCATCTTATTCAGTGGTTAGATTCAACGTGCTTCTGTGTTACACTCGGTATTAAGTTGGTAAACTTCTTAAGGCACTAAATGATTTAAAACGTAGATGTTTTATTGTTCACAATTATTAATGTAGGTTAAATCTTACATCACCTCTACCTGGTGAAAGCTGATTGGTTTAGACTGTCTGTTACTGAAAGTGTTTTCATTGGTTGCTGTCTAGAGGGCTGCACTCCAGTAAACACCTCTGCTCCTATAATGAGTGCAGAAGTCTGGTCTGATAGCTGTGCTGTACTGCATTGTTGAAGTCATTTTGGAAACAGACTTGTTGCCTCTTCTCCACTCTCTCTTTTTAACATCAGGACGAATCCACTGTAAGTAGTTATTCATATTTTAACTTATTTCTTTGACGGTCCTCTCTTAAAAATTAGGGGTAAAGCTCTGGATATTTTCTGTCCGCAGTTTATTAATGATACTTTTAGCAAAATATATGTTAAATTACACGGAAGGGCTTTCCAGGATTATTAATGTTTCGAACTGAAAGGTGTGGTACATTCTCTATCGTGAAACTTGAAACTACCTCAGAAACAATATCACAGCGGGATGAACAACATCATCTGTATCATGGAAGGAATTTAAATCTCTAGGTTTTCTGTCAAATCCATTAAAGTAAAGTTTTTGTCTCCTTACCTCCAAATGGACAGAATATTTGAAGTGGAAAGAAACAACATTTGAATGTGTTTGGTAGATGTACAGGTTATAGTTTTGATTGTAGTTCTGATTTTGGTATGAGCATACATACACAATGGTGAAGCAGCTGATGCCCCCCTGCCCTTTCTTCTTCTGTAACCTTGGATGGCAAAAATCAAACTGAAGTTTTCCTCTTTTTCATTTTGATAAGATCTTAAAATTAAATAATAATTGGAAATTGAGATGAAAATCAAAGTCTAACACAAGCCAACTTTGTATCTTCATAGCTAATTTCTTAGCTAACAGAAGTTGATCTTGTGAATTACTTTTTTATTTAACAAAGGTTACAAAAGGACTCTCTTAAATCAGCAGAAACCAAGTGTCTTGAACACTTCAAATTTGTTTGTATGTGCATAAGAACTAAAGACTAAAATATGTAAACAAACAGCCATGCCACTTCCTGAACAGGTTTTCTAATTAGAGCTTCCACTTGTTAAGTGAACTAAAATGTTGTGTCAGAAACAAAAATGTGACGTCTTCTGGTTGTTATGATTGTTTAGATGATTTGTCAGATTGTTAACTAACAAACGCTTTGCTTTCAATTTTGGGGGCATAGCGCAGGTGAACAAAAATACAGAGAAGCAGTCCCAAAAGAAGAGTTCAAAACAACGAGGGAGAGCTAGTGACAGCAGAGGAGAGGTGCTGCAAAACACAGACGGTGAAAAGACGAGCTGACACAAAGAGAAGGAAAAGCACGGATTAAATACACTGAGAGGACAATGATGGACAAACTCATATACTGCTTGAAACTATATGGTGGGGCAGATCACAGCAGGGGGAAACACACAAGGGCAGGAAGTGAAGTAAATTAGAGGGTGTCATAAAAAAAGCAAATACCACGTAGATATGATCATACACTGTAAAAAATGTTTGGCGGGTAGCAGTTATTATCTATGCAAATCGTTAAAATTTTACCCAAGTCTATTTGTCTGCAAGTGAAATATATAACAATGTATAAATTCAACCAAAACGGTTGAATGAAAAAAACAAGATAAAATGTACCCCCAGATATCAGCCCTGCAATGCAAAGCGCCAAACCTCACTTCATAAGTTTGAGCTGCTGGTAAAACTCCTGTTTAACATTTTGTTGTGTGTCATATCATGAATTCAAATGTCATCTTATTCAGTGGTTAGATTCAACGTGCTTCTGTGTTACACTAGGTATTAAGTTGGCAAACTTCTTAAGGCACTAAATGATTTAAAACGTAGATGTATTATTGTTCACAATTATTAATGTAGGTTAAATCTTACATCACCTCTACCTGGTGAAAGCTGATTGGTTTAGACTGTCTGTTACTGAAAGTGTTTTCATTGGTTGCTGTCTAGAGGGCTGCACTCCAGTAAACACCTCTGCTCCTTATAATGAGTGCAGAAGTCTGGTCTGATAGATGTGCTGTACTGCATTGTTGAAGTCATTTTGGAAACAGACTTGTTGTCTCTTCTCCACTCTCTCTTTTTAACATCAGGACGAATCCACTGTAAGTAGTTATTCTGATTTTAACTTATTTCTTTGAGGGTCCTCTCTTAAAAATCAGGGGTAGAGCTCTGGATATTTTCTGTACGCAGTTTATTAATGATACTTTTAGCAAAACATATGTTAAATTACCTGGAAGGGCTTTCCAGGATTATTAATGTTTCGAACTGAAAGGTGTGGTACATCCTCTATCGTGAAACTTGAAACTACCTCAGAAACAATATCACAGCGGGATGAACAACATCATCTGTATCATGGAAGGAATTTAAATCTCTAGGTTTTCTGTCAAATCCATTAAAGTAAAGTTTTAGTCTCCTTACCTCCAAATGGACAGAATATTTGAAGTGGAAAGAAACAACATTTGAATGTGTTTGGTAGATGTACAGATTATAGTTTTGATTGTATTTCTGATTTTGGTATGAGCATACATACAAAATGGTGAAGAAGCTGATGCCCCCCTGCCCCTTCTTCTTCTGTAACCTTGTTTGGCAAAAATCAAACAGAAGTTTTCCTCTTTTTCATTTTGGCCTGACATTCCTCAAATTAAATGATAATTGGACATTGTGATGAAGATCAAAGTCTAACACAAGCCAAATTTGTACCTTCATATTATTTAATTTCTTAGCTAACCTGTCTAGTATGATCATAAAATCAAATACAGTAATCTTACACTGTCAAAACTGTTGTATCTTACAATATATATATATATATTTTTTCTTCACATTTGTCTTTCACAGCTCTAGCATTGCCATGGCTGATCAACCTGACGTCCCCCATAACACAGAATTTGAAAAAGAAATTCAAGAAGCAATGAACAAAGGTTATGCTCAAGGAGCTGCAAAGATCCAGGAGTATTTGGATCAGCAGGATAAGATTCAACTTCATATTGGAATCACAGGTGAATCTGGTGCGGGTAAATCCTCCTTTGTTAATGCCTTTAGAGGCGTAGACAACAGAGATGAGGGAGCCGCCCCTACTGGTTGTGTTGAAACCACCACGGTAGTTACACCATACGCCCATCCAAACTATCCCAACGTTACACTATGGGACCTTCCTGGAATTGGAACCACCAAGTTTCCAGCTGACAAGTACCTGAAGCATGTTGAATTTGAGAAGTTTGACTTCTTCATCATCATCTCAGCGACTCGCTTCACAGAAAATGATGTGAAGCTCGCTAAAGAGATTCAGAAGATGAATAAAAAGTTCTACTTTGTCCGCTCAAAGATTGACAACGATTTAAACGCTGTAGAAAGAAGTCAGAGAGACTTCAATGCCGAGAAGACCCTTGTCACCATGAGGGAAAACTGCGTTGAAGGTAATTTTAATTTAGATTACTATTATAGTGTGAAGAGTGTCGTGATAATATTTATTTTCTCCTCTGGCAAACAAACAAAATTTCTCCCTGAAGATATGTTTTCTTTATTCACATTGAATAAAACCCTACAGATTACCAAATTACAACATTACAATATGGGTCAGAGGGACCTGATGAATTCATCGTGGTATAAAACTACAGACCCTGATGTCTTTTTTAATATCTCAACTTTGATAATGAGTTGAGTTTTTATTGAGCCAGAGTGAAGAAAATAGAACAAATGAAGATTGTAACATTGCAACATTTTACAACTTGTATATTTAAAGTGTCCTTACCATTCATAATACTCTGTGAATTAAGATTAAATCTGTGTTCAAATCATCACATATTTGTACTCATCTTGCTGCTTCACATTTCATTGGAAACTAGCGTTTTAATGACCATAATAATCAAGTTAAACCTGAATTATATTTTGTGCCTTTCCTGACACAGGTCTTCAAGAACAAGGTGTTGCTGCTACTGTCTTCCTGGTGTCCAGCTTTGACCTCCACCTGCATGACTTCCCTCTCTTACAGCAGACATTAGAGAGAGAACTTCCTGCACACAAGAGGGATACGCTGTTCCTTTCCGTGCCCAACATCAACCTGGAGATCATCAACAGGAAGAAAAAGGCTTTTCAGGCCAAAATAAAATACTATGCAGGTCTGTCTGCTGTTGGAGCAGCTGTGCCACTTCCTGGGCTTTCTATTGCAGTTGATCTGAGCTTGCTGGTTAATGTTGCTAAAAAATATGCGGTTGGGTTTAGGCTTGATAAGCCGTCTCTGGAGAAACTTGCTGCCACCTCTGGTGTACCACTGAGTGATCTGATGGCTGTCATCAAATCACCACTGGCTGCAGTAGAAATAACCACAGATCTTATTCTGAAGGTGCTGACCACACTTACAATCACATCTTTATCAATGATGGCAGAAGAAGGGTTGAAATATATTCCATTCCTTGGAATCCCAGTAGCAGCCATCATCTCTTTCACCACAACCTACAAATGTCTGAGTATGTTCCTCAATACATTCGCTGACGATGCACAGAGGGTGTTTAACAAGTCTCTGGGTTTGGACACCTCAGTGTGATATTGTAAAGTAAATGACAACACCTTTACTGGAACATGAAAGCTGCAGTGGTCAAAAGAGCTTTTCATTTACTTTTCTGAGTAGAGGTTCTTTCAAAGTGAATATGGCATCATAATCTAGCTGTATATTTAAATCCTTTTGATTTTACAGGTGATCAGTCTGTCCTCACAGCAGCTCTTATTCACTCTGTCAGTGCAGAAAATATAGAGACTTCTTACAGTTTAAAACCTTGAAACTTCATGAAACTACATTTTTTCAACAGGACGGATTTTTATTCTTCAAATTTAAACTGTGTATGGTGTAGAAGAACTATTGAATAATTATTGTTTTCCCTTTTCAAATTGTTTGCATCATTTTGAACATTAGCACTTTGTGCAAATCAGGTGATTCTCTAATTTGTACATTTTTATCTAGTTATTGTGTCTTTTGAGAGATTTAATTAATCCTGTTGAAACAGGCTGTTCTGTCATTTAAAAACAATCATAGTTTTCATTTCATATATGTTTTTGTGGACCTCCAAATAAACACATATAAACATTATAATTTGAAATTTATAATCATGAAAGTGTAAATCATTTAATATATAGTTATTTCTTAAAAAGTTATGATGCTGTCATAAATAGAGGCATAAATTATATTAAAAACTTTATAATTCTTTGTGGATTTATTTCAATAATTCATAGCAGACAGTTGTGTTACTGTTGACACCTGTCGACATTTGTGATGAGTCTTCACTGCCCTTCAGTGGTCACAGTGAGGAACAACAACAGAAATAATGCAGATATTAGCATCTTTATTCTTATCCTTTATCAATAAAATGTATTCATAAACATATTAGCATTAATGTGATTATTTATTATTCTTTTTAACTAAACAATGCATGTTAATGCATTATATAATACATTGCAATACAAGGTGAGTTTTAACATCTCTACAGTCTTCATTGGAAACAACTTCAACATCTTATTACCTGTATTTTATGTGTAAGTGTTGACAGAATATTAGAAACAAGTCAACACTTTTCATTGGTTGTTTGATCATTTATCATTTGTCTGACCCAATAGAACTGCTGTGTGGGCTCTTGCTGCTGATAATGCACCTCTGGAGTTGGACACCTGCACTGAGTCGACTCCACCCTGACCAATTAGGAAGTCCATCCTTCAGAGACATGCTCTCCTCTCTGGGTTGTATTTGTGGAGAAGTATTCACACTGCTGCAGGACCCAAACACTCGTCTCAACAAATGATAGTGATGAAAAGAATAAACAGTCAGTTGTAAGGGACAAAAGTTTATTGTAACCCTACAAAAGACACAGGGTGAGAAAAAATACAAAACAAAACATAAAATTATAGAAATGGAAAAAAAAAAGATTCTCATTCTTATACAAGTCTCAGAACTATCCATCATACACGGACCACAGTTTAATTATTCATATTTTTAATATAACATTTTTTTGTAATGCTGTGTACATACAAAATATAGCAAACTAAATAAGGCAAATAAATAGAGGTACAATTTACAGGAAAATGGAACATTCCTCAATGTTTGAATCTTTTTTTTTCTTCTTTTTTTTTTAATTTTTTTTTATCTCATCTGAAACATCAAAAATGGTGTACAAAATGATTTTTTTTTTTTGTCCGACTGTACATCTTTCGGTGGAGGATACTTTTTTTTTTTTAAAAACTTTTTTATTCCAACCATAAAAATACTGTCTTCTCACAATTACACAACCTTAAAGAACGGGTGCAACTTTTCTGAAAAGCAGTACAAACTGTGGTGTAACAGGTGCGTTCCAATAGCAATCAATTCTCTATTAAAGTATAAAGTCAACACATCACACTTTGTGCACCTTTCTTTAGGCATGCAGGTCAACGCCATGTGCATGTAATGACAGAAATGTGGTGGTGACAGAGTCCCCCCCTACATACACCCCAATAGTTTCCATTTTACCACGAATACCATCTCTTATCATCTCTAACGTGTTTCCAGCGTCCCAGCCGGAGTCCCCGACCTCACTTGCCCCTTTTCTCTTTTATTCCTCTACACACCATGTTTTATTTGCACCACACTTTTGTTGCACCCTTCTCCTTTCTAGAGGGACGTAAAGCCCTCAAAATGGCGCTGCAAATGGAAATGTCCCATGATAAAAAAGTGCATTGAACAAGCTACTAATTTCTTTCCTCTGATTTCCATCTTTACACTCCAAAATCAGCCAGTCAATGGCCAAATAAACATCCAAACATGTAACAACACAAACATGTATTAATACTGACAATGTTGCAATACCCCTCAGTAAATAGTCTGCACTAGAATATGGGTTAAAGCTCTGAATTAAGAGTTTAAAGGGTCTGCTGAAGTCTGATATACTAACTGTGATTAACTCGAAGGACAAAGGAGCAGAAGTTAGAAAGTAGAACAGCTCAAATATACATGTATTGTAATGGTTTAAGATTAGGCAATCATCTGTCATTTTCTCCTTTGTGATTTTAAAAAGTGTCTGAAAGTTTGAATTGATTTTGGTTTACTGGTTAATCTCTAAAGTGTGGGACACAGGAAGTCAAAGATCCTCTCTGCACTGTCTCACATCATCTCTTTGACCTCACATCAGCTTCTCTCTGCTTCAGTTTGAGGAAAGGTTGAAGGAATAAAACCTGATAGGACGAGGTGTCATTGTGATACAACTCACGATGGATAAATCAAAGCTATGGAAAAAGAGTGGATTCATCTGTGCACGAGAAACAGAACAAACCTCTCTGATGATATACCTGAGACACTAAAGTACACCTGCTTGAGTTATTTAGAAGGTACAAGTGCCAAAATCATGTTAACTGGTTGTGAGGTTTGAGTGAAGTGCACCACCTGGAGCCACAAGATGGCGCCATTTAGTCTAATCCCAACTGTCATTTCACTAGCGAACACTGTACATGCTTTTGGAAAGCCACAACCACAAAAACACAGCAATAGGAATGGTACCTGTGAGAACGGGATCAGAGGCACTTAAAGGTGAACATTAACAAAAGTTTAAGAAAAGAAAAGCTGGCAGGATGAAGGAATACCGACAAACCGGGAAGGTCTTTCCTAATAATACATCCAATAGTGGGGGTTAGGTCTATCTGTTTGTTCAGGAACACTGTTAATGAAGTCTTCTTCTCGTTTTATAACATTGCTGTATATACAAGTGCTCATTGAGTCAAGTGCAGTGGGAATATTTCTCATTCAATGTGAGGAATGGGGGGAAAGAACTGCAACATGAGATCTGTGTTTACTGTCACTATGAGAACAAACTTTACTCCTGAACCAGGGCCTGCTTCTCAAAGTCTTTGGACCTGTTTTGCCAAATTCAACGAGACTGGATTTAATAATCTTAAACTGTGTGCCAAACCCTGAAGCTGTCAAATTAAAGCCATCCGATTCAGGATGACTGGGCCAACATAGGATGTGTCCATTTTTCAGCTTGCTATGGGAGTCCAATCCTTCTACTGCAATCCTGGACACTTCACATACAGCCATTTACTGCACTATTCTGACCACATATGTGGATGGGAAGACTAAAAGGGGGCTATGTAAGAAGTAACTGGTTGAGGCTCTAATAATTCATGTGTGTGTGGATCTCTACCTGTTTACATTAGGATGTATGCTCATATGTGGAAAATGTATTTTTTTTCTTTTTCTGCTTGATCCTCAATTTCATTTAATGACTCATAATTGAATTTGAGCCAATCAGCTTTCTCATCTCCTGGAGAACTGACTGGGAGTCACAGCTGAGCCTTCATTACAGAGTTTCCTTTCTTTGAGAACTCTTCCTTTAGTGAGCTGTAATGACCCCCTTTAAAAATTTGATCTCATTGAGATCTCACCCCACACATTACATCCCAGTCTGTCAGACCTACTGCTTAGGTTTCTGAAAAAGCATACATCAATTTAAAAGCAAATACATTTAATATTTTCAAAACCTTTGAGGAAATATTTGGTTGGCTTCAAAATGTGGGTCAGACTGTTGTTTGGCAGCAGGTTGCCTATAGTGACGTAAACATTTAAGAGAAGGTACAAGGCCAGGTGAGAGTAGGGATTCTTTTCCGTGACGCCCTCTGAGGTGGTTGTCCTTCTGTTAGTGTCCTGTCATTGTACACTTTTAAAGAACCTAACAGTTCAATTAAATGACCTTTCCACACCCTGTAAGTGCTTTGTTGTGCCCTGACATTACAATAAGAGACCCATCATACGACATGGTCTGACATTAGACTGCCAACTGAAATAAAAACACAGAGATGCAGTATGATGAGCCTGAATCCTGGTTAACAGCGTAATCAGGCACTAGTTTAACTTGTAGTGAGAGTGAAACCTCCTCAACTGGGCAGATGGCTCTGCAGTGACACCAAATGTTTTAGTATTAGCGGAACAGATCCTACAGATAGTATGGTTGATACTCACTAGTTGCAGCTGCTGGAGCATACAGACTGACAGCAGAGCAAATTCATTTATGGCATTCCTTCATTATCTTTGTCAGAGATAAAGGTAATCTGAGAACAGAGAGGACGCTGTAGTTGGCTTGTGGACTTTTGAGTGTAAAGTTTGTCAGGAAAGCTACAGTGCAAACAAGACATACAGGTATGAAAAGGATGAGCAATTATCTCTTTTACATAAAGCGCAAAATGTATAGAAATTCACTTCAACAGCAATGTGAACTTGAAACACCAACAAATAATGCATTGCGTGTACAAAATCCCAAAATGCCAAAACATAAAAAAAAAACCTCTACATCTTTGCAATTAGCTTGTCTGCATCTAAATATAAATATATATCAACGCCTAATTGCAGTATGTTTTGTATTAATACATTTACATTTGTTTTCTCTTCGATTTGGCACTGGTTAATGCCAGAACAACGTTAAAACCATTTCAGAGTGTAGGTGAGGCTTGACCCATGTGGCACAGTCATCGTTTTGTGCATCAAGGCAAGAAGTTGTTCTTCCCTTGAGAGGAGCGCTTTGTTTCCAGGGAAACTGCAGGTTGGGATGTACGTACGTCTTCCCTGGGAATGCAGTACGCCATAGGAGACCACTGGGATGAATCTTCTGTTTTGAAGCGTTACCTCCCGTCGCGTATCCTTCCCCACTCTTTCAGAAGCCTACAAAGCATTCTGGGATTCGCTGTCTCCATGCCCTTCCTTGCAATAAAGGAAGTTCATGAACATCTATCCATTCTGTGGCTGAGAATCTCTCTTTTCGTGGGAACACCTGACACAACCACGACCGTGGAGGTTATGGCTTAGTTCCCTGTAACTTCTTCCTCTGTGTTTTTTACATCTGCCTAGAGAGGCTTCATAGTCCTTTTTCCAAATCCGTTTGCTTGGCCTCGAGTCTATGTACAGTGTGACTGGCTAATCCCAACGTCTTATGTGTTGTTAAGTCAGATAGCTAAATGATCGCGCTTCTCCAGAACCAACGGGCTCATAGAGAAGCAGCGAAGGGTTTGTGAGTGGAGAAAAAAAAAGAGTGACAGTGAAAAACAGTAGGGTGATAGCGAGAACCTTGAGCACAGTGTTAAAAGGATATGGTCAAATGACATGGGATAATGTGTCACAGTGGTCTGTCCGTCCATCCATCCCGACTGTCTTCATCCAGCTCAGGAGATCAAACAAAGTCCAGGACAAACGGGTTGGAAATAGCTTTACAAGACCAATCAGAGGAGAGTGTTGCATCCTTCATAGCTGTCCATACATGTTGCTACATGTCCAGTTACATCCTCTCCAAAGTCAGCGGTCACTGCTCCAGGACCTGGACTAAAGGTGTTAAGAGATCTACGCCGTGGCAGAATTTAGGTGTCTAGAGTTTTTTTTGTTTTGTTTTTTTCCTTCCTTTACGCGACCTAGTAGTTGACCTTGGTTACAGCTCGTTCGCGGCCACCACCCTCCACCAGCTGGTTGACCGAGCGCTTCCTGTTACGCTTGAACTTGTTTAGGTCCTTATCGAAGACCTCACCGGACCGCAATGCCGACACCAGGTCATCGAACTCCCCGCCGACCTCATCTGACGCTCCGCTCTTCTTGGCCCGCCGTTCCCGCTCCCTCTGCTCCTTGAGCTAGAGAGGGAGAGAAGATGGGGGCGGGGGGAGATTAATTTAAATTTAGAATAAACTGTCATGGCTTTCACAGGTTTATTCAAAAATTGTCTCACCATGGCCTCCATCCGTGCCCTCCTCTCCTCCTCATCCTTGCGTCGCTGCATGTTCTCCAGGTCTTGCCGTGCTTCACTGAACGACTGTAAGAATGTGTCGAAGATCCCGAAGAACTCGTCAGGCTGCATCCTCCGTTCTTCCTCCCCAAAGTGCTTCAGAGATTTGGCAAACTGCAAAGAAGACACATCATTTTTTACATTCTGACATGTAGTGACGAAGAAGCCGCTCCGTACACAGTAATACTGAATAAATATGGGAACGGTAGCTGACATAAAACCTTATTGCGTTGACTGAATTCTCTGCGTTGGCCCTGACTTCTTATAGTTTATGCAGTAAAAGGAACACGTGAGCCTGCATATGCATGCCTGTCACATTCATCTACTGGTGCGCATGCTTGATGTTCTCAAGAACTGCAGGAACACACACACACACACACACACACACACACACACACACACACACACACACACACACACACACACACACACGTACACACACAACCAATGAGAATGACTGCATGATTTGACCACCGTATGTCCACCCTGCTCTGTTCCATCTGCTCAGTGCTCTGCGCCAGGACAATGCCTGCAGCCAGACCTACTCCACATTCCCACACACTCAGCTTTGTACGGCAGTGTGCAGCAGAAACCGAACGTGACACAATATATGCCACTTACAGGTCAGAGAGTTAGACGTCAGCACGTTATCTGACAGCTTTGAACTTTAATAAATGTGTTGCAGTACAATTTTGGCAAAATTTCAGTTTATATAAGTTCCTCTGATTGATTATTAATCCTGATTATATGGTTTTAGGAAATAAATGCATCAAATGCACTCTTTTAACTTGAAATAACTTCACTCTGTTGTTAAATGACACAGCAGCTGACTGAACGTCTTGCAAACCTACAACTTGCTGTTTTGAGTGCATAAGTGCATTCACGCCGATAAGTATGGCAACATGCAGTGCACTATGAGTATCCTGGATGGTGGACTCATAACGGTCAAAACGTTGAGCATGAAACCCTAGAAACTTCTCACCCTCGACAGTCATTGGCGTTGTAGTAAAAGGTCCATTAACTTATTTTCAAACTGCAAAAATTGCTTGCCAAGAAAGCTGTAGCTGTTGCGAACACCAGACTATACATGTATACAAGTTGTACACGTTTCCACAAGTATTTATTTTTTACAAAGTACCATGATACAGTTGTTGGATGGAATCCATCATTTTAGTGTGTGCGTGTGTGCATGCGTGCGTGCGTGTGTGCGCGCGTGTGTGTGTGTGTGTGTGAAAAAGAGGCCACGAAAACATTTTAAAGTACAATGACCAAACAAAGCTGTTGGTCTGTGATGCATTCAATGTGGTGGTTGTCATTGTTGCCTGGGAGTGCACAACGGCTGTGTACTACATGGAAGTATACTGATGTAAGTACGCGAGTTGAAACACAGCCTTAGACTCGACATGATTAAAAACAGCAGTGGAAGAACATTTATTATGCAAAATGGCCTTTTTAGGCGCATTTTGAATCATCATTACTGATACAATAAGGTGCAAGACACCTTTAAAAACTGTATCTGGTTGAGGTGGAGCTATTTCTAACTACAAATGCATCAGTGTTATGTAACTTCAGGAGAAAAACACTGTGCTGGTATATTACTTTGTCACTCTGAAGAGCGCAGACCAAAACATTGTAAATGTCTAAACAAATCAAATCTTTCAGTTAGAAAGCTGCTGCCTCTGATGTACTGTAACAGAGTTCTCTCTTGAAGGGGAGTAGAGAGGCTAGTATATACTGTATGTGGTCCTCGTGTTGTGATAAAATGGAGTTGGGCCTCGCTATTTTGTGAGGACGCAAAACCATCCCGTCATTATGGTCCTGGTCACCATGGCAACCCCACCATCTTCCCTTTCTCTCCTTGTAATTATGTGTCTGGTCAAATCTGTTTCCTCTCATCCTCTCGAGTCTGTGCTAAATGAGTAAACACAGACACACACACACACAATGAAATAGAGAATGCGAAGTCACACAGATGCAACTCATCTCAGACAAACAAACAAACAAACACACACACACACACACACACACACACACACACACACACACACACACACACACACACACACACACACACACACACTGCCCTGCTCTAGGATAGGCTAATTATCTAGGTGGATTATTTAATGTTGTAATGTACCCTTATTGTTTGACTTAAAATTTTATTACATTTCTTTTGTCATGGATGTTGCATAAATCCTGTCAAACACTCGTATTGTGACAGCTGGGTATGTGAGAAAATGCTATTCCAATTCTCTGAAAGGAAACATAATTGACAAAATTATATCTAAATACAAACAAGATCATTTTTCATATCTAACCCAAAGAAAATATACAGGGACACAAGCGTGTCCTGAGAGAATCCACTTTTATCTGATTTTATCTGATCCCTCGCTCTCTACAGACACCTATGCAGTACAGACCGGGGAAAAGGAGCAAAGTTCATTTTACAGTCATGCCTCAGTTAGTGGAAACACTGAAATGCTCCCATACAAACAAACACAATACCAGTCCACATGTCAACGAACTGCAAGAAGAAAAAAGTCCAGTGATGGTGTGATAGTTAAAGTATTGACAGCTAGCAGCTGTGAAGCTCAACTAGACATGAAAGTGGGAACAAAAGATTGTGTATGTGCAGGGAAACTGCAGTAAGGTCCATTTCAAAAGACCTTTGGGTCAGATGCTCGTTTACAAATGGGTCAAAATGTAATTTCTTTTTCCTGTATTACATAGCGTTGAAGGTTAAGTTGCACACAACATAAAGATTAGACATCAAATACTCCAATACCCAGCTCTGGACTTGAAATGAACTACATTTACTACATCATACTTAAACTTTATATACCAACGAACAAGGCTCTTGAAGTAAGAACAGCTCTTTCATAATACCACTGGCATTTGTAAGAAGGCTAATGGCTAAAATCAAGACTGGGGAAAAAAAAAAGCCTTTCTCATCAGAATGTGTTTTTATGCACGCATCACTGATTTATTTGATCATTTTTTACTGTTAATATTTACGGGACAGAGATGGACACTAAATGTTAAAGGTGTGTGTGTTGTTCTTTTTTAGGCTATTCGATTGTTGTCACCAAGTCACATCAACAACCACAACAGGCATTGTGAGAATGCTTAAAGATCAGCTTGTTTGAGCCAAGCCATCTATCACGAGGCCTTCTTTTATTTTTGGTCAGAATGACATCCCTGCTGAGTGGCAAATCCATCCACACTTTTGCATAACTTGCACAATACTAATATCAAGCAGACACGACACAAGCTATGATGGATTAGTTTAATCAAGTAAGTTTCAGGTCTCTACAGGCCGATTCTCATGCTGTTGTAAAAGTAACTAATAACCGACTGTACAGGCTGCCTGTGTGTCCGTAAAACGCAAGAAATCACTTACAGTACAGCGAGCTTTGGAAAATGGTTGGCAGAAATGTGCAGTAATTTGAAACAAATGGGCTATAACATGCAAAGACGCTGGTTAGGTTGTATGAATGATGAAGGGAGATTGATGACACACATAGGTGCAGTTTTTAATGTTCCAAGTCATCTACTGAAGGTCTTTTATTAGCCAAATTCACATTAGTGCCTGAATCTGTTTTTTTTAGGCCACATTCCCACTAGTGCAATACGTTGTAACTTAACATTTCCAAGACAGCAGCACATGTGGCGAATGAGTATCTCGCAGCACTCCCTGCTCTGCTTTTTTCTGCTTCAAACTGAGCTGTTTTGGTCTTGGACAGAAAGTGAATATTGTATTCTCTGAACATGCTGATGTGTGGATGTGTTGTTAAGTACAAACCCATCCAATCTCTGTGGATAAGAGAAAAATCCCTTCCCTCCCCTGGAAACCTCCGTCCCAATAACCCACATGACCTTGGACAACTGTAATCCTTTGTACTGCCGTGGTGTCTAGTGAGCATGTGTGTATCTCTGCACACACACACACACACACATATATTTGTTGCCATGGAGCTTTATGAACCTTAGCAAGCTGCCAGCTCAGTTTAGTCAACCTCTACCTTCTTAGGGATGAAACACACACCCACACCTTCCATATTTGTATTCCACTGGAAACCTAGCGGAGTGTCAAAGGGCCTTGACAAGCACTGAGTCAATGTGTCAGACTCCCCACTTAACAACCACACACACACACACACACACACACACACACACACACACACACACACACACACACACACACACACACACACACACACACACACACACACACAGACACACACACACACACACACACAGAGTTTGAGTCTGGAACGGTGAACACAGGTCCTTTTGTTTTACTGCAGTAACTGGTTCCCTATTCCTCCCGTTCTTTTCCCATGACATCCCAAATGGTGCATTTTCCCTCCAATTTTTTTACCGACCTCCTCCTTGAACGAATAATTAGGCAAGGGGAAGTTCTACCGAGAACCCGTTGTCATGTCTTTCACTCCATCTGTCTTACAAACTTTGGATCGTTGAGAAAATTGAAGCCATGTGGTTCTTTAGCGTCGTTTAACAGGTATTTTGGAAAAATGCAATCTTTATAATGCTATAATGTAAAGCCTCGAACACAATGCCTGCGTAGTTTGTGCGTCTTAGATGTATCTTGCTTGCGTGTGTGTGTCCACACTGGCTGCGTGTCACCTGCGGTGCGGCGGCTGCAGGTCCTACCAATGATTCAACGAGTTTCTCTTTGATAACGGCCACCAGTATAGTATTTTTGATGTCCGACAAATGTTGTTTACCCTCGAACAGCACGTCTCAGCGGGCAGTGTGGATGCTCTCAGCCATTAACATGGATGCTATGGAGGAAGTGTGTCCCTGGCCTAATATCTGTGCTAATGTAAGAGTCTGCAAGATGCAAAAGCTTCCAATGTGCCAGCATAAGGATGCTAAATATGGAGCAGACCACCATAGGCCTGCGAATTAAATAACATGTTTGCATAAATCTTTTCAACATTGACTTACTTTGGGATTCCCCCAGTCCCACAGATATGTTCAGCTTACATGCTTCCTACCATATATGCATACACGAGCCAGCAGGGTTCAGAAGGCCACTTGTCCCAGTTGTAAAAAAAAAAGGAGTGTGGATTTAAAACCCGAACTTCAAGAGACCAACACAAAGAGGAGACGTCGGGGGAATCCCGGCTAATCTTTCAGCGCTGGGTTTTCCGACCCCGCTGATGTCATCCCACTGGACTAAAAGGGATGCGCGGAGGTTTCACGGTTTCTCCCTCCAGTATTTTGTAAATCACTCCTTCCTTCTCTTCAGTCCGTCTGACATGAAGGCTTAGCAGTGAGGACGACTTGCCAAGGATGCATCAAAGCCACCCACAAAATACACTTACACTTCCAGAATGACCTCGTCTGACATTCACACACATTATTAAACATAGAAACAAATGATCAAACAGTTGGTTACCTTGTCCTTGGCTTCACTTAGCTGGTCCTCCAGTTCAGAGAAGCTGAAGCCAGCAACAGTGATGAAGTCACCGATCACAGCCACAAACTTATCCCCGCGTTCCCTCGTCCTGCTCTGCTGGTAGTGCAGCTCCTGGAAGGGGGGGAGCGACAGAGCAGCGGCGTGACTATCGAACTTCAGGTCGATCAGTGCATGAGGTCGATACGTGGTTCATGTTCTTTGTGTTCTCTTCAGTTTCCCGTAAACGTGACGTGTTGCCGTTGATGTCACTCGTGCACGGAACATTACCACCATTTAAACACTTCACCCTGCTGTCCATCGCCGCACTGCTCGAAAAACATAATGACAGACAGGAGAAGAACCAACGGGAGGGAGCGTGACACAAACACACAACAACTCACCGCCTCCAGGGCCTTCAGTGCATTTTTGATATTGTGCACTTCTTTCTCCAACTCTGCCAAACTAAGGAGAGAGAAAAGACAGTTGCTGTTAGCTGCTTGTTTGTTAGTCCTTTCCCTTCGAACGTCCCTGCAGTGAAATGCCGTGCACTCACTTGACTTTGGCAGCCTCTGGTACACTGCTCAGCTCCTCCTGGATGTGCAGTGTTTCCGGGTAGTTCTTCTCAAAAATCATAATCAAGTAGTGCAACATGGTGATGTTCCTGTCAGATCACAAGAAGACATACAAACAGAATCATCAACCTTTAACTAAAGTAACCAAAGTCACACTACTGTGCTCAAAATAAGGTTAACTTTGAACTTATCCTTAAATCCAAACATGAGGAGGATTTTCCCTCAGTTGTTCTACCTTCTGTTTACGAGTTATTGCAGATTGTCAGAACATACCCCTTTCAGGATAAGTTCATGCAGAACTCGTGCTAGCATGAGAGTTATACTAAACAGGAAATGTTTTAAGACACTGCATAAGTAAATATCAAAACCTTTTGAAACAGAATGACATTGTTCCAGGAAAATCAGAACAATGTTAATAGGATATTCCATGCAGTTGTACTAATAATGAACAAAAAGTTGTTTATCGTGTAAAACAAAGAAAGAACACAAAGATGTTTTTTCTTATTTCCATTGAGGAAGTGAATACTTGAGTTTTGGAACAGCTCTTTTTGTTATGCTTTTGATGATATAAACAGGAAGTGTAACATTGTGAATAGCTTACGTACCATTTTACAAGTAATAACAATTTGTTTTGCTGTTAGTTTTCAATCCACACTGCAATCTTTAAAAAGCCACGACCAATTTAACTAATTCTCCTCAGATTTAATACTTAGGTTGTTCTTGGAGTTGTTTCACCACCACCCATAGTTTATTGAAATTTGTGTGAGCCTCAATTTCCTCCGTGCATTGCATTGTGGGAGGGCTACTTTTTTCTTGTCTGTATGCTGCGTGCTTTGAATATTCTTTATTTTGTCCCTTTTGTAATGTGAAAACACAACATTCAAAACGTCCTTAGAATCAGTGTGTAGTTTGGAATTAGATATTGGCTGTGGAGTAAGTGTGTAAGCTCATTTTATTGTTGATAGTTTGACAAATTTTGAGCCACGGGAAATCATGCTACAGTAGCTGCCAGCAGTTCCTGTTACCACGGTAACCATGATTGAAGAGAGAATATTTCATTACTTCCGATACTGGGGAAAAAAAAAAAAAAGTTATTTGTAAGGCAAGATGGTCATCTACAACAGACGCCCTCATCCTGCTGTATGTGTTGGACGGCTGTGCGTTTCATTACAGGGAGATGTGACACTGCAGATGGCATGATGCTCGATAAAGAACACATCAGTCTAAAAGGCTGTTGGTTAGTTTGATGTCCACAGTTCCTCCCCTGGCCCACCTGTCTATGCTGGACTTGGTGTCAGCGATCTTGTTGAGGCTGGAGACCTTGAATCCGTAGGCGTTGCCTCTCTGGCCTTTGTTCATGAAGTTTCCGAAGGCCAGCACCACCTCCAGGACCTGAGTGAGACGCTTGCTCCGGACGACCTCCTTGGACGCATTCAGGATGGCTGAAGGAAAGTGGAGAGGAAGAGATAATATAGCCGGTGACTGATGCTAGATGTGTGCACTTTCAACCTTTTATATTGCATAACAATCTGGCTTTACACTGTTGCCTTCTGTTTCTTCACTCAAACCCCACAGGCACACAGAAACTAAAGCCTCAGCTGTACGTGGCCCTAAAGCTCTCATCCTTTCCTTTATTTTCCCATCCTTCACGATGAGTGATCAATATTTCCGACAACACCTGGGCATCTTTGTGGGGAAACCCATCAAGTCCTTCCCATCCATCCATAAAACAGCAGGGGGAAGGGAATGTTCCAAACGTAACCCCACACTGTCTGTTTCTTTTCCCCTGAGAACAGACTTGTCTGGCAGAGCGCAGGTGGTTCCCCCTCTCCACAGAGGAAACCTCAGTGTGAATGTGAAAATCATTAAGAATATTCATATTGTTATTGTTACAGTTCGTTCTGCAGAGATACAGCTCTGGAACTATTCTTCTGGCTCTGCTGACAGTGTTCTGCTACACACCGCACCATCTTCAGAAATGCTTCTATTGAACATGCTGGGTGGTCCAGGAAAATATAGTCTCATCTCGAGTATGTGACAAAGTAACATGAATAAGAAAAGGGGATGGGAACTTTATTACAGGCATCGATAAAGAGTGCGGTCTGGGAATATTTGGATCCAGCAACAGGGATTCTGGAGGTTTGAGTCAACACTCAAACTCACAGGATTATCCCTCTGCTCGTACTTTCTTTCCATTCCTGGCATCGAGCAATGTACGTCAGGAGATTAATTTTATTTGATCTCAGGCTAGAATGAATAGATTATCTGACAAAAACTCTGCAGCATGCATAAGACTAAACTGTCAATCAGAACTCTGTCTGTTTACAGATAAAATACTGCTGGCAAAAATGATGTGATGTGCTCCTCAAAGCCCAGAAAAGCATTTAGGCCAGCAGAGAAGTGTCTTTCATGTAGTTCTGGCTCACACTGACACTATGACAGCTCAGTCATGCCACACCCTGTGCACGCATGTGCACACACACATGTCTAAGGACCTCATTGTAAGCCTATTGCCTCAGCCTTTGAAGTGAACTGCAGTATTTACAAGAGACGCTCTCCCCTCTCAACTCTAGCCAGCTTTCCAAAACAGCCTCCCTGGTAACCTGGAAGCTGGCTCCAAGGGAAAAACTCCACAGGGCCAATATACTCTCACCATGCAATCACACGTGCACACTTAATACAAAAATGGGATTGCGGAAAGCCCTGGTAAAAGTGTTCAAAGCTGATGATATTTTTAGTGTGAAACTTTTTTTTTTTTTTTTTTTTTTTGCCTCCGTGTACGTAACTGAATGTGTCATGCCCTGAATAATGTTCTCCAAAATATAATCTTCTGCTCCATTTGTTGGGTAAGACATGAACCCATGCCAAAAGGGAGCTGTTTTGATCAGAGTCAAAGCTGATGTCGACTAATATTTGTTCCATTCAAAAGAAAAAGCTGCTGTTACACAATATTTTACTACTGTCAACAAATTTCATGAAAAGACTAAAACCAAAACATCAGTTCATCAGTACTGTCTGACCTCTGGAGGACTAAACACAAGCCCAAGTTTCATTTTATGAAGGGAACTTCCTGAAACAGCTGGTTACTGTATTTTATTTTAGCAAACATCACTCGGCAGCAGGACAGTACGTGGAGTCAAAATAAACTACAGTGTTTGTGTTCATGGTCACTCCATGTGGCTCCCTGATGTGTTTTCCAAAGTTTTGGGGCAACACTGGAGCTCAAACTCCTCAAGTACTGAATATTATCCTTTCAGTAAGCAATCGTAAGAAGCTGGTTTTAGTGGCCTCCAAGGTGTTTGTCCTTACCTTCAACCTTAGGCTTGGTTTCAGCTAAGCGCTCCGCAAACTTTTTCTTGAAGAATAGAGCCTGCAGTCTCTGCTGGTAGTGGTCAATTCTGATGAAGAGAAGAAAGAAAAGGAAGAGAAAAAAACAGAAAGGGAGGTAAGTTACATTTGTCTCCGGGGGAGAATAAGTTCAAAGAAGTCACCCAATTGTACAAAAACTCCCTCTCTCAGTTTTCGCTGCGCTTATCTTCCAATAGGCTCCCATCAAGCTGGGGAGTTGACAAATGGGTATATTAAACTTGCCCAAAAGTTCACCAAAGTAGGGAGTGGGAATTTCATAGAGGGACAGGGGATATTAAATAGCAAATAAAGGAAATAACTAAATCCCAGATGTATTTCTCAGACCAAAGGAGATGCGGTCAAACGGAAAGAAAGTGGACAGGGTAATATTTCACTAAAGGAAATGAAAAGGCTTAATTATCTTGTACAAACAGTGCAGATTCTGAGAAAGGATGGAGCGCAGAGAAAAGGCACTGATTTAAAAAGTCTCTCTGCTGTCTGATGTGATTGCAGTCCTCAAGGGCAGCTTTGACTTCCTTTCTTAGCTGCATGATGAATCACCCTGAAGTTTCAAGCTTGTCCTTAAAACTACCGTCCTTTTGCTGCTTCAGAGGCTCATTCTTTTTGAAGAGACATGCTTTTCGACATTTTATGATCTATGTTTTGACTGCCTGATGTCTCGATTTTGAACAAAATCTCCATATTTCTGGAAATCCTCCATTTTGACATAAAGCCATAAACTAATACATCTGCATTATTGCATATATTTATTACAGTGTTTTTCTTTTTTACAAAGTAAACTCCTTAAACATTAACTACAAAAAAAAGTAGTAGATAACAGAAATCAGATACCTAACTTTACACCAATGCTGTTTCCTAAAGTTCTACATTAATGTATTCCTGTGTACCTGCTCATTTCAAAGAGGAAGCGGTCAGCGCGGGCCATCCTCTCCAGCTCATGTTTGTGCTCCTCTAACAGATCAATATCACTTTTCTCTGGGATGAACTTCAGCAGCTGCAAAGACAATGTTAATCCAAAAGTTAATGCAGTAGCCTGTGGAGCAAACTGACATGTATAGTACCAAACAAGCTAAAAATTCTGCTATTAATTAGTTTTCTACAAATATTTTTCTACAAACAAACATCATACACTAAAAGATTGTTGACTTTCTGCTGTCTTGTTTGGAATAACTGAAATCTGTAGTATCACTTTGTCTGAGCTAAGTGCTGACTCATCAGACCTGTTTTTGATGAATATAACATTGATTTTTCTTCCACTATCAAGCAAACCTATACACATCGTTCTGACCAAACCAGTCCCAACAGACTACTACTACCCTGCCTTGTTACATGTCTACATGATCGTTCATCAAACACTGAACCATACCTGCTCCAACATATCTTTGGCAAGCTCTTCTCTCTCATCCATCTCCAGAATGGCCCTCTTGATCTCTTCATTGCTCATTTTTAACCTGAAAGTAAGACAATAGTTATTCCAATTACATTACATTACAAACACACAACAGTGAAAAATACATTTATAACTGCCACTAATACTCTGAATGCAAGTCAGGACCAGTGATAACCCCCAGGAGCACTGCCAGCTGTTTCCAGTGCATCTGATCAGTGTTACATGTTCTGAGTTGTGATCAATAAGTCTGTTGTTGGGCCTGTGCATTAAAGTCATATTGACCAGCTGCTGACCCCATTTGGGTGCTGTTTGTACCCCAGGGTCATTTGCTATTGACATGAGAGTGAGGTCAGGGACCATGCTGCTGTTTTGTCAGACACACAAAGGGGTCAGGAAGCCTGTTTATTGATCTGCAGAGAGGGGTTAGGATTCCAATTCTCTACAGAGTCATCACTATTAGGAGACATGCACATGGTAACCATATTGTTGAGTGGACCTTAAATGATGACAATTGATTCTGGTTAAGATGTAGCGGGACTCATAGCCCCTCAGGAACGGGGTAAATTATGTCTAAATTCAATCTATATTATTTAATGTGGAGAGTAGACCTGAATTTAATAATAGACAAAATTCCTGTTGAAATCTGAACACTACTTCCTGAGATACATCCTCACCTGGACAATGCTTTCTGTCCGTCATATGACTCAGTTAAAAAAAAAATACATGGATTGTAATTCAATTATACTTGACAGATGTCCTTGTGTGTCCGTTAAGAACACATCTGGTAGAAGATGTAAGAAGCACTAGCCTCCACCAGCTCCACACTAAATTACAGCTCTAGCCCCTGACCTAAAGGATGCAGTGTCATATATTTTATCATAGCCTGTGCTCAGGCTGTTACTTATAAACTAATTAACAGATGGTAACCAGTTGTTTAATGATGGCGCGATGAAGCATAAGGAATCACACTTACTTTGAAAGAAGGATGATGCAATTCTGTGCACGCCGGCCGTCGATGACCGACAGCTCTTTCACCTTCCGCGTGCTGACATATATGTCATCCATAGATCCCGTCTCTTTCTGTAGACAGATTAACACAGAAAAAGAGATTAAGCTTACAACATGGTGCTGAAATAAAATGCAAAAGCCTGCACAATGAAACATTTCCTCCTCACATCTGTCTGACAGACAAAACCCCTTCTGAGCATTTACAAAGTGGTGATTTAGAGCAGATTACAAAATCTAAAAGAACTAAGGCCAGTTGTTGAAGTTGTTGTTTAATCACTGTTACCATGAAGAACCGAACAGCTGCACTCAAACCAAACAGTCCAGTTGACCTCAGATCAAATTCCCTGACCTGTTTTTGTAGTTACTGATCGCGATGATTAGTGGCTTGCATCAATTTCAAAGAGGCCATAATGCACATCTTGTTAAACAATAGAAAGCCTGAATTAAGTTTGGGAAGGTGTGTGAAAAAAAAAAAAAAGATCCCAAATGTCACTAAAAATCCAAAGCAGGTCCCGGTGGATGAGATTTTTTGGTTGAGTCACCACTACTAACACAAAGCAGGCAGACCTATAAAGTTCTCAGAGGAACAGGAAAACTCCATTCAAGCCAGTCAGATGTTTTAGAAAGCTTCGCACACATGTAGTATTAAAGTCCACAAGGGGAAAGAATACATGTCTGAGAAAACCGGTCGGGGCTGCATGCTAAACACATTCTATTTATGGTCCGAGTTGGTTTCCTGCTTGCCAGAAAATGGCCTTTTTCAGGGTGCTGAGTATGACATATGTAAAACAGATGCGGCTTGTAAAGAAAGTGTGTCGTTTTTCCATGCCCGTGTTGACCCACGGTGCCTGGCAGCAGACTGAGGTTGGCAGTGGGTTAGGGGGACAACTCCCATTCACTGAAACCTGCCAAAGCCCTCTTTGCCCACGTGAGCAAAAGCAAATTTGACAGCTTGGGTACAGCCGACACACTCAACCCCATGTAAGTGTAAACTAGTCCCTTCATCTTCTCTAACAGTTATTAAAGAACGGCGGCATAAATGGGGTCAGGTGTTTGAACTGTTAGACTTTTCACAACTGAGTGGCTGCACTTAAATTCAACACAATGATTAAGAATGGGGATGATAATGAAAAATAAGGCAACAATGGCAAAGACTAATGTGCCATTTGGGTTTTCGGAACCTCCATCAAGGTAAACTGTCTCGTCTACAGTCTACATTTCATATGGTGGTGAAAATAAAGTTTTTAAGCATGGCAAAACATGAGCATTCATTTAAAATCATGTTTCTGACCACCTGATGAATGAATGTAGAAAATCCAAGTCCTTTCAAGTAATTTTTTTTGTTTTTGTTTTTGTTTTTAAACCTCTGCCTATTTGGCTGGTAAACTCTCTGCTAACATCACCATCTAGCTTTAAAACTAAGATCATACATCTGAAGATTTAACAGAAAAATAGCAGCAACAGAGACAATAACACATTTATTATAAAAGTAACTGTTCTGTATGTCTGGCTGCTGCACTGCCGAAGAGAAGGTGGTAGAGACACGCAGTAGGTAACCATGTGGTCAAAATGCTGGAAGATGTTGAACTCACCTGTTTGAAGGATTGGTTAGTGAGCAGCTCCTGCCCAGACAGTCGGAGAAGTGCAGAGAGACACAAACAAAAAAAATTGAAAAAACATGCAAAGATTAGCATTTCAAGCAGAAAAAAGGTGGTGGCTAGAGCAAAGAACTACAACTACTATGCACACTACAAGCTGAAGCTGGGAAGACCCTCTGTGAGAAAAACAATAATCGCCTACTGTCCAAGTCATCAGGGGCTCATGGAATCTATTTTGGGGGAGGAAATCTGCCTGTGCTGCATAGGTGAAAAAAAAAATAAAGTCTTTCCTAGTTTGGTTTCTGTCTTCTTAAATAGGTCATGATTGATATAATGCATTCTTTTGATTGCATCTACATCTGCCTTGACATGGAAAAACAAGACCATGAAAAATGACTGTGGTAACTTATCCTACAGAGGGCAAATGTAAACAAAAGCCCTTTTTAAAAAGGAAAACCAGTGACAAGTACAAAAAAAGCAAGTATGCCATGTACAAACATCGCAATATTGTCCAGTTGAATTGAATCTCACTTTTGCCAAATGGAATTGAGATTTCAAAGCCAGGAAGATCTTGGGGGTTTTATGTGGCTACATCCATAGAGATCTGCATTTAACTACTGGCCTTTGCCAATAAAAACCTGCTCTGTATAAATAAATACCCACAGTAAATCACTGTGAGCTACAACCTCGAATGACCCATTACGCTTCAATAAAAGCTTAAAAAGAAATGTCGTGCTCGTTGCTGTCAGAAGCAAGGCTGTGGAATTCATTATGAAGGAATATGTATGTATTTCCCTTAAAGACTTGAAATTAATTAGAGCATATAAACATTCCACTTAAACCAATTTACAGCAGTGTTATATATCAGTTTGTGCAATTGCGCCCAATATTATCACATGGCAAGTGGTGTACAATTAATCTGTGGCACAGAGATGTAATTGCTATGTACTGTATGGCATTACCACAAAGGCACACATGCTGCAATTATCCTATTAGTTTGTCCCTGGTTCAACTTGATTTAATGAATAGCCTCTTTATTTTAGTACATGAGCGTCAGTAAAAAGTTCCCTGTATCGTGACTCCTCGTGACTTCAATGGTCGAATCGAACTGTTTCCTTCACGTCGCCCTGATTCATGAGCCCGTGAAGACCCAGTCAGTTTCCCCAGTTCTCACACAAATCTGCAGTTACAAGAGCAAAGATTGTGGTCTGTGGCATCTCTACAATAAGGCATTCAGCAGTGCACAGCTGCTCATGTTAGCCTGGAGCGAGACCCCTGGCACCCTCGAGAGTCCTTTTCAAACATCCCACCCCTCAGCCCATCACGCGCACTTCTCGGCTAATACACACAGTTCAAGAATCAAGACCAAAATCGTACTCCGACTCAAGTCGTTACATTTAGTGCATGCTCGCCAAAACAAACACACATTCACACATTCAACGGCAAGTCGTAGACATGTATCCAGAACCCTGTAACCCAAACCTGCTGTCTCTGATATGCTGAAAACATCTTCTCTATGTCCTTGAGGTCGAGAATCTTGAAAGCTTTCAGGTCGTCGATGTCATTCCAGATGGTGCCATTGATCATATTCTGAAAAGGGGTAGAGGGACATAAAGGGTTAACATTTACACACAGATAGACATTGAAGGTACACCTTCTCTAAGTTTTCTGCCGTGTTTCCATACTTTTTCAAATCAGGGATGAACAGATGTTTTGAATTTGTTGCGCAATAAAATATACTAAAAGACCCCAGGCCCGAAACTGGGCAAGTACAATGAAGTGCAAAGCGGTGGGTCTTGGACACACACATGTCTCTAAGCGCATATGCTATTTTGATTTAAGGAGGTGCAGCAAGTGCAGTGACTGGCTGAAATTGAATATAGATTAGAGGGTGTGGTGTTTAATGAATACATCCTCGACCAGTGATATTGCTCCGCTGTGCCAATCTCAGTAAAATTTGACAACAACGCCTCAAAGAATGAATGGTCACGTTTCCAGGACGGTGACGGTGTAAGTTCTGCTCTGGTGCCTTTTAGCCCGTATTTCACCAAGTTTGAAAAGCAACTATTATATAACATGTAGTGAATACCTCGGCACTGGACCAGGTTATAAAATGTTCATAAAAATGAGGAACATGTACTGACTTCAGTCTCCAACAATATTCCCCATAAATGCTTTGTAGACAAAGACACTTAAGCAGGAGGACCTGCATAAGACAGATAAAGCATGTGGTATTTCTAAAGACTGAAAAGGTTTGTATGTCGATTAAGTGTGCAATAGTCACAGCATGTGAATGTCCTCAAACACACAATGCGAGTGAATCTACTCCAAATTTGCTTTTGATGCTGCTTGACAACGTTTACAATGATGTTTCCCGGAAAATCATGTTTAGTCTCATTTTTAAAGCTTTAAGTACTTAACAGTGGGATATTCAAGTGCCCCTGAAAGCCTCATTCAGATTCAACTGTGATTAAGGCTGACTGTAACTGTGCTCTCCAACAGCCACTGGCATCAGTGGTTCCAACTTTTGGACCAACGTTGTGGAGCGGTGCTGGTGCCAGCTTTTAGTCACTGGCACCACTTTTCCTTGTCAAAATGCGTGGAACTGGTTCTAAGTTAGGCAACGGCACCATGTAGATGGAAAAAGGGTGTTTTGTTGTCTGGATGTTTCAGAATGGCACAACCTGAACACACAAAACCTCAAATCTGCAGCCAGAGGCAGAAAATGCATTTGCATTTCTACAATGATATGATAATAATAAATTAATAATGAAAATTTGTTTGGTGAAGCATTTTTTTTATGATGGCATTAAGTCAACTATTTTAGCCATAATTCTGCTGTACGTCAAAATGTAGATGGTTACATGCCATGAAATGTGACAGAACAGTATTTTTTTTTTAAATTCAGGAATAAAATAGAATTGCTGATTTACTGAACTGAAGGCAAAACATGTTGGTTTCCAAAATACCATCAGCTTTGTACTGCCTCATTTGAATAAACCTCCAACCTGTTTGCACGGCCAAAAAACAGTGCCCCTCTTTCAACTTTCAACAGAATAACCCTGATCATACTATCATGACAAAAAAAATAATCTGCGGGGCCATAAGGCTATGCCCTCTTAAAGTCCTCTTTATGTTACCTTATTTGGTTCTTTTATTTTTTACATTTTGGACAATTATGTCTATAGTTAGCCGAAAAAAGACAAATAGTTCAGCGTGGTGGAAATCAATAGCAGTACAATAATGTTTGCTCACCTCGCCCAGTTTAGCCCAGTTGAAGGACTTCAGGGGATGAGAAGGCTGAGGGATGGACTTGGAGCGCATGGTGCTCATTGAGTTGAATGAGGAGGGAATAGGAGGGGGGGCTCCAAAAATGGGAGGGGCTCCTGGTGGGGGAGGTGGTGCTCCGGGTGGAGGAGGAGGTGGTGGAGGAGGCGGGCAGCTCGATGGTAGAGGAGGCGGGGGTGGAGGGAAGCCACCCATCATAGGCGGTGGAGGCGGAGCCACAGGGCTACCAGGAAGGGGAGGGGGAGGCAGGAAAGACCCATTCCCCACCTGTTAAAGGACAAATGGAAAGTAAGTTATTATATGTTTTGAATAACATCACATTTCATGTATTTACTGAACACTTTCCGTCCAGAGTGACTTAAACTTGGCATTTAATCTCAAAAGCTGGATGTCATTAAAATCCCTGTAACCTCTTGATGTCAACATTAAAAAAAAACGCTATACAACTACAGTGAAACTGCCATATTGAACTAATTTTCAATAAGAAAGCAAACAAGTATTATCAATACATTCTGTAGCTTTCCTTTCACATTGTTCATTGAGGCGATTGATCTTTAGGTAAACTGTACAAAAGTTTGAAAAAAAAATACATTTAGTAACAATGTCTCTTAAGAATGCAAAAGATAAAACACTTCACCACATGATTACTGAGCAGAATATGACTAACTCGTACAGCGTGTTGCATGTCACATGGTACCCCAGTAATAAAAGCAGCACTGCTCACAGCTATGTCATTGATGCGCGTCGACAGGTCCAGCACTTGCTCCCTGGCCGAGCGCAGCTCCACACCCTCACGCTGTAGCTTGTCCTTCATCTTGTTCAAAGTCTTCATCATGTCATCTTTTTCCTGGGTCTTGGTGTCACACTCCCGCTCTTTTCTCTCCAGTTTAGCTAGCAGCTCTACATGATCTGATTGTGAAACATTGGTGAAAAATTCTAGGTATAATACATGATGTATAACAAAATTAATACACAGAGAAGAATATAGTGATTTGTAGGCAATTACATTAAATAAACAGATTTGAGAAATGAGCCTTACCTTTCCTGAACTTCTCTGCCTGGTCTCGCCACTGTTTCACCTCATTTTCATTGACCAACCTGTGAAGCAGACAACAAATGAGCACACAAAGCAGACACAAACAGATACATTGAGCAAAGCCTCGCAAAGAAAGCTTGCATATAGGGATCACCTGCATTACAACCAAGTCACGCCACGACATTTTGAGGAGACTGAATCACTGGATTAGACACCCATTGATCCATGACACTAAGTCCCGACTTGTTTTTTGTGAGAGGGACACAAATTCATTACCAGCATTGATTGGGTTGATGCAGTTTGCTCTTTCAAGCCCCATAGTACAACATTAGTGCTCAATAAATCCTGCTGGGCTGCAATTAGAGTTACAGGGAGTTATACAAGTTATAGAAATTTGGATACAAATGTAAGGTCATATAATGTGATAAATGGTTAATGATGAAGTGTGAATGAAAAAAGGAAGGAGACATAAATATAAATGAAAATATTATCAATGGGAGGTTTTCAGGAATTCATTTAGATGAAGAGAGATTGAAAAGTGAAACCTTGTGCATCGGTTGTAGCCATGGCTAAAGTTGAGAGAATAGACATGTTTCAGTGTCACTTCTCACACAATATAAACAGTTATAAGAAAGCATGAGAGAAGGAACAATTGAACAGGGAATGTTTGAGGTACGATTGCTAATGATGACAAAGTAACTTCCCTGTGATGATGATTCAAACATAAATGCGAGTAATCAACTCACACGAGGAAATCCGCAAGGCAGTTTACAAGCAAATTGGTCATTAATCAGCTTTACGTCTTCAAAGTCCTCAGGTTCATGAACAGAACTGTCTGAACTTGATTAAAAAGTCAGTAATGCTCAGTGGAACCAACTCATTCAAAAAGACGCCATCAGTTTTGTGTTGGGTAGTCAAACAAATACCTTTGAATTGCTGTGGAAAAAATGTGATTTGCAGAAGAGTCTTAATTTTGGGCAAGGCCCACGTGTGAGTAGTCAGAGCAGTTGCCATGGTGACCGCAAATGATGAATGACTTCGTCTCTCAGTTGTTTTAACAGTTGTTTTACCGTGCCCCTCCCCCTCTGGGCCATCACGGCACGAGCCGTATGTTTTTACCCGTTAACCGTCAGGGCCTCGGTCCCGAAGCCAATATCATGAGGAAATCTGAGTTTATACACTCTTTTTTCCGAGCATAATTTACTATAAGAGAGTTTCTGGAAACACAATAAAGCCTATTGTACAGTAATGTAAAGTGAGGGGGAAGTTTTGACCACTGTGATGGATCAATGCTGGACAGTAATGACCGTTCCAGCTCAGACGCAGCATCCAAGTTCACTCCCTGTACGCTACTGGAAATAATGACCCTAAGTGTGCTGATTACAAAAATAATAGGTTGCTGAATTGGTGAACAAAGCCAGAGCTAGCAGAGACCAAGGCTTAAAAGCTAAATGTTTTATAGTGCTTTCACCACTGAGACTACACACATTCATCCCTGATCGTAAACCTAGTTTAAACATACCAAAAATGAAGAGAGTGGAAGAGAAGAAAGATGGTGAAAGAGAAGAATGACAGCATGTCAGAATGAGACACTGAAGTCAGATGGTGAAAGGAACAACACCAAATCTACTGTCTGTACAAATGTCATCCTTTGACACTTGAATACAAGTCAAGATTAGTTTCAAAAGACCATGAAAACTAGCAAATATCAATGACCATTTGGAAAAGAATTTGTCTTCCTTGACCTCTACTTCCGAGTCACAATGCTTGGTTTTTCCTTTATGAAATGATTACTTCTCCCTGTTGTTTCTTGCATGCTGCACCTCAACACGGCTCACTTGGCCGACCAGCTCTCTTAATGCGATTAGGGCAGTTTCCCTTTGATCTCTGGTTTCCGCTCTCATGCCAATTCACGCTTGGAGCGAGGCCTCCTCCAATTCACTCCGAGACCCCCTGCTGCTACCTTCACATCCCTTCACCTTCCTGTGCAATCATGCACCGCTCCTATCACTGGCACAATAGCATGAATATAATAATAATGATTAAAAAAAAACAGCAAGGCCAAGAGTGTTGAAACTGGTCTACTGAAAATGTTTTCCTATACTAAAGCTCAGATGCAAAACTTAAAATATCCAAGAGCTTCTCTGCCATACTTCGATTCTTCTAAGAGCACATGATGCTGATATCAGGCTTTGATCTTAGTTGGAAGTGATGCTGATTGGATGCATTAACCACAAGGCTTTTCCAGAAATTGCATTGTGTTAACAGCTTTGTGAGATAAGGGGAAGCTCTTAAAAAGGCATGGAGGAAGAACTGGAACTACAGTGAGCCTACATTAACTCTCTGTTGTAATGGTTGGCAGTCAAATGACCGGCCTGGATCATCAATTATAGTACATTTGTTTCTGAAGAGGGTGAACAAAGAGTGCAGCACATAAAGCTTTATTCCTGACGTTTAGATACGTTCATATAAATCCAGCAGAACAGGAAATATACTGTGTGACAGCTGTTACAACAAAGCGTCATCAGTGAGGGTGTATGTGTGTCTGCTTTTGTGTAACTTCTGCTTTGATTGAGAGTAGAGAGATTATCACTTACATACGAATGATGTTCTTAACACTGAAGTTGTCCAGAGGGGCGATGTCCGGGTCCTCCCCCTTCTCGTCCTGTAGGACTAGCTGCTGGAGAATCCTGTCTAAGAGCTGCCAGTGCTGCAGGCTGCCGCCACCACGTTTGTCTGCATATGGCATCAAAGGCGGATTTAGAAAGGTAATCCCAAAAAACTGGATTGAGTTCAATATTAAAAACTGGCCAAAACAGCCGAGGTCTTTTCTCCTCAGGCACAAGACATGAAAACAGAAGTTCTGTGTGCAGATCTCTGACACTCGGATACACATTTTTACATGTTGGTAAATTATTGGAAAGTGTCTACTCACAGGGCATCTGCAGGCAGTGTTGGAGGATGGAGAGGAGGTGTGGGTAGGAATCTGTGTGGCACAGTTTCTTCTTGATCATCTCAAACATGGAACCAGCGCTCTTCGTATCTACGTGGGTCTGTTAAGAAAAAAGAGGGGCGATTACGGAGCGTCAAAGCAGTGCATTTTTTAACATTAATCTGACAACAAAACATACTGTTGCCTAATGGTGATGATAATAAATCACTCACCAAATCAAACCTCTTGGCCAACTCTGAGTCATCCTCATTCCTCACCATCTCAAAGAAGTCCAAATGCCTGGAAAGATAGAGCTTTATATTAAAGTATTTACGGCACCTTTATTTGACCATAAAGTTCTGTTTGGGACATTGAGAGCCCAAAAAAAGTAACTTCGTTTAATCACCCCAATAATTATGTGATTTTTCACAGTGAGTCACAATAGTTGCTGGAAATCATTTTAAACTGATGTAAAGTTCATGATGTATTACTTTTGTTCCGTCTCTAGATGTAAAACATGGTGCAATGGGTTGTACAAGAATACTGTACTTATTTTTTAAATTTGTGAATGACTTTATGGTAATCAAAAAGAATATACATACACTGAATATGAAGTATATTTGTTTATACATTGTTAATATGAATTACACAACATGGATTATCTCCAGACTTGATGTATTGACAGTACTTTTGCTCATTTCCTCCTTTTTTGTCACATTCATCAAACATTTAAACCCAGTTTGCATCAAAGACAGGAGCTAACACTTCAGTACTTCTCTGACTACTGGGTTTTAAGAACATCAAATGGAAAGAGTTTACCATATACCAATATAAAAAATGATTGATTCTGTAGTTGTTATTATTATTACTCTTTAGTAAACAGCATTATGGTCTGTGAGAACCTAAACAAAAGGGAGGAAACCAAGAAAGAAGATGGATCGCTCACCTATCCAAAGTGGCGTTTTCATGCTCTCTGAGCTTGTCGATGACCGGCTGAATGCCCAACATCAGGAACTCGTACCTTAGGTGGAGGCGGAACTCCAGGTTGTCCTGAAAATAAATAAGCAAACAATAAGATAGGACATAAATGAGGAGGAGGGGCGGCTGTAGCTCAGCTGGCAGAGCGGGCTGCCCACCAATAGGAAGATTGGTGGTTCGATCCAGTAGTGTGTGTGTGTGAATGGGAAACAGTGTAAAGTGATAAAGTGCTGTACAAGTGCAGATCATTTACCATAAAATCACTATGAATCTAAAAGTGGTAATAATGGGACATCAGATCCCTCAGAATGTAAACATCTCTGTATGTATTCACATCAAACAACATTTCAGCTCTTGAGCAAGTTTGTAATTAAAAAAATGTACCAGCATCTATGAAGTTCACTAATTAACAGGTGACATCTTTTTGGTTTAGTGAGTATAAAACTTCAGTTGGTGTTATCTGGCAGACTATTTCTTAAAATGAAACTTGTATCTTTCATGAGTCTCAGCAAGATACTTGGCAACAGGTCAGAGGGAAGATAAAGTCCAGCATATAACCTTCCTTCAACCAGTTAATTTCCCTCTTGGCAAGTATGCTAGGGTAAGCTAAATGTTGTTCGCAAAAGTACAAACATGGTAATTTCAATAATCGTATTTCCCTCAATTTAGACTGTTTAAATACATATAATCTTCTTAACTGCAAGCTACAGTAAATCTTTGGAAACAGTGTCAAAAAACAAATTCAGGTAAAGTATTTTACTTAAACCTGATTGGGTAAACATGCAGTAAAAGCATACATTTCCCACGGCCCCATATTTCCGTTACTTCTGCCACAAACAGTGAAACTAAATACAACTAAGTTGGTCTCCATTTGTAGAGAGTGTGCTTAAAAAGTCAGTGCATGCAGACCTCCCCAGCTCCAGCATTGAGCACGGCGTTGATGAACGACATGATGGCAGTCTTTAGGTTGACCTCATCTCTGTAGCGGCCTGTGCTTTTGTCCAGCTCATTCAGCAGCGTCTGGATGGTCAGGACAGATAGGAGAGTTAGTCAGCAAGTATGTTTGATACACACATATGTATGTCAGTGCAAAAATCATAATATATGAACAGGATCAGACATAAAAGAAACGTTTAATTTATGAAACCCGAGTTGTTCTACAGCAACAATGAAGGGAGTCAGGTAACACGGGGTCACCGCTCTCGGTTCTCACTCCCTTCGTGGCCTCGTAAACGGACCCTTGACATTCTTTAGCTGCTTAATCATACCAGCTTAAAAAGGCCTCATAAGTTCTGCAATCGGTCAGCTCCTGTTGTGTTAGCTTAGCCTGAGGTGGCATGATTTATCACATACCCCGGGGGATGTGTGAGGTGTGGCTTGTTGACTCAGTCCTGCGAGTTACTAAAGCACGAAACATACCGTGACCTGCATAACTCTCGACGGCCTCATCGGCCCTTTAATACGGCCGGAGTGTTGACCTAACCTGAGGCCAACCGTCTGAGGCACTGCAGCAAAAGTCTCCAACTTATCAAAATTATCACAGCTTGATTTATTTGAGTGTTACCCTGACATATTTGGTCTGCCTTTAGCCATAATCTCTGTCTGCTTATGTCTACAGCAAAGGCTCCTTAAACATGTATGTGATATGACAATTCAAAGAACATGACAACTGCTTTATCCTTACATATTTCTATAAAAGTTCACTTCAGTTATCCTCACCTGGAAGCGAGTCCTCTCAGCAGCATATTTCTGGTAGTGTGCCATGGCTTGCAGCACCTTCTTATGTCCGTCAGGCACCAGGCACACCGCCCCAAGAATCTCCAGCACCGCCACCTTGGTCTTGATGTTCTCCGTCCGCAGGCTCTGGGAGATGGTGTTGATGCTCTGCGGGTGGGCCAGGACGTGTGCGCGGCCCTGCGAGTTGTTCATCAGAGCCTTGATGCAGCCGATGACGGAGGTTTGGACGCGGCTCTCTGACGTTTCGTAGTCCATGCTGCGCAGGAAGTTGAGGAGGCAGGTGAGGCCGTCCAGCTCGATGAAGCGTGTGACGAACCTGTTGGGAGGAAAGAATTTATCAAAAACATAGAATAAAGATTCGGAAAAAAATAAATAAAGGGACGCAGCTTAAAGGGATGTTAAAGTCAATGAATGTCAAAAAAGAGAAGGAAAAAAAATTGCCCTTCTCGGGGAATGTGTGTACACAATTGAATGAACATTTTAGATACAGTTGTATATCAGTCTGGACCAAAGTGGTGGACTGACAAAAGAAAAAAAATGCCATTAAATATTCCAGAGAGTTTATTTCAGTATGACAAATAAGCAACTCTGCATGGCATGATAACCATCAATTTCCATACAATATTATATCGTGATACTGGCATAGGCTTCTGCTGAAACACTATTCGAGAGCCAAAGGTGACATTTTCTATTCATTTGTTCTTTTCAACCAACAATCCAAAACCGAAAGCGGTACATTCACAATCTGAAACATGTAAAAGCAGTCTTGTCTTGGCATTTGAGAGGCTTCAACCAGTAAGTGTACAATCAACTTCAATTTTCTGTTTGATTTCTATACATAATTCGGTGCTGCGGGGATTTGTTATTATGATTCCATAAAGTTGTGGATTCACAAATATTTTAAGATGAATGGTGAGAAAGACGCAGAATGTGTCACATTTGCCACACCCCCAAATCTTCTTATTAGACCTTCTCTGCCCGGGCACGCCATCACCCAAAACGATCGTCAAAATGCCACCAAACAAAGGCTGCTTCTTAAGACATAAAAATTGTAAATATCCCCACTTCAAGTTCAGCCTCATCAGACAAACTAATTACAAAGCAGAGAGTCATTAACCTCTCTTGGAGAGAAGCAGACTTTTTGAGTGACAGGCAGGACATGTAAACATTGAATTGTCGCATCCAGCGAGCACAGTGTGGGCTGTGTTGTAAATGACTTCCCCACTCACAAAGATTCCTGATAGGCCTCATAAATGATTTCAAACAAACGAGGGCTTGTAAGAAGGAGAGGAAGAGGCAGAGGAGAGAGGACACAAAGACAAGCAGAGGAAGAGAAAAGAAGGATGGAGTCAGAAAGTGAAAGGGACAAACAGGGAGAAGGGAGAGAGTCTGACAAAAAAGGGGCTGCGAGCTGAGATTTATTGCTGCTCATTGTAACAGATACTTTGTTTTGACAGCGTTGGAAGTATGTAGTCCAAGTTCCATCCCCCTCCTACTGCTGTCTTGGCTTGAAAAACGTGGAAAAAACACAATGCAATTTTTTTTTTTTTTTAAATCTTCTAAACATTATCCTGTACATGGAAGCCAAGGCTCTTCCTCTGCTTATACACAATCAATCCCAGATTTACAGCAGATGCCCACATGAGCACTCACATCCATGAACACACAAACTTCACCTGGCACGACCAGTAAACCTCTCGGAGACGTATAATCCTCTGATCTTCAGCAGTGCCTGAATGAGCTCAAGAAGATCAAAATACATGTATGCATATATTTAACCGTTCTCGACAATGCACTGAAACTGCACACACGACCTTTCGGCAGACAAAGCGCTTCTTGTTTGAGCACAGACACTGCTGTCTCCGTCTCAACTCGGTGCCAAGGTGACGAGAAATAAATCCAGGACATTACATATGACTTGATTCAAATGTTAAACAGACACTGGGACTGGAGAGAGGAAAGAATTAAAGTCAAAAGTTAACACATTTCATGTCAGTGACAATTCTTTGGCCTGCAGAGAAGGCAGCAACAGCCTGTCTGTTGAGAGGCCACCTCGGAGAACGAGGTTTCATACTGGAGGAGAAATTATGCTGAACATCCTTGTGATTAATGTATGGAAAGCAGAGTGACAGATGTTGTTCTTGGAGTCGGCGTTCAAAAGGGCGGATGGGATTCAAGGCTTCGCTCGCTGCCTGCCTCGCTTCACTCTGCTGGTTTGCCGACAGTTTGCCAGAAAAACTGACACACGCACAAACACACACGCACACGCACACACACACACACACACACACACACACACACACACACACACACACACACAGCTGATGTACCATAACCCCATTCACAAGCATGTGCTTATACGGTAGAAGTGGAAAGATAGATGCATGCTAAAAATCCACAGAAACATATATGGCATGGTACACTGGTGATAAAAGGCCCAATGACATTCAACTACCTATGGCTTTTGTCTACCGAAGCGTTTTCTTTCCTGAGTACAGCAGACTTTTTCCAATTGTTTTAATCAACGGCAGCAGCTTGACGAGATGCTGATCGTTTATCCTAACCATAGTTTTTGCTTATTGTCTGTTGCCTCTCCATTCAGTTCCCTCGCTCGCGTAGTTTCTGTTCTTTCTTTTGCAGATGTCCCGGCCGTGGAGCTGCACGTCTCTGCTCTGTGATTGTCGGCCTCCACCAACAGTTCATGTCTTGGATCTCTATGCTGTCCTTTTCTCTCTCTGCTCTCCCCTCACCCCAACCGGTCGAGGCAGATGCTCCGTCCACCTCTGAGCCTGGTTCTGTCGGAGGTTTCTTCCTGTTAAGAGGGAGTTTTTTCTTCCCTCTGTTGGAGGTTTTTCTCCCTTAAAGAGGAGGTTTTTTTTCCCCCCTCCTAGCTTATGTGGGAATTGTTGAATTGTTGGGTTTCTCTGTATATTGCTGTTCTAAGTAATAAGTTCTGCTTTAAGGACTTTAATGTGTTAAGTGCCATGAAATAACCTGTGTTGTGATTTGGCGCTATATAAAGAAAATTAAATTGAGTTGAATTGAAACAGTAATACAAGCCGAGTTCCCAGACTGTTCAGCCGATTGGCGTGCAGCACTTCCTGTTTTTATTTTTTTTTATTTTCTTTTTTCTTTTTTTGTTGGAACGACTGCTGCATATTTTAAAACCCGCGAGGGTTCAAGACAGAGAGACAACTGCTATGCATGATATGAGCGCAGGCAGTGCTGCTGAACAATACTGAAGTTGAGCCAAATACACACACACACACACACACACACACACACACACACACACACACACACACACACACACACACACACACACACACACACACACACACACACACACACACAGACTGAGATCTTCAGACAGACAAACGAAGAAGTGAGGAATATAACTTGGAATGGGATGAGACTAAACAAAAGTGGCAGTAGAGCACTGTTAGTGTTAAGTCATGGCTGCAGCTGCAGACTACATTTTACAGAAAACCTTGGCATATTCACTTTTTTTTTTTTTTACATTCCTAAATGATTGCTGATGTTGCGAGTTAGCCATTTAAAAAAAAAAAAAAAAAGAACCAAAAAACATCGAGGGTCATGTAATTTCCATTGATCTAAAAAGCGGAAAACCCCTCAACCAGAGGCAGACAATATTCTAAATAAGCAGGACGGTGTGGAAAACTAATCCAGATGCTCAAATTGAAATTTAGGATTTCCATCCAACCAAATGAAACTTTTCAGTGTTTTAGCTGCACAGTAAAAACATTCTGCCTTTCTGAACTGGTGGTGACCCCGGCGTGGCAGACAGTCGAGAGTTCACTCGTGCCTCAAAGCCTAGCCACACAAACTTATCAAAGGCCGATGCTTCCACACACACGCACAAGCGATCATGTGGTCTCTGCATCTCTTCTGCCATTCCTTTAAACACCACATTCGCACACTTACCATCTCCTCCAAAACACCTTGAAATAGCCAACACATTCACATCGCCAAATGGAAACAGCCTTGTCACCTACATCCAGGCACAGGGACACCCACATCTTCTATAAAAGGGTCAGAAAGTGAATGACGATTAAAGCTTGCTGACCGAAGTGTCTGCAGGGTTTGGAAGAGAAGTCATATAATATCAACACGGCTCTCACTCAAATAAATTTGACTTGATATGAGGCTTAACGTACCTCTCTGGTAAAATAAAGACTGAACTAAAAACCAAACGCATAAAACTGACACACACACACACACACACACACACACACACACACACACACACACACACACACACACACACACACACTGATTACAATGAAGTGCCTGGCCAAGGCTCACATCTGTAATACGTATGTGTGTAGTATATCCTGGCATGGACAGAGTGATTCTTATGGACTCGGTTTATTAGTAAATCCACAGGGTGCACTCCAAATGTGTGTGTGTGTGTGTGTGTGTGTGTGTGTGTGTGTGTGTGTGTGTCACTTGAGCTGCTTCCACACATCCACTGCAACCCTGAATTTATCGAGACATTACCTGGAGGCTTTACAGGAAGACACGCATGTCCAAATCAGATGGACCGGACATTAACTGGACTTTACCCGGCCAGCTTATTAGTACAAAGACCGAGCAATGTCTGGATGAGGCCATGTGTGAATAGAGCAGGGCATCGTCTAAACAGTGGGTGCGTTGATGACATTTCAATCATTCACTCCTGCACGCTCTACCCAGGATCCTGTACTATTGTCAGACAAAGGTACACAGTATTTTTTCTGATCAAAACCCGGTGCCTAAATTACCCACAATGCATGTCTTTTACAGACACTTTGGTCACGGGCTCAGATGAGTAATGGTTTCCTTTAGTCTCTTGCGTGCAGCATAAATGAGGAGCAGTCTGTACAGATTTAGTGCGCTCACTTCTTTTTCTCTTCATCCCGACTAACACGGACTCAAGTGGCATCACTTGATCAGACTTCACACAGCTCCATATAGAGACAAACGGCTTTTTACCATCATGTTACCCTGTGATTTGCATGTGTACGTGTCTCTTTAAGAGGGACCAAAGATGATGTATGTAATTACATACAAAAAAAACAACATCATGGGGATTAAAGTAACCCATGTGTCACCTTTTTCTACTCTCCATCTTTTTATTTGCCATGACAACACAAACCTCCCTCCTTCTTTAAAATTGCCTTTATCACCCACCTGGCCCTCATTTCTTCCCATTCCCACCTTACCTGATAAGTACCAAGGGGAGAGAAATGTCCACTGAGGGCGAAACAAACACATCACTCCATCCGAGCCTCTTTAAAGGTGTGAGACTCTATTCCCCCTCTAATGTATTTAGTTACATGTAAAAACAGATGTAAAATTCACTCTCTGTTAAGCGGAACTTATGAGAGATCTGGCAACAAAATGTTTTGAAGGATAATATTTGCATGTGTCGGTAGCGAATCATCCAAAGAGCTATTGACACAGGAGCAGGGGGAACGACTCAAGTCAATATTCTTGCTGGAAGAGATATGCAGAAACCATGTCCAAAAGAGCTGTCTGGGGAAGCATTGCGATGCTCTACTGACATGAGCCTGGGAGTACAGTGCAATCTGGGCCAGGACGGCCTCAGTGACCTCCAGGAAAGCTTTGTTTCCTGTCCTCCTGCAGTTATTTAGCAACGGAAATGACAAGTGATCGAGAGGCGGCACGTCTTCGATGCAAGAATGACACAGACGTGGCGCTCAACACAAACATAGAAATCAGTGCAGATGTGCGGGTGACTTAATAGGTCACAGTGCTTATGTTAGTACACCTAACCTGCATAGTTAAAATACCACAAGAGAGTATTCAAATACTTTCATTTGGTTTCATGGCTGCAGCAGTTTGTGTTTGCCTGTCGGCCCTCACATGCCCACTAGAGTTGATATTCAGCTTTATGTGAGTAAATACAACCTCAGCATGAAGGCTCAGGCTCCATTTGACAGCTGGTAAACAAAACAATAACTGTTGTCATAGAAAATTAGATTAGCCTCCTTTTTACAGCTGTTTAGAATTAACCACATTTTGTATTTGAAATAAGACATCTGGGCCATTAAATTAGTTTACCAATTATGACTATTAAAACCAATTTCTGGTAAATGGTAAATTAGGTACAGCATCCCTCACAGCAAGGATACGGCCGCCTGCGGCCTGATCTCACATAGAGGCACTGTTCGATACAGACCAGTTGTTCTGTAATGGTGTGCTGTGGTTTTATGTTCGTTGTTGTTGTCATCCTGCCGACTTCAGTTTCATGATTTCCACAATGCATTTGACATTTTATAAGACACCAGGGTGGAATTGGCGGAACACGATATGACAAAGAATTATGACTTAAGAAAGCAGAAACACAATTTGTGCAACTGTTGTTGAACAGGCAGACCAATGAAACTTGTTTTCCAATGTTCTACTGCAAGTGCACTGGAAATCCAATAAAACTTCATTTTAAAATGTTTCCAGTCAGGATAGGTGTAATAAAATACAGTAAATGTGTCACATTAGAAAATAATGATGATGAGATGTGTGAGCTTGGATTTTTCTAGTACATAAGATGATTAGGGAAAACGCATTACTTACATCTTCATCCCTAAAATCCTATAAAAATGAAACAATCTGCGAACAACAAAGTGATTATAACTGATGACTACAATGTTTCCATACAATAACTCGTGATGATGATCACTAACAGACTTTCAACTACACTTATGAGTTTACAACTGGCAGAAATGTGCACATTGTGAGGTTGCAATGAGGTTGAGGTGATAGAGGACATGCACACTTTAAAAATAACTTTGCAGTCTGTGTTCATGTCACATTCCATATCCACATTTGTACCATAGTAAAGAACACATGGTAGAAACATGTCACCATGTCACTTCAGTAATCAGCCTGTGAGTGACAGTGACGCAACCGGTGGCCTGCTGACAACATGCTCTTCTTCTGTGCTCAGCCTGGCACCCTGCATGGCCACCATGTGTTTGGGTCCTGTGGCCCTGCAGAGCGAGCTGAGGGCAACAAGGGCGCCTCTTCACAACCAGGCCCCAGCTGCCGCTCTAACACGCCAGAGGGAAGGAGGGAAAGGAGGCTCTTTCAGGCAGTCATCCAAAGGCAGTCATGAATCAAGGCTGAATACGGGCAATCACCACCATGTCTCCCAAGATGCGGCCGTAAACACAGGAACACAGAAAGAGACACAGAAATAACACATAAAGTAGGTGAGGTGTAGATTTCTCCCTTACAGCTTAGCACAAAGCCATCTTTCTGTTTCAGCCAACCATTTATCACAAAGGTGACACTTGGCATGTTATTAACATGCTACCCAGGCTTTCCCTGAACACCCACATTCAATGGGACACACCTGCTACCCACATCACTGTTACAGTACTTAAAAACATCTGCGCGTTATTGAGCTATAACTCCCTCTGTGAACAGCATGGGTGCAGGTGCATTACTGAATACTGTCGATTAAGTCATTAAAATGACCTTCGATGATGTAAATTACACCTGAATATAATTCAAGCGGTGAATGGGAGCGAGAGAAAGACTGACAGACTAAAAAAAAAAAACTGTAATTATCAACAAAATACTGATTTAGAAGGAATGTGAGATGGTATCAGGGTAGCTATTCTCCCTTCCAAATGCTGTCAAAATCCAGCACACAATTATTTCATCCTGTACTGTATTTACATTTTGAACTGTCCAAACTACACAATTCAGTTCAAGTTCAAGTTGCTGCTCGCAAAAGATCATTGCAGTCAAAATACGACCTCCTCTAAACCTTCAACATTCTTGCAAGATTCACGAGACACTAAAATTAGATTCACTAACGAGCAACGTGCAAAAACACCTGCCACCTCAAATTAAAGAAAGCAGTCCTGCTGTCAAAGTATTCCTGAATTATATATCTTTAACGAGTGTAGTTTCCCTCTGAATTTTCAGCAGTCTGTGCCTTCCCTGAGGTTACCAATAAAAGAAAATTGTGACAAGCACTATGATATGCTGTTTCAGTTGTCTTTGGGTTGTACCTACATACATTTATGGCAACAATTACATAAAGTGCATGTAGCTGACTGCCCTGTCTGGCATAGTCAGTAGTCATAGATCACTTGCACTACATTTAAAGTCTAAATAAGTTAAAGGGGAGGTGGAAGGGGGGGGGGGGCAATCCCCATATTGTAAAGTACAGGACATGCTATTGCAGGATGGCGGCCTTTGTTGTATGTTATCCCCCTCACTTTTTACTAATGTTTAAACAAAGGAATTCATTATTTACTCTATTGCTTTTAAACTTCTCTCGAGAACATTATTCTGAAAATCCAACAAGTAAATGACTTATTATGGTGTTTAGGAACATTTTAGTCAAAATTGTGTGGTTTGGATCATGGAAGGAAAAAAAAATGAACACTGACCAAAATCGAATCCACTTATATGGACCATTTTGATCACTCAGCAGCGCATAAAAGTAAAGTATTTTTTTTCTTGGTTTATATGGACCTTTTCAAACATCAGAAGAACCGATAAATCCAGGTCAATGCCAAAATTCTGAAAGTGGGATTGTTGTTTGTCCATGGTACCATCGGTACCGTAGATGCTGTATGTAACTACAGATATTGGACAATTCACAACAACTTGTGGAATGGTGACAGGAAGTGCAGGTGCAGCCGCATCGACTTGTTAAAAAAAAAAAAAAAAACACCACAAGAGTATGCTGCTGTAGCGAAAAAATTTTCCCCTCGGGGATTAATAAAGTAACTACCTAACCTAACCTAACCTAAGAGTCACGAATGAAGACATTCAGCATTTAAGTCAGATAATCAGGGACAGGTAGTAGACAATCATCCACAAGTATACAAATATTGTCTCAGAGCATTTGGAACAATAACAGGAGACACCTCTAACTTAACTTATGTAAGCAGCTTAAAGACATCCAGATCGGTACAGAGAATTCAAGGTGAAAGAGTTTCAGTTGTTAACTTTATATTCCCAACATGTTGTTGAAATCTAAATGCAAATTGCAACAGCTGCATCTCTTAGCACTGTTAGCAAAGGCTTCATGTACATTGTACACAAAGGTAAATCAGAATTTCATTAGTTGATTTTACTTAAGCATTGAATTTGTTATTGGACACTGTGGAATTTCAGTTGTAGAAGTTCCGACTACTACTTTCTGGTATCGTGACATCCCTAATAAAAATGCATATTAAAGCTAGAAGGCCAGAAGCAGCAACCTTTCTAATGATTTCCTTTCCTTTCTGTAGACCCTTGAAATTGCTCTTTATCAGCCTCGTTCTTTGTTGTACTGCTTTAGACACCCACACATGCGCAGACGGAGCAAACACAACCACAACACCCCCCCCCCCCCCCACACACACACACACACACACACACACAACCCAGACGTGACCCAGACATCAAACCCGTCTTGCATTTTTGTCACTCTGCGCATTAGGTCAGTCACTTTATAGCTCCCCTTGAGAAAACTCAACACCCCCCACTTTGGTCCAGACCACTGCATCATATAACTGGCACGGGCTAATGGACAGCACCAAAGGAGCTGCTGACGGGGAGAGGGAGGTGGGTTTGTGTTAGTGGGCTGTCCAATGTCTTTGAGTGTTTCTGTGTGGTGATGACTGAGGCTTAACAGCTGCTGATGGCCACGTCGGTGGAAGAGAACAAAAAATGTAGAACTAAAAATATCTTCAATCGGTAGGGTTTCAGTTAGAGGTAGGACCCAACATCATGTGAAGACACAGACTTTATAATCATCGCTCCTGCAGTATGTTATAGTATTACCTGTAATTAGTGTGTGTGCTATTACCTCAACAAACCAAATGCACGATTTGCATGAGGGACGTGCGATGCAGGGCTCTGTGCTGTCTGCAGCAGAGGGAAATGTCAGATTCACTCACCTCATTGGCTGAGTCCGAAGCGCTGTCTTCAGATCTTCCACCACCTTGTTCCTCATTTCCATTTCCTCCTCATCAAAGGCAAACAAGGTCTGCATCTGCAAAGATTGTGAGAAATGTAGACAGAGCTTATTGGAAAAAAAAAACGGTGAAATATGGCTTTACAATCTGTAACAGCTGCTGGTATTATTTGTTATTTTTCACTTTTAATTAAGAGCTTCTCATTGTTTCTACTTGGTCAACTCAACACGGGAATTTTAATCTTAATTTGGCAGCAATATGACACCAGCAGCACATTTCCTCCTCTTTACAAGAGTGTTTGTTTCAATTAGTCCTGGCAGCACTCATAATCAGAGCCTCATTAGTAGGTTAATGGCTGAGGCACCACAAATCAAACAGATTGTATATTTTCCCTCTTTCAGTGTCATTTTCTTTTAAGAGAACTGTTTGAAGCTATACAACATGTCAAAGTAAGTCATGCAGACAATTAGCTCTAATCAAGCTCACAAAGGGAGCAAATCTTAAAACATGTAAATGAGTGGTAGTGTTAATGCATTTCTGCGTCACATAAAGGCTTTTGCCAGCAACATCAAAGAGCTGCTGTGCTCCCGTTTGCGAGGGCCACAGGGCTTCTGTTTAGCCTCTCCAAGCATTTTTTTTTCCATGGAAGCTCACTGCCAAGCACTAAAGTTCAAACCGTGTATGTTTCAGCAATGGAGTAAGCTTGTGACAGTGCTGCCCATTCATATGCCTGAAAAACATAACATATTTGTGCAAATGCGATCCTCTTTTCCAAACCTTTAAAAAGGGCATCCAGGTTAAAGTTGGGGGGAAAACCTTTCCTAGAACAAATCAGAACTTTGTGGAGCAACAGCACCTCGAACATAACGAACATCACATAACAAACTGATGCATGACCCCATGTTTGACTACCCAACAACAGCTCCGGTCTGTCCAGTGTGTGACAGTGTTTAATCTAGAAACAGTGCAGTCAAAACAACCATCGTGTCAGCTTAGCCTCAAGTCCAGATGCTTCAGGAACACGTGCCAAGAAGTAAAGGCTCTGGCTCCTGCAGCTCTAAACGAATATGCTCATAGTCAATGGGAAGTTGGACGCAACGAGTTTTAGGGAGAGTGAATGATTCAGTGGTGCTGCGAGCCAGTTCACCGTGTCAATAAGTCTAGCCAAACGGCTCCTTCCTACATCTGCTATTCGTAAGCTCTTTCGTACCTGTGGCCAACACGCACATAAGGATACCATTATATCCAGTTGGTAAACCAGCCGACGTTACTTCCCTAAATCTTTATTATGGGAAGTGCCCCCCAGAGCCAGTGCTCTGCCTTCCAGGTAGTCATCAGCGCATTGTTAACCGTGCGATGAGAGCTGCTCATCAAAATCTTAATTTGAACCATGTGGATAACTGATGCAAGAGGAAAAAACAATTAGTTCAATATAAAAGAGGAAATATAATTTTTTTATTAAAATAGTAATGTAAATTAGATAGAAGCACAAAACTTAAGAAACCTCCCTGCCACTTATTTTTAACATGAAACTAGGGAATAAAGCCTAATTGCTTTTACACTGTTAGCGTATATTTTGAAAGTGTATTGTTATGTTAAGCAAGAGCAATAACATTTAAAAAACCAGAAGGAAAAGTTTTTACAAGTTATGATAGCTATGATGACTTTTTTTTTTACACCAAAAATACAAAAGCATTGTACTTTACAAACATTTTACCTATAAATACTGATGAAAGTAGAAAAACACATTTTACTAATCTAAACTACTGAATGGCTTCAAAGCTGAACAGTTTCTGATGCCGACGTTATGAAAAGCTGAAAATGTTTTCCTTCCCTAATAAATGTAATTTTAAATACAATAAACCATTGGCTTTACTAACCAAGCTGCTAAAAGTCAAATGAAAACCTATTTAAAACACATAACATTTTTAGCGTTTGGAGATAGATTATAATCCGCATTTTGTGGTTATGAAGCTACAAATATGTAGTAGCTCAGTTATGGGTGATTCTTCTCACTGACAAAGTAAAAAGCTTTTCCCTTCACCTCTGCAGCTTTTTTCTCTTTTTTTCTATCTGCAGAAAAACTCGTCCAAGTGGGAGCTCTGAAGCTCCTCGCACTGGCTTGGACACAGCAGGGCAACAGAAACTCTGTCAGGAGTTACGGGGACGTCTGAATTATCGCTCTGTGGCCAATGAACAACCTCGAGGCTCTGACATAATTTTATGAATGAACATCAAGATGCTGTTTGTACGGTAATCTCTCCGGGCGGCAAGGCGAGAATGAGATCATCCAATAACTCAGCTACTGTGGAAGGGCTGTCCCCGGTGAACTGGCCTGGGAGCCAAGACATGAAGTCATGGACAGAGTACAGCACCTCCAAATTTTAAAATGCTCTCTGGTGAAGATGCGGTCTGGAGCACTGTGGTGGAGCACATGGAAGACTGATAGTGGGGATGTAAAAGACAGTTCGGTGAGGGGAGGAGTGATGGTGAATAATGGAGCCTAAAGTTGGGCTTGAACAAGGGACTGCTTGTGGAAAAAGGGGAACGGAGACTGCAGAAAAAAGTGTTATACAGTCATACAATTCTAATCTTCTTTAGGGCAAACAAAAGCACCTCTGCCGATGGCAAAACAGAATTTTAGTCGCTTGCTTGAAATTGTGTGACACATTTGCTTGAAACAATTTTTCCTCCAATATTCGTGCAATTATTTATACTGACACTTTGTAGAAAAAGTCTGGAACAAGTGAAAAACTTTGAGAAGAAAGTGGAAATATCTGACACTGGCACTGGTTTTAAGAAATGTCAACATTTCAAAACTTTACATACTATACAGTAGACTATGTTCGAATGATTTGAAAAGACTGAGTGTGTTTTGCAGGATAAACAGTCAGAAAAGTAAAAGGCAGTCTGAAACATAACTCTGACAGCACGTCTGACTCCTAATAGCACAGAGGCACCGCTACAGCCCTGCTGGATTTTAAATTCTTGGCAACTCACAAATCAGCACATTCTCCTTGCTACACTTAAAACACTGTTTGTGTGAGTGTGTGTGTGTGTGTGCTGTTGAAGCCTTTAAGAGACCGACAGTAAAACTGTTTCTCCAGACTTCAACTCAAAGCTTAGGGGTACCGGTGCGCCACTCAGAAAGAGCTTATTCTCGTCCCGAGTGGAGCTGGTAAACAACAGCTGCAGAAATAGAAACCTTCAACATAAGTCGTTGGTACATCCATATTTGCCAGGAAAACAAACAACTAAGCAATAAACAGATATTAAATGCCATTACTTTTTGCTTCTATGTTTATAGTGGTCTGAGTAAGTTATGGCTGAACGGTTTATCTGATCTGTGTCCTGAAAAGACTTGTACATGTATTAAATGTGGGGCCGTCCAGCAAGATGGGGGGAAAAAACAAACATGTGTTGGAATAGTGAGAATTGCTTGCTAGTCTCTAAACTTGCATGTCATCTTTTCAGAGACACTCTAAAAAATACCATGTTTTATGCCCTCTAAACATTTGGGAGCTAAGTTGCCGTCCACACAAGGACTCAGGGTCAGAGGTCATTCGGCACAAGCCTGTCAGTGACCGAGTGTATCAAACAATACAACATCACTTAACAGCACTTACGTCTAAAGCGACACTAAGATAAATCATCGTGTTGTTTTCATTGGCAGTCATGCTGGATAGTAATAATGAATATTGTCATCCTGGCTTCGCGCCGTGTTTCTGTCATTCCCACTGACTGAACTGCTGAGTGTCTAAATGGCCTGTTTGTCATCACAGTGTGTGTGAATGGTGGGGTCAAAGCGAAGGAATGTGGTCATGTGAATATAACAAGCAGTCAGCAGGGAGACGATAAAGAGCAAGCTATGAGGGACATCTGAGAAAGTGACTGAGTGAACAGTGACCTCTGAGGGGCAGCAGTCAGATGCTTGGATTTAGAGGACTTTACTATCATCGTTCTTAAAGTTGAAAAAAAATACATATATATTTTGACAGATCTGAGTAGAGAGAGGAGAGAAGGAGTTTCACTTACAGCCGCCATGGAGTTAATGCGGTCAATGTAGTAGTCGGGCCAGCTGGTGGCCAGCTTGTTGGGGTCCTCTTGCTCCTGCACATTGAAACAAAGAGAGAGTGAGTCAAATGCACACGTAATATTGGAATGTCATACAGTGATGACGATTTATGGGCGAGTAATACAGTGGATGTTGATTCACAGTTTGCTTTTCTTTTTCTTTTTCAACTCTTACCACAATCAGAAGTTTGCATCACATCAACTGCGACGAAAACATGAAGCATGTTTATTCTCGTTCCTTCAGTGACTGACGCTTTGGATATCAGCCAGCTGTCCTGACCGTCTAGAGGAGCGACTGGTGAGATCGCAAGAAGCTCAATAGTCAGGGTCCGGAAGTGGATGTAATCAAAGTCAACTGGGATTCATATTCAGTTTACATTATGTTCATGTTAGCCATTTTCTCATTTGCAAAATGGTGTTGTTTTGTTTTGCCGGATCAATATGTACTGAGTTGGCAGCTGACACGTCTGATGTCAACTGCCAATGTAATTCACAGTTGACACCAGCAGTAGAGATTGCAACAAGCCATTAAAGTCTGGCACACTGATCAAAGAAGCGTGATTTAAAAGCTGCCATTTCTTTCAGTGACACTAACACCACTGCATCAGGCTCTTCCGCACTTGTCGCCATTTCTGAATGTGGCTACGCAGATAACTAGCCATGAAGTAAGATGATGTTCCCATTCTTTAATTCTGCCAACTAAACTCTTAGCTGCTGATTGGTCAATTACTTTTCTAACTGTGGAAAGGATCATCATCAGCGAACACAACGCCAGACCTAATTGGAATTTTTTAATAGAATATATGTGGACGGTGATACAGAGGTCTGAAAGCCCCAGGAGATGATACCTAATGATTATAATGATGCTCTGACCTTTCTTAGCTCATGACAATAATAACAAAAAATAAGGATTAGGGATGTCCATCAAATTTGCTATGAATATTTATGATTTATGAACCCAGACGCCCTTTTCCATGAATGTACCATCACACTAAAACCACTGCACTGGTCTCCAAGTGAACATGCCTTTCTGTTTTGTACCCTGTCTGTCATTAGTGCTGAGCAGGTAGCACATGACTTCTCTTTTTATGCCAAAAACACATGGTTTATTATATTCAACAAGTCTTCCAACAGCTCTCCACAAGAGATGTTTTTATTTTCATGCTTTTTCACTTTCTTCATTTCATCCTTCCACTTTTTTACCTCAGCTCCAAAACTCAACATCCACATGAAGACTAAGTGGATCAGGCAGTCCCAGTCCATAATAATTGGGTCACAACTATTAATTTTGTCTTAGCTTTGAGTACACTGAGAAAGAGAGAGAAGAACTGCCCCAAGGAAGGAAATGTGCTGCACAATAGCTTTCAAATAGCTCTGCCTGAGATCAATTTGTCGTGGCCAATCCGGGGAAGCGTGATGCCACGAGCAAGCGAGGCACGGGGGAATACAGAGACCGTGTTCCTCACTCACATCTGGTCTTGTTTAGCCCAGGCAAAGAGCACTGGTGAAGCGTTATTTTTGTACATGTTGCTGTGCGCACGCCAACGAGAGCTGGGAAGTTACAGCATGCCACCTTAATTCAAATTTGACCTGTTTTGCAAGATACTAGTTGGAGGAATTATTTAGCAATGCTTTTAGGGAGTATTTTAAATCTCTGCATACGTGAAAAACGAAACTTTTAATGCAAAAATGCAGACAAATGTTTTTAAATGCGGTGAAAAGGCAGCACAGTGACTGACTCCAGGGTTGCAAAGACTGTTTTCTGTGAAATACCATAATAAAATAATCATTTCAGGGCAGTGTCCCTGTTTAGAATAATAAGCATAAATGAAAGGTTTGCCAATAGATTATTTGTGAGATTGTCCTTCACTGTTCTGTGATAACGTAATTTATTTCAAGGGCATTTGTGCCACAGCGAGAACTCATTTAATCCTCTCTGTGTTCCTTCCTGATATGAATCATCTATATTTTATGCCACCAGATCCCTCCATATTTAAAATGCAGCACCCATATTTGCATGGTGTCATGGCACAACTAAAAGCAAATTACTTTTTCTGTTGATTAAACCAGACAAAGTTCATTCTGGGACGAGCCAGAATTGATTGTCCCCAGACATAAAATACTGCTATTATGTACAGTAATAAAATCAACTTCAAAATGTGTAAAAAAAAAAAAAAGAGCTGCAGGACCAGTAAATCCACTGATTTATGAGTCATATTCACACAAGCAGCTACACTGCAGGTTTTTGTGATTGAGTATAATTTTGGTTAGTGTGGCTTTCAGTCTCCGTAACGACCATTGTTTTCTGATCTCCAGCACTCAGTACCAGCATGGGAGTTCAAGCTAAAGAGCTAAAGTGGAAAAACAACAGCCATAGAACTCACTATACTTCTCACTCTGTTTTTTTGTTTTGTTTTCCACTATACTGCTGAAACGTTCATGACGCGATGCCAGACGGATCCCGATGCTGAGATTAACAATATAACTGCCTCTCTCCGACCCTTCAACCGAATTACAGCCGCCGACACGCCCTCAAAAAACATGCTGAGTCCAATGCAACATTTATTTTGGCAGTTTCACGAGCTGCAGTAAAGTACTGTAATTTTTGTTGTGTTTTGGGTCCAGTGAAAAATGACGACGCAGCGAGGTTTGTTTCGGGGCCCTTGTCACACCAGTCCGTACACTTTCTGAATTTATGCCCTTTTGATGGAATTTTTAAGAGGTGAAGTGATGTTGAGTTTGTTCTTGTGTGCTGCTTGCTTGATCAAGCCATTCTGGGAGTTAATCACAGTTAATGACGGGTATTAAAGTCTTGTGATAAGAAGCCAGACTTCATAGGGAGGTGCTTGTTACAAATGAAAAGTGCTAAAAGCAGGCTCTGGATATGAATGTATCTTTCTTCATGTGTATACATTTGTATGAAAATGCTCATTACATGGCATGTACTTTATATTCGGGATCTTCTGCTCATGGTCCTCTTCTGGGTGAACACATTTCTGTCGCGTGCTCAGCTGCAGCAGTTTAAGGTCAACCCCATCATTCTGCTGCAGCAATTACATACTTACACAACACATTCCTCACGTCTGGTGACATTAAATATGATTTACAATCGAGATTGCAGTAAAGGAGGAAAGGAATCCCCAACAGTGTGTACTGTATATCTGTAAGGTGTTCTTCTTGTTACAACCATCTGTTGAGGAATATATTGCTTCTCTTAAGACCCAAATACCTGACTGAAGCCAACATTCACAAATACTTCCCCGTCTGTTTCACAGGATATTGTGTTTGTGGAGGCACCTGTTCAAAGAGCAGATGAAATTACATATTTCATCTTCCCTGATGTCCTGTAACAAGCCGTCTTAAAAGATTTCAAAGCTCCAAAAAAGGTTTCACTGACAATGACAATTGAGCTCAGATTGCAAGAATCCTATGCACATTTACATTCATCACATTGCATTTTAAGTTAAGGCTTCAGGAACAACATGAGGTAGAATTTAAAATACTGAAGTGGCCACAGTTGAAGTTCCTGTTGTTAGCTTGTCTCTACATAAAACTCAAAAAGGAGAACTAAAACCATTCTACCATTCCAAATCAATGATAACATCAAAATGTGCTTGGAAATGACTTTACTGCGCATATGCAAGACCATAATAGCATGTTTCTGCACAACAGCACATTTTCACATTCACGTTTTCCAACCATTTTATCCAACTTGGCGAAGTCCCTCATTCTAGTGAAGTCCAACTGTTTTTGTCAGACGGGGACAGAATCTACACTTTGTCTCTGAAAGACATGCTAACATGTTTCCATGAGGTCTCCAGTTTCTCTGGCGATTGGGCTCCTTGTTAGGCGCCTCACACTCAGAGAGGCCCGGGGGGGACCCTGGCTGTAATGTGGGGACTCTCCTGAGCCGTCCAAAATCACCAGCAAGCAGCAATATAAAGACCGTTTCATAAACAACAGGAGTGGAATGTGAAAGACTGCATTTAAAAAGAAAAGAGAAATCTGTATATTCTGTATTTTTTTTTTTTAAAGAGAAAGTCATCAGAAAAAGAGATGAATTTTCAGCAGGCAGTGCTATGCGTAGAGTCGAAACAGTTTATATACAAACCGATCAGGTGATTGCTAAAACAACCAGAAGCTAGTTCAATAATTTATTAATCATTTCAGTTGTTTGTCAAGCAAAAATTTTGAAATAATGCCAAACCATTCTCTGGTTCCAGCTTTTCACATGAGAGAATTATTCTGCTTTCTTTGTCCTACTTTCATGAAAATTAAGTATATTTTGGTTTAGGACCGACAACTGAACAAAGATTAGTGGATAATTAAAATAACTGCACCCTACTTCTGCAAACAACTTAACTAATATAGATATTCTAAGACACATTTTATAAATAGGATACAACTAAAATGATCTTCTTGACCGTGTCAAATGTTTATCCATCCATGCATTATCTGTACCTGTTCTATCCTGAACAGGGTCACAGGGGACTGACTTTGGACTTTGATCTGACTTTGGGTGAAGGTGAGACACACCCTGGATATGTTGCTGGTTCATCACAGGACCAACACAGAAAGACAAGACAGCATTCACACTCGCATTCATACCTGCGTCCAACTTGGAATCATTAATCAACGCATGTCTTTGGACTGTGGGAAGAAGCCAGATCACCTGCATAAAACCCACGGCAGCAGATTCCAACCCGCAACCTGTTTGCTGCGAGGTCACAGTGCTAACCACTGCACCATGTGTCAAATGTTAAATCATCAAAGAAACATGCCCAGGAACGAAGGTTAAAATGCACTTCAATATGCCAATTGTATGCATCACATTCTTCATACTGTAACTCCTCTGTAGTACAGTTGAGTGAGTAACACATGGGCTGAGCAACTACAATACCACTGTGTTGCAGCTCGACATTGAGATGCATGGGTCATCATTTAAGTCAATATTTTCTCCATATTCTACGATCCAGCTGTCACCACAATATGTCTGTGGAATGAGGGGGATTGTTCGACATTCCAAACAGCCAATCTGTCCGTGGGGAATATTTATACATGGAAGCCGGGATATAAGGTCTCACCTCGTGAGGCAGGAAATGGACAGGATATTGAATTCTGGAAGATTATGTAACACTTGCCATCTTTTACAGGTAGCTAACATTAAAAGTGAGTTTTAGCACATAATCAAGCAGAAATCTTTGCCTGGGGTTACATTAAGTGACGGGGATAAAGTGCATATGTGGTGGGTAATTGAAGACATAAGGTGCTGCTTGCTTTAGGGGACGGCACTGTGTGGCTGCACATTGTACCAGCAGCCATCTTGTATTCATCAGCGGTAGTCCTATCGCGTGGATGATCTGGGGCCGTATAGAAAATCTTCTTTTAATGGAAATTTAAGACAGTAGATAATGTGTTTTGACACCGACAAAGGGACGTACTGTGTGATCATGGGCTGAAAACATAGAGCGAGTTTGTGTGTGTGTTTGTGTGTCGGCGCAGCGCAACTAATGAGAGTCAGGAGACTCTGTTTGGCTCCCGGCACTGAACGATTATCAGGAGCTATTAGATGTTACATCATGTTCTCTACCTGGGGGCTGCTGGACAAAAGTCATGCTTTCAAAAACAAGTACACACACACACACACACACACACACACACACACACACACACACACACACACACACACACACACAGGAAAGCAGTAAACCCATACAGACACTTACTCATTCCATCTCTGCTTCACTTGCACTCCACACTAACATCACTCTCAGGCTTACCAAGAGTGACCCCTGCTCTCTCCTCACGCAAAAACACACACAGAAAGATCAGACACCCAACACCTCTGACTGCCTGGCTGAGATCAGAGGTGCAGATACATTTGGGCTTATGTAAAGCTGGTTTTGACAAGATGTTTTAGTTAGACATGGTATATGGACACCATAATTCCCTTACATCACTGCTGACTGGTATTAGCAAGACATCCCAACAAGATGATAATAATAATAATAATAATAATAATAATAATAATAATAATAATAAAAGTGAAACTGCAACTAAAAAAAATAAATAATCTGAATTGATGTTCTCAGTATTTAACATCATTGCTTAAGTTTTCTTTTAACCGTATTTTTTGTAATACCATGAAATCAAACGATCTATGTAATGTGGAGAAGGTCTTTTGTAAGGATAAATCAATAAAGAGTGCCAAGGTAACTCAGCAGCCAGCAGCTCTATTGGGTTTGTTGGCCTCTTTCAGCTCATTTTGACACAGCAGAAACATTTAATGTGTGGTTCAGTCTCACTGGACAGACTGACACCTTTCAGGGGCCCGAAAAAAACAACTTCACCTGGGGGATAATGTTGCTTTGTGACCGTGAAGTAGTCACTCATTAGCTAAGATGTTAGCCACGCTTAAAAGGATACCAGGTTACATGTTCATCAGATTGTTTTGGAATTGTTCTCTAATGGATACACAAAATAATTATAGCCTGTATCAAAATGCTGGGGATGCCTTTCATTCGGAACACCATATTAAAAATGGGTGTGGCCTCCAAAAAGAAAGTATTCAAATACATTGGAAGATGGTAAACTATGACCATGAAAGGATGTGCAGGGTCAGCAACAATACTCTGTCTGTGGCATGCATGCTTTGATTGGTTGGTATTAAGGGGGCCAAAGTGTGGCAAGAAACTCCACTAATGTTGGTGTTGTTTCATGATAGAAACACCAGCATTCAACAGCAGTGAAAGAAACGGAAAACTCAAACTGTAACTTCTTTTAACGTGGCCTCCCCTGTGCTTATTCGTCAGGTCGTCCTGCAACAACAAGGGAGGCTTTATCCAGTATTAATTTTACACCACTGCGCTAACTATTAATTACATCTTCTATCACATTGCCTCGTGTGATTCATGCTGTTGATGCCACATTGTGAGCCTACCATCTGCAGCCTCAGCAAAAATGGAGATTTATCTGACCAGGCGATGACTTTCCAGTCTTCAACTGTCCAGACTCGTTTTTTTTCCCCCATTCTGATATTTGGGGTGAACATTACTGAAGCTCCTCGCCTTTATCGTAATGATTTTATGCATCGCACTGCCCCCACATGAATAGACAATTAAATGAATGAGCAGACATACAAGAGATCCTAATAAAGTAATCAGTGAGTGTATCCTTACAGTTAATGAAAAACTATGAACCGTATCTCAAATGTTGATTTGTTAATAAGGGAGTCTGATTAGCCCGAGAAGCCACAAAAAAGTATTTATTTCTTTCATTTAAGAGAAAACTAAACTGTAACTGGTTTTCACCAGACCTGTCCCAAAATGGAACCAGCAGAGGTTAAGTGGTTTGCAGAAAAAAATGTATTGACCAGTTTGTTTTGCAGGTGAACAAAGTTAGTTTGTCCCTTCATGCCCTCAGTGGCTCCCTCCAAGTGTTATCTAACCACAACAACTGGAGCCGTCGCTTGGACGGAGGAAACAAGGGGACCAGTGTTGGTCTCTAATGGGAATGGCTGAGGGAAATTCTGCTGTCCTCTGCTCTCCATTCAAACCGATGTCAAACTGTAATTCTCAGCAACAGAGGGCACCACTGTGTGATGTGCTTATTTGTGCGGGTTATGTCTGAATAACCTGCGAGTGCACATTCACCTTCGAAGATGGTTGTTCATGTTTGTGTGGAGAGTGCATATGAGTGTTTCTTCTTGTGCGCATACACACACGTGCAGATTATTATCTGATATTGCACCCCGGTTGTCCCCCCCCCCCCTTCGTTCCTCATTACGCCACTTCCATCCATGAATGAGGGGTTTGTTTGGATTTTCCTCCGGCTTTCCGCTGTTCACTGTTACCCCGCTTCTTCTCTCTCGTTTCCTGACCTGGACACATGACTGTTTTTTTTTTTTTCACCCTTAACTTCACAAAGGAAATGATTTCCGACTGGGGGAGACGGGTGGGGGGAGGGGGGGGGAATGACAAACGCATACATCCTACCTCTGACCCCATCTTTAGGTGCACACTGCAAACCATTTCACTTCCAATATGCCCCGGCTGTTGCCAGAATTTAGTTTCCACTACCTTCTACTACGGTACAGAGAGTCCTCATAAATGTCTGGGGCTGCGTCAGTGAGATGTTCAATAACTGATATTGGACTATAATTAAGCTTGCACTTTTTATGTGGGTTCAAATGTGCCAATGCAAATTCTGCCAACAAGTCAATCTTGTTTGATACTATGCAGTGTATTCAAAGGATTTCACAAACTAGGGTTATTGTAATGTAATAAAAGAAAGATTGTATCTTCCTCTTGTATTATTTTTAACCATATTCCATTTCATTGTAAACTGTTGTGGTCCTCCAGCTTCCATCCTCGCCTTGACATCCCTCTAAACACACCACAATTCCACTGCTCTTCTTTTTCCTAGCAACCTAATACTGGCCAGAATACAAGTACAAACTTTTACACATGCAGGTGCACACACACCAGCGTGCACACACACACACACACACACACACACAAAGTGGTGTGTGTTTACTTTTTTTTTTTTTAAAAAGGTTGTCAGAGCATATCACATCAGCAAAGCCGAGCCTGCATGCCTTGGAAAGTGGAAGGAGGGGTCTGATCCTGGTCCTGCTTCCTCTGCCAACAAAATAAATCAGCAAAGAGACACAGGGGAGGGTTTATGACTCTTTATTCAATTTGGTATTGAGGGAGAAGAGTGTGTGTGTGTGTGGGGGGGGGGGGGGTAGTTTTCCCTTTTCTCCAGGCACAATGTCATTTCCTAGTGGGTATCTGACCACAAAGTGAGACCAGAGTTGTTTTGGAGAGACACACTGAAGGTTAAGAAGAGAACGAGAGATATTTTGGCGCAGAGAGAGGGGTGAAAGAGAGGGCGAACCAGAATGTTCGTAGTGTTCCCATGGTATGATGACAATTCCTTCGTAGCCTGAGGAAATTGCTTGGTCCGATGTAGGGAGGGAGATCTGGAGACTGAGGGGCTGGGAGAGCATTTTGTTTACAATACTGCGCATATCGCAGCCTGCAGCCTATGGAGCTGGCGTAATATGTGCATATGTTTACGTCAATGGAGAAATGAGAAGCTGGAAAGGGTGCTGACTGTGTGGCTGAGCTGGTTCTTAAAGGGAAGAGGCTGCTTTCAATAACATTCATTGCTGACAATTTCGCTCTAAACTGTGGGTTCAGGCCGCCAGTCAACAGAGGGCCAGCCAGAGATCAGAGCTGATGTACAGCAGAGGCCAACTCACCTTCTTCTTGCTGCAGTAGATCTGCCATTTCTTCTCATCGGGTAGAGCGAACATGGCCTCCCTGTTCTTATCCGTCAGGTCCAGCTCGTCCTGCAACAACAAGGGAGGCTTTATTCAGCATTAATTTTACACAATTGCACTAACTATTCAATTACATTTCCACTGAATCAGATCATATTTCATTCCACCATGTCAAGAAAAAATGTGCGGAAAAACAATGATGAAGAAAAACCCATGAAAAGCAAACATAATAGCTAAGCACCATTTTAAGTAATGACTGATGTGCATATAATCACCTCATCCCTCAGGACACAATCCCACATGCCCTGTTGTATTGTTCTCCCTTAACAATACAGAGCAAAACATTTTCGCAGTGTCTACCAATCACTGGATGAGTTGAGTTTACACAGTGACAATTCACCATCCAACCTACTTACTGTCTGACTGAGAGCTTGTCTCGACTGACAACAGACAAGTGTTTTAATATTCACCCTGCTGCTCCGCTCAATTCTTCAGCTTAGTACTAGGAGCCTCCTCTACCTTTTGAAATGCATATGAGCCCAGGAAATGAGCCTGTGTGCGCCAGGGAGAAAAAGTAAAGTCTTGGAAAAGAAAGATGGATAAATCAGGGTTGAAGGAAGGCACTGAGACGAGGGAAGGAAAGAGAGATGCATTGATAGAAAAAGATGAAGGTGGGTCCCGGAGGGTGTGTGGATCTGAGAATGGAGTAGAATTTTTTTTTTTAAACAGAAGAGAGGATGGGAGGCTATACCTCCAGGGTTTTGTGCTCAAAGCTCAAACTAATCTCATCATAATGGTTTTGCTACCATGACGTCAGCCACAAGTGGCTGGCCTCCCGGGCCCCCCAAAGTGAGGATGGCCACCGGTGACAGAGGTGGGGCCCCTTAAAACTGGCCAGTAGAGTCACAGGGTTTGTTTGCATCCATTCTGCTGGACGGGGTGCGCTGAGGTGGCCCACATTCCAAGTATTTGACACTATGAAGAATGACATCATCTCTCACCCAATCCTTTCAATGGGATAACCAGCAAGCAGCATTATTGTGGTTTAGTTGAAAAAAAAGGGAAAAATCTGAAGAGTGTGAATTTCAAGGGGGCCACAAAAAAGCTTTAGAATCTTTAGTCAAAGCCTCTTTCATCTCAACAGCATGATTTCACTGATTAATTGTGAGTCACACCAAGAGCTGGTAATCGAGGGTCCACATTGCCTCCTACATTCAATGCAATCCGCTGTTATTTCTGGCACTGCAAGATGAGTGTCAAGCAGAGCACTAACTATCATGTGGTGGCTAAACATCTAACCTCTGACTCTTTGTCCTTCAATCTTCAGAGATTTCATTTTCTGGCTTGGACCACAGTTCTCTCTCCACATCCTCGGGCTTAGAAACGAAGGGCGAGAAGCGAGCTCTTTTCTGGCCCGTTGCCTGGTTGCTGGGTCAAAGCCCTGCCATCCAAAGCTGCTACTCTTTGGAGGAGCTAATACTGGGAGCTGGTCGGGAATCAGTGAGAATAATACCTCTGGATTTGAACCAGATGGGACCTGAGCCCGGCAACTGATTTCTATGCAACTTGTGTTCTCCCAATCTCCTTCCCACTACTCCTCAGACCTCTGAATTTAAGGTCTTATTTGGAGGGGAGTTACACGAGAGCAGTATATACATCAGCATTAGAATGAGAATTCAGTGTCTTTGGCATGTGCATTCTACGGCTTAGGAGAGCAGGTATGCACCCCAGGATGTGTTTTTAAAGAAGAATGGTTATACAAGTAAGGCTTTTAGGTGTTGGGAAAGGATAATGTAAAAGTTGAGTAAAAGAGCAAGAACAGAAAAACAGCAGAGGAGAAACCGGGCACATTAAGGGCATGCATTCTTGAGAATTTTAATGTTTCATTTACTTGCTGTCAGGTTCAAGCAGTGCATGTCTGCATTTGAAGCAGAGAAAAGGAAAAACAGAGAGATGAAGTAGAGGATGTGGACATCGGGTGGGTGGAGGAAAGTTCATGTCATGCCAGCCAGAGGACTTTTTACTTTCCAGTTATGCAATATCCCACCGTTTTCTTCCACCTCCATCCCCCCCACACCTTCAAAATGGGCTCCAATACCACATCCACATCACATGGCTTCTCATCATGACTGTAGCAACACCCAAAAAACATGCAGCCCCTGGCTCCTTCTTCCAAAACAAAACAAAACCACTTTTCACTTCGCTGTGTAACAACATCTCAATGTGCCCCCATCATTCTTCACCAGCATGCTTCAGTCGGGAATTCACATAAACCAAAGCTAATATTGTTACACCTGCTGCTTGAGAGGGGAAAAATACATACCGAAGGCCTCTGAGGACCTTCTTTCATATTTCATCCAGAACTGCCAATCGAATAATGTTATAAATTTTAAAAAGTGCGTTGCGGTTGTGAGGTCTGACTGTCATGTTCTCTGCAGACTGACTGGCCCGCTCTGCCACTCAATTTCCTGTTTCTAAAGACTGATGGGCTTTTCAAATATGCGAAGATAATACAAAAGATATGGTGGAGTGTGAAAGTGCTCAGAGAGCAAATTAAAGCACCTATTTGAAAACATTGCATAAAAGTTTCATCTACAATTACATTTTGTAAGTTTAATTTGAAAGGTACAAAGGTAAAAGGTATAATTTGTAGTCATTTCTTCCATATTCAGTATTCAGGGGAGCAAAATATGCTACTCAGCAAGTTGGGTAAAGTGCAATGGGCAAAGTGCCTTCACACATTGAAACGCGTGTTTTTTTCTTCATAAAAAAAAAGGAAAATGAAAATTGTACATAATTGTACAAAATGTAAATAAGTGTATAAAACCACAAATTTCAATTACTTGTTAGATGAGAAAATCTAAAAATCCAGCCTATCTTACTGTCAAGATTCATACACAGGGGTTGATCAAAAAGTTAAGAGACATGTTCCTGTTGGTGGCAGAGTGAAGCAGAGAGACAAGCACGAGTGTGGGAAGCTAAAACCTTAGTGAAAAGCATTTTATGCTTAGTTGCTTGATCAGCACCTGAGTTACACACGTTTTTCTGTTTTTTTAGTACATGGACATTTACGTTCAGGGGTCAGACTGTCAACATCGAACTGTACTGCGTTGTTCTGCATCCGAGGGAAAAACATTCACCACAAACGACCTGAACTTCAGCGGGATGGCACTTGGGATCTCCAACACGAGAACGTGCCCACCACCCTGCTCACCAAATTTGGCACCTTGCGACTACTTTCATTCCGTTTCGTTTGAAACACAGGTGCCGATGTTGATCAAGTGACGTAACTTGGAACACTTCCTCAAAAAGGTTATTGCTGCCCTCTGCTTTGTGCACATCACAGTGCTGCGCGCTATTCATGCACAACAAAAACAATCTTGGAACTTTTTGTTGCCCTTGTAAAGCCTACTTTATACTACTCTGCATAGTAGTACTTATCAATTAACTGTAGTTTCCTTACTTACTATTTATTAAGCCACTGCCAGCATTGGAAAAGGTTGCTTTTGAAATGGAATAAGTTACAGATTATTAGCTTAAACGGCTTTTTGAATGACACTTTTTAAATACCTCTTCGTGTTAAGTGATGACATGGCCAACCGCCTTGGCACAGCTATTTAGAGCAATGCACATTGATTTGTTTGGCATATACAAGGTGGTGCAAATTCAGACAAGAGAATTAATCAGAAACAGCGCTGAAACTTCAAGCGCATACTGCCAAATGAGTGGAGCCTGTCTAGACATGGACAGAAAGCATTCCTACATGGTGACAAGATGCAAAGCAATAGAATAAAAGTTATGTTTAATCCAGTTCTGCTAGAACCTTCTTCCAAATTGAAAGAGAATTTTTGGCCACCACTGGCACTGGCAAGTGCTTGCTCTTCGGGTAATTGTTGAGTCTCTTTCTATACTACTGTAAGGTCTTGACCGCACCATGTAAGGTGCCTTCAGATGGCATACAGTTGCTAGAGATCATATTAAATCTTCATAGTTTGTATACTTAATTGCATTATGAATTTAAATTCACACAGTCCCCTGCAAAATCAGGAGAAACTGCCGAACCATCTCAGCAGCACGCGGCAGCGAGCTTGGACTTTGCCACAATGCTGAAAAGATTCTGGGAGCACAAGGAAAAAGGATTTTCTGTTTTGAAGTAAAAAAAAAATGGAGCAATTTGGACAAATCACAATGCGCTATGTCTGACAAGGCACTGCTCATCATCTGGCTGATACCATCCCTACAGTAAAACATGGTGATGGTAGGTATTGTGCTTTTCGGGTGCTTTTCAGCAGTAGGGATGGGGACTTGTCAGAAGCGAAGGGAGAATAAATGCAGCCATGGATATAGAAGTCTTGAAAACCTGCTCCAGAGTGCAGCCATCCAAAACTGGAGCAATGATTAATTCGCATGACTGTAAACCAAAGTATACAGCCAATAGGTTGCTGAAGGACAAGTCTCTGACTCTGTTTGAGTGACCCAGCCAGAAAGGCCAGATTTCAACCCCACAAAACATCTGTGGTAAGACCTGAGGATGGCCTTTCACAGACGCTTCCGACCCAATCTTCCAAAGCTTGACAGCATCCGGAAGAATGGGATGGAATGTTCAAATTCAGGTAAGCAGAGTCAGTAGAGACGTTCCGAGAAGACTTTATGCCGTAATGACTGCCAAAGAGGCTTCGAAATAAAAGATTTCAGTATTACATTTTCAATACACTGATTTTAAATTTGCAAAAATGCCAAACAGACAAAAGGAAGCATTTTGTCTCATTCTAGAAAGAAAAGTAAAGAAGCATGTTTGACAATATGCTAAACTAACCCTTTAAACAACAACAATTTAGAGCAAGTATGATGTGCAGATATAATTTTGAAGGTAAAGTAAGCCTATAACGAACTAATTCAGGATGTACCGTAGAACTGCCAGGGATCACTGTGATGACCGTATATTAAAACATTTGCCACCAACCGTGGCTTATACGGGTACATAAATAAATTTGTATGACATATCAGGAGTCAGATGATCCAACGTGTCTGTGGGAGCCTTTCAATATTTATCTACACTATATGGAAAGAGTAAAAAGGAAGACAGAAGGACAAGTTGCAATGAAACATAGAAGTGAAGTCAAAAGCGGTGTGGGAAAGCTTAAAAATCCTACTGCTGTTTCGATTACACATCCATTCGAGGAAATGACTGGTTAAGTGCAGAAAGAACAGACAGAAAGAAAGCACACGGATGGATGTAGAGGGTAGGGAGAGGCGAAAAAGTGTGAGGCAGGTTGGAAGCCCGGCAAACTCAACGAAATGGGAGGGAAACGAAATATACAGAAAGAATGAGGGTTCAGGAAGTGAGTATGTGAGAGTTACTGACATAGAAGTGCAAGTGGGTGGGTTTCTGTGACAACTGATTGAAAATGTGCGAGGTTCCACCTAAATGGGAAATGTTGGGTCCAAAAATGACATCCTCTTCCAAGCATGTGTGTCTATGAAGTGGCATTTCCAGAGTGGGTATGGATGTCTTTACCTCATGTGAAGTCTTACACTACTGGCTGAGAGGGTCACACACACACACACACACACACACACACACACACACACACACACACACACACACACAGTGTATGTATATCCTGCAACAGACTGTAGGCGAGACAGGAAGGGAGAGGAAAGACAGGCAAGATGGCAGGAAGTCATATGAGGCCTCGAGGGAACCCACAGGAAGCTGTAGCTGCCATTATTGACCCAAACAAGATACAGTGAGTCTGCTTGCCTCTTACACTCGACCCAGCCGCGCAATTACCCCTATAGTTTTTTTGAGCGAGGCAAAGATCGACTGTGAGTCATTTACCACAACCAAGAAAAGTTCATTGATCAAGTCTTAGTCTGGTGGTCTTTGCAAACCATCACATCCCTCTCGCACATTGGGCTTTCCCCACTTAGCAGCATTCAGATGAGCCATAGTATCTTCTCTTCTGAACAAGGCTCGGCCACTTCTATGACAATGCTGGCTCAGGGCATCGAGCACTGGGACTTACAAGAGAGGTAGGACAAAAGTGTTAGAAATGTAGAGGTAGTTTCACAAACAAATGCAAGGGGAGGTGGGAAGGAAAGAGAAAAGGAAAGAGGGTGCATCTGAGGGCGTAAACTGGGAAGGAAGCTCACTCCCAATGGCCAGGAGGGAGGAGGACATTTCCATTCCCTCTCGTTATGCAACGCATTTTTGATTCGTGTCCGGCCTCGAAAGTCACACTGGAGGGAACATTAGTCAAGGATTTATGTTATAAAGAGTCCAGTTTTCCTGGAAAAAAACAAGTTGAGGTTTCAAATCCGAACAGCTAATTTTACCATCACTGCTCGGAGAACAAAATTTATGTGCTACTAAATGCAGTGAGTCATGTGGAGTGGACACTATTAATGGTTGCTGTGCCTAGATGCAGTGACTGACACTGGACAGCTGGACCGCGGCCCAGAGTGGTTGGATTAAAACTGTCCCAAATTACGAGATAGAGAAAGAGGGAACGAGGCTCCCACACAGTGAAAGACACAAACAAAGCACAGAAAAAGAGGGCAGAGAGAACACACACACTAATCTCATGTCTGCTGGTACCGTTTTTGCCAGATGTTGGCCTGACTCACTTATATCAATTTGGCTGATATGCACTACATTATATTGTCTCTCATTTTAGCTCACAATAACTCACTGAAGATTGGTAAAAGACAGGTTATCCCTTTTTTTTTTTTTTTTTTTTTTTTTTTTTTTTTATGATTTGAGATACAGTGAGCCATGTAAGTTAAGGATATTTGCAATCTGTATACAAACAGAATAATAACATACAGACTCGGCAGCTATCTTTCTTCACAACTCAAATCTAGATTTCAGTCTACAGGGGTTCAGTGGCACTGAGCAGGTGAGTTTGGGCCCTTGTAAATGTGTCAACACATTGTGACCACATGTCAACCTTTCCACAGTAAACGTTCATTGTTGTCAGATGAAACTCGTAAATGCCAGTCTGGTTGTCCCCAAACAACCTCACACTTGGGTTCTCTTTGTAAAAACAAAAGCTTAATTTTGGTTTAGTGAACTGCCACCAATGAGAAATGTATGCAAATAACCAAAGTGAATGAGGAGAAGCAATTTTTTTCATTTAGCAAATCATGAGAGCAATTTCCCATTGGATGATGAAATGTTATTAGCAGGGAATTGCTCTTATAAACAAAAATAAAGCTGTCAATCTTCTTGGTGGACTGCCAAATTTCACACATGGACTATATATATGTATCAACTATGCGTGCAAGCCTTGTGGAAAGAATCTGTTTAAAATGCACCCAGATCCAAAAAACTGAAGACAGACAGCTGCAATTGTGGAGTTTAAGTGATGTGATCCATTAGCCCCTCTGATGTGGTCTTTACTCATTTTGTCTAAATCAGTGGCGATTGCTTCCAGGTTCATTTGCACGGGTTTGTTGAGTTTGTTATCAAGAACAGGAGGCTTTCATATGGGTTTATGACAGACCTTGGAAACAGATTTCTTCTTCTGACTTTCTCCAGGATGAGTTGTTGTGCTTTTGGCAGATGAGAGTTCATTGTTTACACAAGGGAACCAAGAATGGATCCCACACATGCTTATTCTGTAATATTGTTTTTGTGAGCTACAGACTGGGGGCAATATCTCATCTCTGTTTTGTTACATTGCCGATTCCATGCACCTGCAGTTTCCGTAACACAACAGGGAAGCTTGCACAGGTTTCTTATAGGTTGTTGACAGCAGGAGTGGAAATTGTGATTTTGGGATCCTTAATTCAAAGTTATGCCTTATGATGGTGACAATTGCCAAAATACTGTACATGTGATGAGAGGTACATAGTTTATTACCTTAGTCACAGTCTGTTTTTTTCAATTCCACCTCTTATTTCATAAGAGCACAGGGGATGAACATATTATATGTATTCCATTTTATATTCCATGCAACAGCAATGGCTGTTTTAGCTCTTGATTTGTCTGGCTGACAATGTTTCATACACTTATGAAACGAGTCAGCTGAAGTTTTTTTCTTCCACCAACAGTCCAAACGAGTGTGCACTGTGTAGTCTCTAGACACAGTGGAAGACCCCATTGTGGATGTGAGGACACATGGTGGTGGTTTATTCCTCCGTTTGGCCCAGATCCGTCGCTCCCACTCCAGAGTCTCCATTGAGTCTCATTCTCCTCCTCAGGAAAGGCTTTCATAACAATAATCCCTGTGTCCCGTTGCCACAGAAACACATTATGTTATGTTATTCTCAATTTTTTTTCTTTATTTCCTTCCCTGTGGCACAGCCCCTCACCTCCCTACATCAGCTCTCTGCTTAGATTACAAGCAGTGTGTCCAAACTGAGTGACTTTAAGAGATCTGGTTTTACAGTTTTTTGGTCAAATAGAAGTCAGCATGTTGGCTGCGGAATCAGCAGTAAAACAGATGTGGGGGACCCATGGCTCAGCTCTTTGGCCATTATTAGGTAGAATCAGTTTGTGAATTGGTCATCCAATCAAAGCAGACATGAATCAAACTGGCACAGATTGGGTGATCATCTAGCCGGGACATGACTTTTTCCTTTTTAACTTTCCAGAAAGAGATTTTAACCTTCAAGTTTTTCATTTATTGCTGGAATTCAGCAGTAAAGATGAACCACAGTCCAACACAGACTTGAACCCAAAGACAAAACATGAATGACACCATCAAATGGAGCTATATAACAGTTATATTAAGAATAATCTACTGACAACATGTGGACGGGCCACAATCCAATGAGAAATTCCAAAGACATCTTTGTGTTGTGGGTTGAAATGCTGCAGGTTTTGAAATCAGCGACGAATCATTTTGCCCTGCTTCTTCTTCAGCTCACACATCTGTGTCGGTTTCATCTTGAGCTCGGATATTTACCCCAAAATAAGCTGTGGGTCATTCAGTCCTCTCAACCATGAGGACTGCTATGATTTGGCTAAGCGCTACCATATGACATGCGTGTTTTTATTTTATACAAGCACCACGGGTTGTCTGATTGTTTAAAAAATGAATAAATAAATGTCCCTAATGCCCAAACTTGATTTATATAAAAAGAAAATGCAGGCGTCAAGTGTCTTAAACAGCGACCTGTTGATCCTTCAGTACTTAGCTTTACTTATTATGCAGCTGTGAGGGCACTAGGTCATCCCACTGTATGGATACTGATTGAGGCAATTAATATCTTGATTGCTGCAATTCTAACTTTTAATTTTCTTCAATCAAGCCAATACATAAGCTGCAGCTACTACGGTTTTAGCTTGTGCATTACCAATCATTATAAAGGAGCTTCAACAGCAAATTTAGGGTCAAATATGGCCATCTGGAAACAAGAGGGAAGAATTACTATTGGGAAAACATCTGCCTTGATAACAGTGATTAATTTCCTATCATAAATGGAATTTCACTTAATCTCCTGAATAGAATTTAAGAGTGGAGTGATATATCCTGCAGCCAGTGGAGTGCATTCCCTGGGACTCAACTGTGCCAGAAGCAGTTCTGTATCCACGCAGCTCAACACAGGGCTGAGAGAGACACAGAGAGAGGCAGGAAATCTGAGGCTAAGGGAGAATGACAGAGAGGCTGAGACTGAGACAGACAGCGCCGAAACTGAGCAGGAGACAAGAACTGAACAAACAAAGACAGAGAAACACCGAGGCCCTGTTCTTCGAACAAAGCCGGGACCGGTTTGCATCGCAGCTGAAACCCGCAGCAGACTTCTCCCTTCTGACAGCTGTGCTCTGATCCCTCTCCACACTACGGGCACATGTCAGCACGTCTATCCGAGTCTGGCGCTGGTACAGACCGACAACGTCTGCCAACAAGTGTGATGTACAGGATGGGGACTGGAAGGCGCGGGTGGGCTACATGTATTGGAAAGGATGAGCTTCTGGATTTGTGGATTGGGGGAGGGAGGGGGGGGGGGGGGTTGGCGGTGGGGTTTAGGGCATGGCCTCACCCAAACATCAAGCCGCCCTACACTAGACCCGACCCTTCCAATTCCTGTCTCTAATTCTGTTTGTTCGGGATAATGAGAAACATGCAAGGGAAAAGAATCGTCCTGCTCAGCATTAAGAAAAAGAGATTAATCCAGGATTTAGAAGTGTTTCTCTGAGCCAAATTCATACATTTTACTTGTGTTTTTACTCTAATGAGCTGTATTTCGGTATGGTGGCCAATTCTGAAAATTGGTCATTACTGTGGCACCCAAAACAGCATGAAATTGCTCGTTGAATAGGCTCATTAAACTCTCAGTGGATGGTTAAGCCGAGATATGCATATTATTAAACTACTTTTTTCTATACGTGTTCAACGTCCTGAAACTAAGTGTTCCAATCTTAGAAAAATCATTATGGTGCAAATTTTTCCAGTAAACTGTCAAAATAGTAACATTGCAACTGCTAACTAGCAATTATCTCATTAGATCGTGGGGCACATACAATAAAACTGATGCATAATGTCCCATGTGAAACCACCTCCTTTTTATTGCAGCACCATTCCGCAAAACAAAATACCTGATCGGTCATTTAGTGTGACTGTGCTCCCCTGCCGAGAGAGTGGCACTAGTGCTTATTCCAAATAATAAATAAAACATAAATATGAGACACTGCATTTGCTTAAGAGGAAGATATAATGAAACTCGCTTACTAAATCATGCATTAAGATTTCTCTAACTTCACTCACCACCAGTTCGGAGAAACGTGCATGCAGCTCCTCGGCGGGCGGCATGGGGGCGCTGAACTCCAGCAGCTGCAGCGGCACGCTGTCCTTCAGGTTGATCTCCGGGGGTTCGCTGCTGCCAAAGCAGCACAGGAACCCCAGGCCTGGCCGCGTCCTCTTCCTGGGCGGCATGATGGCCGTGGTGACGGAGGTGGCAGTGGTGGCGCTGGACCAGGAAGATAGAGGAAGGGGCCAAGGGGCAGGGAGGGGGAGTGGAGAGGTGGACGAGGCTGCTATCTAGGGGGCATGATCTGAAAAAGAAAGAGAGGAACGAGGGAAAAGGTTACACGGAGACACTGACGGTCCCAAATGTTACATTAAATGCATATGAGAAAAGCATTCTCGATGCCATAATGCATGAAATTTCTGTGTTGGATAAATAATTTACTTTGTTCTCAATAAAATACACGGCAACATTCAGTCAATACTCAAATCATAAAGGCCTTATGCTGTTTTCTTGGAAATACATTATTTTTAGTGCACAGGAAGAGAAGCAATTTCTGTTTCCAGCAGCCTCTGTTTGTTTGGGATAAATAAAGGATGCTATATGAGCAGCAACAGGCACACACACAGGCAAACAAACGATACAATGAGATCCGAACCAGAACACCTTACAGCACCAGAAATACATACTGATTTAAAATCCATCCAACTCCAGTCTCTTACCAGATTTTTTATTGCCTTTGCTACAGTATGTCTATAAAAGCATATACCAGGGTGGAGGTATTCTTCCCGTGCGACAAAAGGGCCCATCGGCAGCATGGCACGCCATCATATCCTCATCTTGACAGTGGTTGCTCTTATGCGTGACAAAGAAACCTCTTGTCCGTGAGGTACAATAGTGAATGTGTAGTGTGTGTTTGTGCATGCTGTTTGTGCAGACTTGCACTGAGAGCTGCCCCAGCAGTGCCATCTCTCCTTCAATGGAGCAGACGCAATGTATGTATGTATGCATGTATGCGCGCGTGTGTGTGTGTGTGTGTGTGTGTGTGTGTGTGTACGGACAGGAGCGAAGGACACCCACTACACCATCAGCAGAGGACTGAATGGGGCAAGACACCCTGGAGGATTTCCTCAATGCTACAAAAAGGATATGGGTGGTCTTTACTGTTGGAATAATACACTCTTTACACTATATTATGTTCTAACACACACACACACACACACACACACACACACACACACACACACACACACACACACACACACACGTGAGCATACACCCACAACAGCTCACACAGTTGCCAAAACTCTTCTTTATGCAACATTTTACTGCATTTGTGAATGAATGGACTTCAGGCCTGTTATGCAAATACCTTGCACATGCAAATCCAGCAGAAATATCCAACCAAGAAATCAATTCTGAAGCCATGTATGGGAAATACAATAAAAGTGTCCATGGAGTTTCTATGAAGAACACAGAGCCAATACCACATTTTCAAAAATCCAACACTCCCAAATGTTATTCCTTTATTGATATTTGTACATAACCTCACAAACATTAAGGAACAGCTGAAGCTTTGCACCAATCTGTTTGATATGGCAGTGAAATTTTAAGACTTTAGTTTCCACGAGAAGCCATAATCTACAACATCTTAACCGGGCATGACTCTGCCATCACTCTCTCACACATTCGCACAGTGTAGGAGTTATCGTGTGCCGTCTAAAATTAGCTGGATGGTAAATTCTTTATGAATGCGCTGGGCCCTCGACAGAAGCTTGAAGAGGAAAAAAATGAAAAGAGAAAAACACCACATTTCCATTTTGCCCTTTCGTCTTTTGCTCATTTGCTTTTTCTGCCTTGCTTGGATCTGCCATCCCCCAGGGCAGAAGGAGCAGAGCTGTGCACAGCAACAAATGAACTGGAGGCTATTTTCAATGAAAAGCAACCAAAGTTCTCTTTGGTTTGTTGAACACGGAAATGCTTGTGCAACCATCAGAAGGATGACTTTTCTGAAAAGTGTTGTATCTTAAATCATTTTGTGTAATCACTGTCGAGTATGGAGAGTATTTCACAGTGATTGCATCAGTGTGCCGAATGTCAATTACCTCATGTGTGGCATCTTGTTTATGTGAGCCTGTGTGTGAGGTACATTTGATACTACATCCGTATGTGTGTTATGATAGCTGAGGTGACAATCTCTAAATTCTCCCCCACCCTCCTGCCTCTATCAGGGCTGGATTGACCTACAACGAGGCTCCAAGGCAGAAATAAGCTGTTTGCCCCTTACTCCCTGAGCGCAGAGTATTCACCCTGGTGTCTTTACAGTGAGAATCCTTAAGGTAATATGGACACTTTAGATTACAAATGGCATCCTTATTAAAAAATACCTTTTTCGGGAAGATTTTGCAATTGATTAGGTTGACTAAGCCTGCAGAAAATACTCATTTTAGCTGTGGCTGGACTTAGGAATGCATTTTAGCTTACAGCAAGGACTGCTAGATTCATTTGAATAATTTTAGGAATGCCAGTATGGACAGGAGCAACAACTACAGCAACACAAATTTGCTTAAATTCACATACGAGGATGTGAGCTTGTTCTCATTGGTCCTTTTAGATTCAATTCAATTCAATTTTATTTATATAGCGCCAAATCACAACAGAGGTTATTTCATGGCACTTTACACATTAGGTTCAGGTTCCTGAAATTAAAATTTCGTATTACCCTTTAATGTTATAGCTTAACAAATTCACACTTGCTACTTTGCGATTTAATTATGCTGAAAAGTTCGACAACATTCTTTGGATGGTTCCTGTCGGTTACATCAGTGCACTTCATTGTGTCATATAGCTGACTAGTGCTTGGTTGTCACGGTTGTCAGTTTGCACAGCACAGTTATTCTCCTGTTCCAAAGCAGAAACCCACCATGAAGTCACCCATTGGTTTGCGAAGTGTCGTTTTGAAGCCTCAAGGTCAACTTTTCAGCCGTAGTCATCTTGGTATTTTGTGGAGCCAGAAGTGAACATTTTTGGATGAGCTGGGAAGGAGCAAGCAGTGACAGAAAACCCGAGGAATCTTTACCCGGCCACCTACAGCAGAATCCTGACTGCACCGCAGGCAGATCAGTTAAACTAGACAAGCCCTAAACTATTATGACGTAATATTTTCAGATTAACCACCAAGAACACTGATCAGAAATAGTGAATCTAGGGAATAGTGACTCTAGCGAATGACACCATTTTCTAGTGGCTTTCGGTGGTATTGCACTTTAAGGCACTTCCATCTTGGCTTCACTTTTCGGACTTGGAAACTTGGGCCACCTTTGTACACAGTCTATTGCTTTGTCCCCTCGCCTAAAAAAACAGGTCTTGCCTGCCAAAATCTTTATAAACAACTTATATTAATAAGTTTCCTGCAATCTTGAAACTGCAGCAAAGTCACAATCTGAAAAGTCTGTTAACCTTCCCTGAACCAGTATGCTTTGTTTTTTTCACCAACATAAGCACGATGGTAAGAGAGCTGTCACATGCGCATGGTGTATTGTCAGCAAGCGGCAGAGACAACACATTAAATCAGGCCAGAGATGACTAAGCATGGCATGCTGACCAAAATTGCATGGGTGTACTACATGAACACAAATGAGTATTCATTGTGGTGAATCAGAGGGAAAACGAAACAGAACAGCACTTTAAAACAGTTAGTTAAAAAAAAAAAAAAAAAAGCCCACTTCAGGGAGGTAAATCATGGAGATTGTTTTCCATACAGTTACACTTGAAACGAGTCGGACTATTAACAGTGACAGCTTTTCATCGTTCAAGATACTGTATTAGTATGAGCCGATGCCAAATCTTTATGGTTGTGAGTTCGTCATTGTTGCTGTGGACAGCTGGTCGAATCTAATGGAAAAGAGGCCACTCTACGGGGGTTTTAAAGCCATTCAGCAAAATACACAACCTAAACCCCCAGCCCGGTGTCTCTCTGTGTGTGTCTGTTTCTATCTTCACTCTCCAACTGAGCCCCACGTGCGGCCAGTCCTCATTCAACACCAACTCTGCTGGCCTGCTTCCAGCCCATGTCCAGGGAAAGTAAGCCAAAGAATCCAAATACACACACACACACACACACACACACACACACACACACACACACACACACAAGTTATAAACACAGAGAAATAAGGTATACTGTATGTACTGGAAAATATAAGGAAGCAGGAATATAGACAAAGACTATTCATGGAACCTTTATCATTCTCTGTATGGAGGAGTTACCACACAAACACAATCCCAACTGACCGTGTCCACTGCCATATGTGACCTAAGCGCCCCTCTTATCTCCCAGCCTTTCATTTCGTCACTCTATCCCTCCCTCCCTGCCATCTCCTATTATGTCCTTCTTTCAGGGTGAATGGAGTGACATTTCCCTCCATCAACCCCCCTCTGACAGTAACATCTGTCATTTTTCCTTGCCACCTCGCACTATCTACTCCTGCCATCTTAAATCCCCCCTTTCCTACCCTTCTGTTCCCTCCTTGTCAATGTTTAAGAAGCTGTTTTTGGTCTTTCAGATAAAACAAATATATACTTGGTAAATACACTGTTTCTCTTTGCACGGGGATACAAAGCTGGAGTCAGGAAAGGGTTAGCCGAGCTTAGCCGGGGATAAAGGTTGCAAACAGCCAGACTGGCTCCGTCTTAAGAAAAAAATAAAACTACCATTAACTTTAAAACACATTTATGACACATATTTAATTTGTTTAACCTGTAAATGAAGATAAATATATCAATGCATATATTACACATCACAATGATAAAAATACAGTTGTTAATCATTTAAATAGACATAAAATTTGCCAATGCTGAACCATGTTGGGTAGCATGACGTTGAAACTAGACTCCTTCATCTTTGATTTCAGCAAGCGGAATTTCTAAATGGCATGGTTAAATCAGTGAATTTATTTTAAAAAGAAAAATTGTTGCTGTTTGAAATGGGAAGTGGTACTTTGGAATTTTGGTTTCGTACGTAATGGTACATGGAACCTCTACCATACTTTCTTTGTTGATCTGTGAATAAAGAGAAATGTATAAAAGACATTTTGTGGAGATTTACATACGAGAACTACTTCTTGGCAAACACATAGTGACCGGATGCAGCTACCCCGAAGCCTTGTCGTCACAGAGGGTGTCAGTTTAACATTTTTGTTAATCAAAGTAAATGTAAATGACAATTTAGATTTGTTGGTAAGTGCACTTTTTAGAAGAAGCCAGACCAGCTATTTTCCTTTCAGTCTTTATACTTGGCTAACCTTGCCAAGTCCCAGCTCCAGCTCTATATCTAATCCAAATATGTTCATCTCATCCTCTGAAAACAGCCAATAAGCCAATTTTCCAAAGAGGTGAATTATTTATTAATATGTATTATCATGTTCTGTGTGTGACACACTTGCTGTTCTCTCTGCTTTCATAGTAGCTATTTTTTGACATCCCATCTGTGGTTATTTGTGAGTCATCACACATCTGACAGGCATGACTTGGAACACAGACACCTGCTCATTTCTCTCTGCTCATCACTGGGAAATGGGGAAATGGAAAAGAAAGATATCAATGAAAGAGTAAAAGCTTGTAGATCTCTATAGGCTGATGCTAATCAAAACCATCTGTGAGTGTGTCAAAGTGAGAGATGCAGGAATAAGTGCATGGCTAACTGTTTGTCATGACATAAGAATCCCCGTGCAGACACATACACCTGTAGAAAGTATGGAACAGACACAGGATATGCCGCTGAAACAGACACACCGTATTGTGTGTGCACAAAGTTTTAAAACATATGTCCACATGTTTCGAGATGCAGACACACCCACTCGAGATTCAGATGGAGGCAGGTTCCCTTTTTGCAGTATTTGCATACTCGCACACAGAACCCTGAAGCAGAAAAGAGGAGCCTGCTGGCTGCTGTGTGTTTGAAGGGGTCTGGAGAGCAGCTGAGCAGAAAGAGAGAGAGACTGAGAGATGAGAAGGAGACGAGCGAGGGAGACGGGGATAAAACGAGATACTGCTGCCACTTCTCATTCAGCCCACTGCCTCATCGCCTCATCCTTAGCGTCGGGAAGTAGGTCAGTGGAGGAGGCGGAGGGGGCGGCAGTGAGGAGAGATGGGCTGCTGCTGCTGCTGCGATTGTGTGTTTTCGTGTGTGTGTGTGTGCGCGTGTGTGTGTGTGTGTGTGTGTGTGTGTGTGTGTGTGTGTGTGTGTGTGTGTGTGTGTGTGTGTGTGTGTGTGTGTGTGTGTGTGTGTGCGCGCGCACGCAAGAGACAGGGAAAAAAAAAAAAGAAGGTCTATATCCATCCAAAGATCAGTCCCTCAAACATCTGTGACTGCCTCATTTCAATTCTGTCCCCGACATCTGCCACATAATGCTTTCAGTACCAAACACAAAGTTAGGTAGAAATCAAGCACCAGTTTTTTTTTTCCATATCTCCTAAATAAACACAGTTGGATCAAAAGGAAACAAAAAAAAGTGACATCATTCACACCCTCCCTTTTCCTTAAACAACAGATGCTGCATCTCATTCTCTTCCTACGTTCACTCCCTTACTTCCACCATTAAGAACGTACCCCTATCATTTTTCTTGTAATCCGCGGGTGGATGAAGTCTAATCCGACTCTTTTCTTTCCCAAATGATGCCATGCAGATAGAGGAGAGGGGGAAGAATGGAAGTCAAAAATACTCCAGTAGAGGAAAAACAAGAAGCAGCAATAAAACAAGTAGAATAGGCAAAGGCAAAGAAAAAAAAAAGAAAAAGACTGAGTTCATTTCAAAGAGGTACTGAATAAAAGATCAGAGGCAAGCTTGTGGCAGACTTTTTTGCACACATATTGTTTCTGGGTCCCACAAATGAGGACCATTCCTCTGGGGTGCTGGGCCATGCAGGAGGAGGGCACAGGCAGGCTTATGTAAGCACCCGGCACCAGAAGAGAGGGGAGCAGTGCCACGCTGGCAAAGACAGGAACAAGATGCAATACAGATTGAGGGGCTGACATTGTTTTTAAAACTGCTGGCATGCACAGGTTGGCACACAATTGTCAAAGCAACACCAGGGAAGTAACATTTTACATTTTGGTCCTCGTTAATATGGTGACACCTATGAATACTCTGGACCAGTGACTCTCCTTCCCTTTTTGTTAAATTGACTGTCAAGTGTCAACAATCTCATGGTCCAATGGTGTGTGCAGAGCCAGACTCAATTTTAGAAAGTAAATCTACTGAATTGCTAATGCCGAAAACAAATTCTTAGCCATAATCAGGATCAAAAATAGGGTTTCATATTATAGATGGGATTATATCTTTTATGGAAAATTCCAATGTTTGAAGACCCTATCATACCATTTCTTTTTAGTGCAGGTCATTCAAATTAGTTTTATATCTGTACCGATACCTTCACTTTGATACCTTTTGCTGAACATTACAGTTCTTACTTTTCATGCATTTAGAGGGGGAGAATGCCACCCATGTTATTTTCTGGAGCCAAAATTTACACGCTATAGAAATGCCTCACATACAAAATATTGCGAAACGCTACAATTTACCGATGTCCAAACATCCAAGGCTATTGGTAGACACAATCGAGCTGCTTGCCTCCAGTCAGCAGTCACTGCAGCACAGGCAACTCAGACAGGTATGTGGCCAAAATTTTGTTTTGAAAAGATTTGTGTGACATAAAATTTACATTGTTTAATTTGTTTTTTAATCTACCTGGGCGAGGCCACCCAAGTAAAGCTTATTCATGGGAAACACTAAACATGGGAAACAGGCTAATTAGCTGACTGTAGCTAATGAGAAAGACTCCTGCATAAAAGTTGCAAAAGCTTTGCATTTTAACATGAAAGTCTATTCGTATGAATATGGTCTAAGAAAGCAAAATGTGGTATCAAAGCAATTTGGTTGGTACCTGAAAAGCCATGAAGTTCAGTATCTAACTTCTTTTTGTTCAAAAAGCTACCACACTGGCAAATAAGAGCATCCTGTTTGTATTTATCGATGTGCTGACACCGGATTTCTGGGTAACGACGATCATATGTTTGACAAAAGTCATCTGGACACGCCAACTTCAAAAGGTCTTATTTGTGTTGTGCTGGCACATGCCTCCTAATGGTTTATTGCTGCTGTCGGAAACGCATGTTTCCTTTTACGTGGTAGTGAACTACCCACACTCGTTATTTTGACATGAAGTAGCTATTCACCCCAACCATTGAACATATGGGAGCCATGCCACTCTTTGGCTGCCGATTGCCCCAGACATGCCCTCTCCAACGTGCCCTGCCCTTCCTTTTTACTGTCTGACTCTATGACATGACTAATGGACCTCAACTACTTTTTTCCCCCACTCTAAAAGCACTGGCTACAAGCCAAATCACCTGGGACACTGAAAATGCATTCTCCCATGGATGCCACTGGATCTGTGGCCCACCCACAGCCATGCTTCTGCTATTGGGAGGCCATGTTCACATCATACCTCTTGAGGGGCCTACGCTAATCAGTTACATGAGAACAAGCACATGCCACCTCCACCACAACACAGACAAACATATACAAACATGCACGTTATTGCTTTCTCTTTCTCCCAACAAAGACTCAAATAATCGTATTAATGCACTCCCTCAATTACAGGATGTCTGGCACCATGGGAGGTAAGATTTATGGAAAGAATAGTGATATATGATGGACCTGAAACAACTAGCATGACTAACAGAATGATCAAAATCAAAATAATGTAAACATAGCAAATGTGCTGTACTTTAGGGTCACTCAGCACCGCAACAACATACTGTGACATGCCTTCCTAAGGTATGACATAACCCATCTACTCCATTGCAGGTCTCTATGGTTAGCAGAGAGTTACAAGCCCAACTGACAAATGACCAGAGCTGACAGCGGAGGAACAGCCATTATTTCACGGTACATTTGCAAGCACTGCATTCCTGCGCTTGTTCTGAAAGAACACATTCTGCGAGGGATTTCATGTTGGAAGGCCAGCGCTTTCATGAGAGTGTGGACACTGAGTGGCGTTCTCATGCGGACCTTGACAAAGAGCCAGATGATTTGGTTTGTACAATTCTGCTGGGGCCTGACAGGGTAAAGGCTACTGCAGGGAGGGACGGTTCTCTCGGTCCAAGCTCTGCATTCCATGTGTATCTGATCTTAAGGGGACTGTTATTTTTAGCTATGACAGCATGGTCTCCCTCCAAAATATGTTTTGGCCTCTTTGATTAGCGTGTCAAACAGATTAAATGAGCAGGGAGTGATTTTATGTGGCATTAAATACAATCTAAGCCACTTATAAAGATATCTCAATCAAATTCTTGGGCACAATGCTTCGGCTCCGTCCACACATGTCCTCCTATAGGGTTTAAGACGGCTACTGATAAGGATTGTCTGTGCTCTTATGTCTATGTGCATCTTCCAGGGAAAGATTCCATTTTCAGTTGATTGGAAACCCACCCTTCGCTTTACCCCAAAACTCCTCATTCCTCCGGTTACTTCCCCCCTCAATCACTTCCTTTCAGCCCTGTGATCAAATAGAAGAAGCTGGAGGGTTGAGCCAGCTGAAATCCTATTCAGCTATTGGACTGGTAGTTGTACCTTTAAACAGTGTCACCAGGACATAGTCTGGGGTAAGACTGTGAGTCAATGGCAAAACATGCACCAGGAAACCTCACAGTAAAATGATGCTTTTCCAACAACATGACAATGACCTTTAGGCACGTGGGCGATGCACAACTCATGTATGCAAGAAGCTTTAACAACAAAACAATGTTAAGGAGGCGCAGTTGAGTCGCTTCCATAAGACTGTCATACAGTATAGAGCTAGCACTATGCACACCATAAGGATGAAAAGTTAAAGTACCTCCACTTAAATAGCCCACAACTACAATTACTATTAATTACTTTAATAGTTTGTGGTTAATAATGTTGCCTAACTATTTCCAGACAGTCTCCAAGGCAAATGCAATCACAATCAGACAGAGGCATTTTTCATTTTCTTTTGTTTACAAACAGCCAATGAAAGGATCGTGTAATTATGTGTTTGACCAATGTTTACACAGTTGTTACTGGTTTTTTTTTTACATATGAAGAAAACATATTGTCGCTTTGAGTAAAATGGCAATGGTTGCTGAATTCCATCACTGGGGACTCAACTGCTATGAAATGATAGTGCTCGGCAGACTGTTCAAACGGACTGTGGTGTCCATATAGTGTATTTTTTTTTTTTTTTTTTACCAATTAATACATTGCATGTAAGAAGCTAGATCTCCACCATCTCCACGTGGCAGTGTATTCTAATATCACATCATAAACTCTAAAACTGTCAACTCTTTCACAGCCAACGGTGGAGAATTCTCAGAGGTCTTATTGGCTCTTAGCCTCATTGAAAACAAACATATAAGCACTGTTGGTTTTAACAAGGCCGTGAGGCACAGTAACCCACCTCGCCCATTAAAAGGAAATGCTTCAACTAAACCACTGGAAAAAGAGGGGGTGGGGAGGGGGAATTTTTTCCAATCCTCCAGGGATGTCATTAATAGCCATTTCATTTAGTATGATTCATTAAAAAATGCCATTTCCTGATGTGAGGAACATTCATAATGGCGTGGACCACATGAAGTATCGTGGGGTTGTTACAAGCGTGCTTTAAGACCATGTTTGTTGCTTTAACCGACCAAATGAAGGTTCTCCGTACAGCAGTGTGGGGCCCCCTGGAGCACCCAACCATGCACAGTTGCAGTTTGAAACAAATTATTTTACACATGTCAAATCCCTGAGTTAGAAATCACGGACCTCAGACACGAGTTGAAAAAAAAAAAAGTTGAAATAAGAACTCAAGCAGAAATTAACAAGGGATCAGTCTGCCTTTGCAGACAAACATTTTTGGAGACATGACACGGTAAGCTCTCCGACACCTTACTCTTTTTACGAGTGAATCTCTGTTTCAGCTCACTTGACATCTTTACTCTTACGGCTTAGGACTAGCGGCCCTTTTCTGAAGGTCATCCACATGTTGCACATGGGAAGTCAGTCAGCTAGTTGCTGCATGGGATTCAAACAATACAGATGTTGATACTGCCTCAGGGCGAAGGTTGTGTCAAGCAGCGACACATCGGAAGCACAGACCCAGTACTGATCCATTCCTGCACTGACCAACGGGCTCATCTCTTCATCTCGAATGGGCCAGATCACTGGGATAACTATGCTATTAATATTGGGAATGAGAAGAAAGTCGGCCACACCACATTCCACAGGCCCCAACATTCCCACATATTAACAGGGCTCGGAATGAAATCCAATACTTGGCATCCCTGTCCCTCGAACCCTAAAGCACTATACTGCCGTGTCAAATGGCTTTCTTATTTCATCTGGGAGGAACGCACCAGAGTCACGAGCTCCCAGTCTAACTAAAGACATGTTATTATATGTGGGGGGGGGGGGGGGGGGGGGGGGGGGGGGGGGGGGAATTGGCACAAGTACAATCTCAGAGCTGGTTACCCTGACTCTCAAGAGGGGAAAAAAAAACGGACTTCCCAGAGACTCCATGTTCCTCAAACACCCCAGAGTCTTGTCTGTTTGAGGGAATGGGCAGTTTTCACTCATCCACATCACGCAGGTGCTTGAGAATATCCAGCTCTTCTGGGTGGTGAATGGGGCTACCTTAAAAACTTCAAATGAAACAAAAACGCTGACTCGCAACTATTCGTCAATTCGTTTCCATACACGCTAATGCTTTTGACAGCTCTCGCTGGTTAGAGCAGCAGTTCTCAGCGGAGGTGCGTTCGTCACCTTGCCATTGTTTGACTTCTCATTCTTTGCACCGCAGTCTGAATAGACACTAATCTTTGCATGGGTGAGAGGTCAACAGCTGCAGTATAGAGGATGGAGGGCTTCTGGGTGATGTCTGGAATGCTCTTCTTATAGCAAGGCCGATAGGGACAGCCCTCTGAAGTAACCAACATTTTCTAAAATAGCCTGCAGTAATACTGCACTGAATTGAAGCACTGTAGTGGAGATATGCTTACACATCATTAGCCCACGAAAGTGTGTCACTGGCACAAATACAATAGGGCCATTTGACACACTCAGTGTGGGGACTTCCAGTGAAGGAGTGAGAGGAACAGCAGTCTTTCTCTAAAAAAAAAAAATCAGTTCTGTCCTTCCGACACTGCAACCACACTACTGTAAATACAACTTGAAGATGATCCCATCCAAAAGATCAGATAGTTGAATTTAAGCAGCTTTACAGACCTCATCCCTTTTTCTCTCTGCCCTCCTCCTTAATGAGGAGGCCATCAAGCTGCCAGTCAGCAGCAGGGCTGAAGCGATAAAAGGCCGGCCGTCGTTCTCCCTCACACTCCTTCTAATCCTGAGAGAGCAGTTCATGCATCCGTAATGGTCGATAAAATATGAAAATCCCTGAGAGCGCTGACGGCAGCAGAGGTTGTGTATGTACACTGCGTGCGAGTCCTCAACTTTCGTTAATGCCCTCCCAACATGCTGAATCTTTTAGCGATGTCACTCTGCTCGCCCCCTGGCGCACGTGAATGCAGGAGGATTTCCAGCAGACTAGAGAGTAAGCTTTTAATGTGGTGGAAATGGATACTATCTTGTTCACGATGCACAAAGACATCAAAGGAAGCACACATGGCCCTTTGACTGTATAAATGAGCTTTGCCTCTGGTTCATCAACCTTCAAACGCGAGCCACTTAAAGGAATGAATTGCTTGAATATTGCAGGAATAATATTTGTCTCACGCTTTTTTTATGTTGCTATTAACTGATACATCAGCAACTTAATAGACCAGCCTCTTGCAAAATGTTCACAAATGCTGAGGCAATCTGTTTGGAATATTTAACATTAAACCTTATCACTTGGTTAACCCTAATTTGCATCACTACCCAATTCCACAAGGGGACATTTGGAGGGCTGCTGCATGAACTTTCATCACTGTGCTTTTCACATGTGAAGGATTTACAGCTAAGATGACAACCTCTCAACCAGGATGAGCAACGCTTCCACAAGGAGAAGGAGCCTTTACAATTCCTTGAAAAGAAAAAGCTGGAGGGTTAATACAGGGTGTTTACATCAGTCTGAGATGCCATGGAGTGCTGGCTTCCCTTGAGGGAAATGTGAAAGGATAGTCTATTAAAAACACAATACCAACATACTTAGCCCCCAGTTCCATACTGGGTTGGCTGGGAGGAGATATGGAATGTCTGGCTGCCAGGCCAGTGCATGCACCAAAGGACTGACTGTGTGATTGATGTGTGATCATCCCTTGTCTAGGACCCGAAATAGCCCTGAACCCATTATTTATGATACTGTCCCCACCTCCTTCAGTGTTTGAAATGCCAAACACTTCCCTGATGTTAAGTCCTAGACATCACATGACAACTTCTTTGGTTTAAACCAATTGTGGGCATCAATCTCTTCTAACTCACTCCTGTCTCCTGCAGCAGCACAAAGACCAAAACTTCAAACAACCACGAGGCAAAGCAATGTTTTCCAGATACGATTTAACTCTCTCAACTCAAACTCAAAGAATCTCAGATAAAACTGAATCACAGATGATCACAAATATGCCAAATGCCTTGACTACGCAACGCGCCAGTACACACGGGGTTACAGTAAGACATGCTGTCAACACTGCTGCAGAAAGAGCTCAAACATGAAGGCCGCATACATTTCACAACCCTGTTTTTGCTGCTGTTTATGACCTATAAAGCCACTGTAGTGAAAAAAGTACCATAAAATACTGTCGTTCCCTCCAATGACAACAACAAGAAATGTGGAAACTTTATCACGGAGGAACCGGAGGCCTTGCTGCCCACCAGCTCCTTTTAGCTTTCTACTGAGCATTAGGACTCAATGTTTGTTTTATTGACTGCAGTAGTCTGTGTTTTCTTGGCTGGATTGAGCAGCAGGATGAAGTGCGCAGACAAACTGGGTTTAAACTTGAACATCTGCAGCCTGCTGTGTGTGCAGTCTCCTACTGGGTGAACAGTGTAGCTTCTACTCACAATAACTCAGAAAGGTTTCAAGTATCAGTATCAAGATCAAGTATCTGCTATACTTACCTACTTCAGACGGGCTACACTAAGAGATGAATTGTCCCCGTGTCACGTCACTAGCAGTGGGAAAGAAAAAAAAAGAGCCTCTCCACAAAGCAAGGATAGAGTAGAAACTTAGAGCATTCCTGTGTCCTCTGGTTTTAGATAAATCTTTGTGCCTTTTGGATTGACAGCTTCGTGGCCCATTCCTTGGCTGTGCTCAGTTTGACTGAAGCCGCTGCGTTCTGTCTGCTTCCCCTCTCTGAGCTTCTGAGCTGTGCTCTGGATTTCAGCTGACTGTGCTGGGAGCTGAGCTGTTGACATTGTCCCCTCTCTCTCTCTCTCTCTCTCTCTCTCTCTCTTTCTCTCCCCCCTCCCTCTCTGTCTTTAGACCACTCATTTCCCCTCCCTTTCAGGATTCCAGCTCCAGTGTATGACAGCATCCATGTGGACGTCAGCTAGAAGGTGATGGATTTTCTGTGAATATAAATGCATGTATGCGCAGTGTAGACATGTGTATGTAGGTGTGTCTGTTGTCTGAGGCCAAGGAAGAGAGCTAGATGAAAGGAAATGACCCTCGGCTGCGTGTGCGTCCCACCCCTGCCCACAACCCAGACTCCACCCAAAGCATTCCCACACTAAACAGACAAAAAAAAAAAAAGGTTTTGGATGGAGGGATATCACACACAATGTCGAAAGGAAAGCCCTTTTCCTGTTGAGTCGTCTCCTCGCCAACACATGCATAAAAGCACACACGCCCACACAGGCACACGCACATACAAAGACATGCCAAATATGTATTACTAATGACCCCCGTGACACACACAGGAAAAAGGATTTCCCTGAGATCCAGTCAGTGTTCATTGAGAAGAAAGTCAGACGGGATGCTGAATTGTACAAGGTTCTGCTGGCCCTGTTGAGGTTCACACCATTAGCTAAGCCAAATGCAATGTGTGGATAGGGAGGGGGGGGGGGGTCAGCTGAAGGACCACGCCATAGACGCCGCTGTGAAGTGGAGTTCAAGTATGTGACTGTGATAATATGAGAGGTCAGTGAGTGCAAAGATCAGTGTCAAAAAACACATGACATCCAAGACTCCCATCGCACAGACATCATTCCAGCCATCACTCCTTACCTCCCAACTTCACCCTGCAGCAAAGGAAGTAAACACTTTGCCATGACGGTCTTTTGATATTCAAGGTGTTTTCATATTGTCCATCAGGTTTTGACAGAGGTTTTTCTTCCTTTTGTTTGATTGTTTGGTCTGATGCAAGACATACATTTATGATACCACTCTGTAATAATGTTTTCATCAATCAACAGATATCAGTTATCAAAAAATACGCTTGGCTCTGTAAAATTAGCGCACTTGAATAAAAAAACAAAAAAAAAACAAATCTCCCTCTCGTAGCTTATAAAGAAAGACCCCAATGCAATAAACCAACGCACGCACACACACACACACACACACACACACACACACACACACACTGGAGCCATTGATAAGCCACAGAATGGAGAACGGGGGAGTAATAATACCATTTGTCATCTTTCTCTAGGGACAGAAGACAGATGACACCGAGTTGCTTGCCTTAATGCCTGGGCGCATTGTTGAGCGAGCCCCGGGGATGCATCCATTAACCCAGCTCCGAGACTGAGCCTGCTTGTCTCCATGATGTCCACTTCCCCTCTCGCCTTTTCCTTTTTATTTCTCACTGTAACATTTGCATTGCACCTCTTATCATTTTAGGGTAACTATCTTCATCCCCAAAGCAAGGGCAATGAACCCCTGAGGAACAGTGTTAAGCGCAAGCTCCAGTCTAGCTGCACACTCCAGCTACTCCATTATCATCCATCACAGTCTGGTAATTGACGCAAATGGAGTGTGCTTGGTGTTCGTGTGATAAACATCATGCCCCCTTAAAAAAAAAAAAGGGGGAGTGGACAAATGAGTCCATATGTTGTTGTTGTTCTTTGAGGGTATGTTTGTTTCCCTGTCTTGTTTGGTGTGAATTTTACAGAAAGAAAGAAAAAAAAAGAGGTTAGACACTCATCTGCAATTCCAAATTGTGACTTTGTGTGCCAAGGAGATGACCAGTGATTGTGGCTTCTACAGACTTGGCTTCTGCAAACTCACTCTGGCCCTCTGGGTAATTCCTTTAAACGCACGTGAGGTTTAGTGTTTACTCACAGTTCAACACAGTGAATGGCAAATGTCAAGACTGATGAACCAGCGGTGAGAGATACGGTGGTTTTCTCTCTGGAGAGGAGTGCAGTGAAATGACACGGAGGTCTGGACAGCATGCCAGTCACCTGTCAGTTGGTTGGCTGAAGCTTGCTGAGTTGTAGCCGAAACCCTCCATGCACCCGCTGAGGAAGAGGATGGACTCCACTGAGCAGTCCATGAAGCAGTATTTCATAAACAAAAATCTACCACCAACACTGCAGGAACATCTGGCTACCAAGTGCTAAATTTAGTGAGAGGGAGAAGTAAAAAAGAGAACTTGGTATTTGGTGGTATGTCGGACAAAAGGTGGATGGAATATTGGATGAAGAAGAAGTGGGTCACCCAAGGTGGTCTCCTCCAAGCTCATAAAACTACACTTTCTCCTTCAGACCTCTCGTGGAAGGAGCAGTCAAACCTGATAACAAGCATAGAACCAGCTGGAGGAGAGGCCGTAAAGAAGTGTTTCAGCCTGCAGACACCGGCTTCTGAAGGAGTCTCCTCGGGGTTGTCACTTGAAGAGAAGCGGTGAGAGTCCTCTTCCAAGCCAGCCGCCACCAGAACCAACATGGCAAACAGTCATGTTTCACAGCGCGTTGTTCCTTAATGTATTATTTAGGGTTTTCTTTTGACTAGGCAGCTGTCATTTAAGTTTGTTTTGTTGAAGCGAGGGGAATTCCTTGTGACAGCACTTTGCACACAACCATTTCTTTCACGCCCGCACAGAGATAAATTGCCAGAGAAAAATACCGCCACTGCACAAAGCTTGAACTCTTGACAGCATAAATATGAGGGCACATTTTTATACATGCTGTAATTGTATGTTAGCTATAAATCATGACGGTGGGGAACACTATACTATCCATCTTTCAAAAGCCCCCACACAGAAGTAGCCTAATCACAGAAAATAGGTACCATAAATCTAATTGTAGTCGCTATGGTGACATTCTTTCCTGCTCCCATTATTTACACCCCTCCTGTAGAAAGTCTTAGTCTCTACTTCAAGAACAAACTTTGACTTTCTTCTCCTCTGTCACAAACGTGCAACAATCCACCTGCTTTTACCAACTTCAATTGAGAATAAACACGTTTTTCAACATTATTACCAGTCATTTGTACCGAGGGACCATTTCTGTGTTTTGCAAAAAGTACTGGACATCTAAATGGCTCTTTTGTCCGAGAAGCAGACTGGGCAGGGTTGAAGGTCACCCAACTGCATGCTCCCACAGTACCTCTTGTGTCTGGCTGGATATGCGCCAGCTAAATGCTGTCATGTTTGGACAATGGTCCCGCTTTCCGCTGACTGCCTGAGGACAGCTTCATCATGTTAACCAGTGATGTAATACCTTCATCTTTGGGTATGATTAATAATTATTGCATTTCATAGTGCAGCCATGTTAATGTGTGGTGATGCACAAAGAAATACGAGATGCAAACTACAAAGACGCCCACATGAAAACCATACTTTTGTAGGGCTCGCTTCTCATAACTCTTTTTTGGCCACAATGAATCCAGGTGTGTGAACTGTAAAAGGGTGAACAGAGACTGAAAGAGAATACTAACGGCAAAGAAAGCCTGATGGTAAAACTGAAAAGAAAGGCCGTTGCTCATTTCCAGATGCTTCCATTCAATAGCATGGTTTAGATATTCCAGTTGCTGTTATATTGGCAACATGGGGACTTCTCTTCACAGAGCGCCAACCTCAGCTGTACAACTGACATTACAATTTATAACAACTTCTTATCCTGCCAAATAAGAAGCTAAAAAACAAAAGGTACCATTCTAGTTTGAACAGACCTTTCAGAATGAGTTCCTTTTCTTGCTGACCACCGACTGAACCCGAAACTAAGTCCTCCACCTGAGCTTTTCCAGGTGCAATAATGTCCCTTCTTAGAATCCATTCATAACAGCGTAAATCAAGGTTTTGACATTTTTGCACAGGTCCTTATGTGGTGGAAAATGTCTGGGAAGTAAGATTCAAATGTTTTGTCCAGTGCAGTTGCAGGGGGTGCCCCAACTCTATTTGACACTGCACAGACATGGTTGTAACGGTCACAGTATCTCCTCAAAAACATCTGGGAGTCATCTGTTCTGGTAACGGAGGCCCCCTGTGAACAGGTGTGTGTATGCATGCATGGCCTTCTGCCCTTTGTTCCAGACCCTTGACCTCTGGTGATGGTTGGGGAACTCTTTGAACCCAGTGGGGCATGTTAGTTGTTCACCAACCACATTTTAACTGTGTTCAGAGAGCTAGTGGCATAAAAGTGTTGCAAAAATAATAATGATACAAAAAAATTGTAACCAAGCGGCAACCAATAGTGACGTCACCCATCGTTTTACAACCAGCCGTTATGAAGATTCGAGTTCAGATATTAGCCGTCGCCATCTTTCTAATTCGGAGAGGTTGGAGCCTCTGTGACCACATTTGGACGAGCCGGGGAGGAGCAACCATGAATCTGACTCGATCTGATTGGAACCCGACGATAAAACGTCCCGCGCATTAATAGTGGAAACCCGAGTGCTCCTGTTAATTTAAAAAGGAATGCCTTCAAAAAACACACATTTTTTTAGGTTTATTTTCTCTTTAATGACAGGATTATTTTCAGATGGACAGCCAGAAAACGTGTGACTTTAGTCCGGAAGCTACATCCACTTTTATTTACAGTCTGTGGTTATAACCATGCATTTACATAATGCTGTGACAGCAGAAGCAATAACAGAAACCCTTGAAGCTGGTGTGACCAAATAAGTTCTATCCTCTCTTAAAAGATTTTATCACAAACCAGAGGAAGCGGATTGTCCAAAGATAGCTCACCAATTTTTTTCTCTCAAACCCTTTGGTCTGGGCTGACCATAATCGGTCCAACGAACCCAGTTAAACCCACAGTTTACTCTGAGCTTCACTGCTGGAAATAAATGGCAAAGTGACTCTTTTCTTTCTTTTTTTTTTTTTTTAAACGTTTGTTCTTCATGCCCCTCTCTCTCCTTCTTGGTAAATAAAAGACTTGGAATGATGACTTGGCTGGGTGTTGCACTATACTGCAGTGAAACTATCTTATGAGCTCTCCAGGGATGGCAGAAATAATAACAAACACTTCCTGTTTATCTCTTCAGTAGGTTGGAACAGTCTGTTCTGAGCCACTGTTCATTCCAACATAAATACAGTGGTTGTCCCATCTTAATGTTGCAGAAAACATTTATGATATAGAAAGGGAAAACAACATTAAATCTAAAATTAAAACCCACAAATCACAGAGAACAGAATACCTGTAGCTGCATCCACGGGCTGTTGCGATTTAAAAAAAAAAAAAAAAAACATGCAGCAAATTTAAAGGATTCCTCCAACAACATATATGCAGAAAACTTGACCAAATACCAGTCAACCTTTGACCCCACAGCATCACTCAAGCACACGTGCCTGGTGTAACATCCAGCCACACAGCGAGTTTGTCCGTCCAGTTGCCTCTTACATGGTGGGAAGGGTCAGACATGTTGTTACACTGATTTACTTTCGCCCCAAATTAACCAGCCCTTTTGCAACATCCTGTTCCCCAGCTGAGAAGGGGCTCCCTAAAAGCTATCCAGCAATCTGCTGTCACATGGATTATACTGTTGTTCGTTGGGTCAACACATCCTTCAGTGATTGAGAGGAACATGGTGAGACAAAGGGTCCTTGAGATGCATAGTTTCAGGGCGGGGTCGGGACTACCATGGTGCTTTGGTAGGTAAGCAACGCTTAGCCCTGTCTGGAGGAAGCTATCAGGAACGTATGCATGCACGACAAGAGCGTGGAGATTACACAAGCCTTAATTTGTAACTGCATTCTTTCCCATCTATGTCACAGTGCACAAAGATATCACGACTGTCACCGTCTGCAACTGCACTTCGCTCCCTAACTGTTTAACTGCATGCCGACAAAACATTCAAAGACAGATCTGGTACAGTCATTTATTAGTAGTAGTTTTGGACATTTATTCCAACTGTAATAATTCCTGCTATTTGCAGAATAAAGTGTGATGGGGCACTAAGTATCCATGTGGTCTTCCAGACAGGTTTCAAACAAGCATGTAGTTCAGCCAACAGTATTTGGACATAAAAACAGAAGTAGAATGTGCAGTAATTACCCAAACAGTTTAGATGTGCACGCACAGTGTTCCAGTGCAAAAATGAATGCGCTCGCCTTTATTTTTACTACCAACTAAATAAGCAATTATTTTGTACAATATTATCATAACCAACGGTAATTCTAGCCAAAACTATGACAGTAAACCCGAGTTATCATAAATAATAATAATTATCCTTTAAATTCAATATCAACTGAAGTTTCAACAGGCTGTGTGTGTTTATGTGCAAGCAAATGAGTGAATGAGCTGGTGTGAGTACAGGAGAGACAATGTAAATACATATACTATCTTCTGAGGAAGCAGAGGTGGTGGTAGTGGTGGTGGGATGGGGGTAGTTGCTGAGGGGGGTTCCATTGTGCGCCGATTACCCACAAGAGGGGTAAATGATTGTGTTGATTAAAGCCAGCTGAGCCCAGCGCGGGCTCCTGCAGTGGCAGAAAAACACCCACCACCGCGTGGATATCCATCTGGCTTTTCAGTGACACACACCGACAAGCCAGTACGGCTCCCTCGTTCGTGCTCTGCTGCTAGACGAATACACAAACACCCATACCCAAACACCCCACAATGCTTGTGAAATCAATCTAACAAAACAAGGCTCTCCCTCACAGGGATGCAGGCTCATCCACTGTAATCTGACCACTCTGGTATGAAAAAAAAAAAAAAAGCACACACGAGTTCAAGTCACTACACTGATTAGGACTTTCCATTGATACAATTTTGGTCCTTTTCATCAGAAGCTGATCCGAGTTGCTGCTTGAAAAAGACCAACAGCAGCTCGGCGTGAAAATATGTAGTCCTTTCATTCATTTGAATGGAGGCAGTCTGTCAGCGCAGCAGGGGTACATTAACAGGGGGCTTCAGCAAAAAAATGTATGATAGGCACTGACCAATCACATGCATGCAAGCAAACATACCTGGTAGATTACCTTGTAATATCATTGGCATTTTTTTTTTAAACTCAAAATAGTCTCAATGAAAGATAAAATCCTGCAATTAAGGATTGCTAACTGTTGTGTCGTGTTTGCGCATACGATAAGTCGATTACCTCGATTACACTTCCTGTATTGTGTTTATTTTCTCACCATTACCTTAAACAGTATACATCAACACAGTCCTTTGGCTGTTTTTTTGTCCGACTCCGAGCTAAAGGGATCAACATAATTAAAACGTAATAGTTTCTTTATCATCTCACAAGTTGTTACAAGCTATATTTTAGAATTTGGAGGCTGCAAACAGCCACTTTTGTGTAAGAGTTGGCCGTGCTTGAGCTCCAGTGCTTCATTCTTCACACCATAACTTTAATAGCTTCAAGTGTGAACATTCTCGTGAATGCCCTGAAGAAAAGGCAAAATGTGCAAGTTGTCCGAATTAAAACAAAAACTAAAAAGTACACTGCTTATTGGGACGTGACAGGAAGCGTTTTGCCTCTCCAACAGTTCAGAACACCTGTAAACACTTTCTACCTTCAGATGTGGTCAGACCACGCTCGGTATGAACTAATTCGTACATATCCATACCATAAGGCATTAAAGTAGCAGTGTGTAGGATTTAGTGGCATCTAGTGTTCAGGTTGCAGATTGCAACCAATTTAATAACCCCCACCTGACCCTCCCCATCAAAGAGTGTAGGCGAACCTACTGTTACTCCAGCACTCAGACAAAACAACACTCAAGTCCCTTTATAGAGCCAGTTTTTGGTTTTTCCTTCTAGACTACTTTACAAACATAGCACTGCATGGAAAAAGGACCAACTGCCTATTCCTTAATATAAAGAGGTCATTCTACGGTAGCAAAAACACAGCAATTCATAGTTTCAGGTTATTATACACCGACACAAATTATGAATATTATATTCCATTTCTGTCAAGTTTTAGCTTTTCAGTACTCCTCTTATACAGGCACACATTCATAGACATACTTTCTCTCTCCCACACGCAATCGCAATAGTTATTGGCCAGGAGTACTCAATAGTATGACGTCTGCTGAACTCAATGAGCAGTGTGACCTCAGGGGAATTCTAACTCCAGTCATGTGTTGCATCCAGCATCATCGAGGTCAAAACCTACAGTCAATATATACACTGTATTTATTTTAAATGTAGTGCAGATGTTTCCTTTAAACGTTCTTCAAAAAATTAGTGCAGGTTAAGTAAAGAAAAGTTGTCACACAATGAGCTGTCCCAGTCACTGGCCTCCACAGGATGAAACCCTACTCGGAAAAAACCCTTGACCCCCGTCGCACAAATCTGGGTTAATCACATCTGCTCTGACGGCGTACAATCAACACACATTGTTCCGATTACAAGTCATTTAAGTTAAATGGTCAGGTTGGGCCCTCGAATTGTTGTCCCATTGCACGCTGCAACAAAAATGTGGGTCAGCACTTTTTTTCCCCCCGCAGCTTTTCCTCTCTCTGCATCTTAGTTTCCTTCACTGAACAATGAGTCTGACTTTTCCTTTTTTTCCTCCCTCCCACGACGGCACGACTGGCATTGTTACAACCACAACAGCCACTGTGGCGCACACAGATAGTTAATTCGCACGCTGTGTGAGATGTAGGACGTGATATCAGTTGTAACTCAGTGACCTTTTTAGACACAGTCCAAAGCGGCCATTTCAATAGTTGTGAGCATTGATTGTCGAGAATGGGATCAAAAGGAAAAAGGGAGCAGCAACTTTATGATCTTCACCTGTCGACACCCTCCTTTTTGAAGATCACTGTTCTGTAGGAGAGCTGAAATGGCTTACTCAGCTCTGGCCATCAAGTTTTACTGTCAATAATGGCGAGAATAAGAAGCCGAGCCAAGCTGGAGAGGTGTCAGCAACTGTTCATCAAAAAGTAAATACCACAGCTAAAATTAGACGACAATGAAAGTGCTGCCAACTGATTGCATTTTAAATTCTTAAACATCTTTCTTTTTTTCTTTTCTTTTTTTGTCAATATCTGATGACAAAAAGGAAGAAAAGGGAAGTCTGGGAAAATGTACTGTGCAGCACTGGCCACAGGCCAAAAGCATCTGACAGATTTATGATCAGAGTCTGTTTTAATACTCTGTCAACTGCTTTCTAAGCGAGTTTGTGTGCGCAAATGTAGGCGACACACAAATGGATCACAGCAGGGCTTCTTCCCTTTATTCTGTTTCATGGGCCAGACCCGCCGACCTCAGATCAGCGGCTACCTTTCCTCTTCCTCAAGCTCTTGGATGGAATGTCAGGAAAGCAAGGTCATGACGGGTGTGTCTGCGTGTGCATTTATTTTATGTGTGCCGTGAGTGTATGCACACATATATTCAACAGATTTGGAAAATGCTTGATCGCTCAGAGTCCTGACTAGTGTTGCATGACACTTTGGGACTTGCAAAGCTTGGCCATCGTAGAGTAAAATCCTTCATTTTCAGCATTTTTCAGTGTTTCCATAGCACCACTGCTCCTTATTTACGCATTTCCCGAAACCTTTCTTTCATTCTCTCCCCAGTGCTTGCAAAGGAAGTGTGGGTTGCTAAGACCTCAAAGATTTTGTTTACCTCCGTCTGAAAAAGTATGAAATGGACCGACTCAAAGAATAAGGCCTCCATTTGCTTCTGTGGCTCCTGCTCCCTACTGAGGACGGCGGGAGCACCATCCGAGGGGTGAGAGATAAAGAATGCACAAGATTTCCTGCCTCGCAGCGCTGCGTTCCCCAAACATCGCCCGGTTTATGTACTGCGGCCTGTTGCCAAGGCAACCTGGCAGCAAATCAGGGCGCAGCACAAGAAAGAGTGGTAGTGATCCAAGGAAAGGAAAGAGTGAGAGGGTGAAAAAGAGACAAATCGCATTACTAAAGGTATTTTCATAAAATAACATATATTTAATACCCTAATGCTTTGGAGTTTGGAGCTGTAAAAGAGTATATTCTTCCTCTTTATTACCGATAACATATCATGGCAAGTTTGAGCTGATTTACCAGGAGGAGCTGAAATCTCTTTTAATCCTCATTGACTAATTGGATTGGAGTCAATACTCCAGTAATATTTAATCAAGGCCTGTAAGCTAAAATACAGAACCTTAACTATTGTCCAAAATGTCTCTCCCTCTGGCTGTTAGTATACCCCAACAACTAAAGTTTCAGGACAATAAACAAAAATCACATCCGTTTCTTCCATATTAAAGCTGATCTCTTGTAATAGCCGCAGTCACCCCGCCACTTAATTGCACATTTAAGGGATTTAGTTTGTCAGCACAGCAGGGAGGGGGTTGGGGGTTGGGTGTGCAGGGATATGTGTGGGGACGATTTTGCACCAAGGGTCCAGTTTGTCTGCCTAATACCTTTAATCACCCCCCTACCACCACCACCACCACCCCTTGTCTAAACTAGTATTAATCCCAGTAGATGTGTTCAAGGGGCATGGTTACAGTCTGGTAGCATCCCGGCAGGGACTCCCCCACACCGACCCCCTTCTTCCCCCATTTCACCTCTATCCCTCCCTCCAATGACCACAATATCTTTGGGTCTCCTCACGCTACATGGCACAGCTAATCCCCACCGCTTCTGGACAATGGGACAGAAGGGGGGCTGAATTGTGATGACGGAGGAAGGACCGGATTTTAAGAAGCCATTTTCTGGATAGATCACTGCCTGAAGAAATAATACAGGCTGCATGAAAACGGGCAGTCCAGCTCTAGCTGTTGAGAGTGAAAAACAAAAAGAGAAGGAGACAGAGAGAAAAATACATCAGTCTCCACTAGCTTTAATGCAGGCCAGCTTCTGCATTCAGTGTGCTCCGAACAAGTCAGATGGTTTGGCACAGAGAACACTGGCTTATCTCTCCATTAATGAACTGCTGACAGGGTGGACCTGTCAACACACGTGCGTATAGACGTACATTTCGCAGCACTTTAAACGTTGTAGGTCTGTATTTCTCTCATATAAACACTTCTGTCTGAAAAAGGTCTTGAAAAAGCGAGAGGCCACTCTTATCCTGCAAATGCACACCAGTAAAAAAAAAACTTGAAACAACAACCACTGTCAACAGTGCATCAGAATAGAGCTTTGTAACCAGACCAGTAAATAAATTTAAAAAATGGGAGGGAACACCCTGTGACTGATTGGTCAGTGTGAGGACTGGAAAGTTGTTGAATTAAGTAGTTGATGATGCATTTTTCTGACCCGAGTTAATCTCACGTGCACAAACCATCTTTCCCTGACACATAAACAACCACTTATAAATTCAAGGCACAGCGATACAGACACTGACCAAAAATAGCCTCCTCTTCACGGTTGCTCGGACATACTAAGGTCATTTGAGTTTCTCCTACTGGGTCTTGTCATTTGTTTATCCCCACACTTCCTGAATGCTGATGGCAGATAAGTCTCCTCCTTTATAAAAGTGGACGGAGAAAAAAGAAAACACAAAGCTGCTCTGGAAGGTTGCTGCATGATGCAAAGGAGCAAGAGGACAGGGATGAGGGGGAGGATGGGGGGCAGGGGGGTTAGTAACCAAAGGAACAGCGCAAAGGGGGTCACCTGATGTCCACATGTGATATTTACCACGAGGGAGTGATGGGTTGTAAATCAGAGGAGGATGACATCTGTTTTAACAGGCTTCCTCCTCTCCATCGGCAGAACTATAAAAAAAAAAAAAAGGAAAGAAGACCCCGAATCTAGTACGAAACGAGTACCTGCGTTTCACATCATTGTTGATCAGGGAGAGCAGATGAGAAGAAAATCCTTCAGCGCACACATGAAAACACCAGAGAGCAGATCGAGGTCGGGGTTAGTGTTACAGGTGAATGTAAGTATGACAAAAGTAGAGGGAGGAAGCGATTGCCTGGTCGTGCTTTCAGAGGATGGAGAACACCCACAGAATCTGAAACCTGGAAAAAAGGACACAATTTATAACACAGCACAAATAAACGCCTTAGCTTTCAACAGTTCATTTGAAGTGCACTGCCAGTGCAAACCTACGCGAGATCAATCTGCTCTCCGGAGGGATAAAAGCAAAAGGCCCCGTTTCAACGAGCCTCTCCAAAGACAGAACCGTATTCATTCCACCGCTGAATGCTTTAGTTGTTGCCAACCACGCGGTTTGTCACTTGGAGAAAAAGGGGGTGTTTTAAAAAAAAAAAAAAAAAAATTGCAGGGGCTAAAGAAACTATGGCTTCGGTCCACCATTCAGGCTGTGTTCGTCTGTTTAGTTACTTGATAGTAAAAAGACAGAACCGCTCCAGCATCCTTCACAGCATCTACTCATCCATCTCAAAGCTCAAACACAATCAGATGACGGTTAGCTCGGATGATGCATTAGGGTTTGGGAGAAAGCCTGTAGAGCACAGTAAAAGTGCCCATCACAGCTTTCTTGTCTACTTTAGAGCTTTCAAGTGCACCATTAAGACATTACATGATTGGTAAGAAATGCGTGGGAAGATACACTAGACAAATTTAGCAATTTAAAACTCTGAGCAAGAATTATGATAGTGTTAAGCTTCTGAGATGTTTAGTAATAACCTTTGGTTTTGAACAAAGTGAGATCACTGAGGAGGTATTGACTGATACTGTATGTCTGGACCATTTTTCTTCCTCAGGTCAAACAATTTATAGTTGTATAGCGTCCAAACCCTGCAGGTGAAGATAAGATAACAATATTATAATGGATTAGGGAAAACAAGATTGGCGAATGAATCTACATCTTAAATCTTGTTAAGATGCTCCAGCCTGGGAGCACTTCAATAAAAACCATTTTGTCACACCAGTAAAGTGAATTACACCGGCTTAAATTTAATTCAGGATTGAGGTGGAAGGCTTGGCTATCTGACAGCCGGTCTTATCTTCAGTAAAATTACAGGCCATTTATTTGTTCAGTCAGTATAAAGACACATAGACACACACAACACAAAACAGTCATTGTGAAACTTGTCTGAGAACTGAATTTGTAAAATCTGTATTTCAGGGGAATTCCATGAGCCAAATGTGAAAATAAAACAGTACCAGTATCCAAATGCAAAAATGAAAGCAAACCATTGCCAAACGCAAATGAATGCATTTAAAAGAAAACTGAAATACACAATCTAAATATACAAAGCCACAAACTTAATTTAATGAGGTAATTCCTTCAGCCAAATGACATACCGTATACTGTGCATGAACCAGAGAAAGTCTCATTAACTAAACTGCAAACTCAAAGCTATAAACTTGACATAGCTCAGGTTCAATATCCAAGATTGGAGCCAGAGCATATTCTGCATGGGTAGCCAAAGTAAACCCACCACAGCCTGGTTCTGTCTCAAAACTCTGTGTCACATCATGATCCATGGCTCAACATCAGCCTCCCTTCTCAAGTGATTTGCTGTTAGATGTCTTTTTGCTAAAGGCTTCTTTCATTGTGCTGAAAATCCTAAAGGATCTCCCAAATCTGATATAAACTCTGTTGTCGAGCATGACAATCATGGGAGGGTTATACAGATGAATTCAGCTACCACTGTTACCACTACTTTTTAATGAGATTAAAGAAAAGAAAAAAAGGGGGGCCTCAGAGCAGTGCTGGGGCTCAGTGACTCTGAGCATGGAGGACCCCATGGGAAAAGGCGTTCCAGAGAGCGGGGGACTCTCACGGACAGTCGAGAAATTTTCCCACAATCAAACACAAACAGAGTTGCACGGGGCAGCGAAAAGGACCCTTGTCCAACAAGGAGACAGAGAGAGGGAGGAGGAAAAGGGAAAGCGGAGAAGATCTGGTAGTTACAATAACACAGCCTAAAAGAGTACATGCTCGGCCATATCTCTTTGGAGGAGGCCCCCCTCAAGGTGAATGCACTCCACAGTCAGTGTTTCAAGGAGTCGGTCTTCTAAGGATGTTTAACCTGTAAGTAACCTGAAGTAAATTTTTGAAACCTGGAGGGCTGGTACAAGCCTCCATCAGATGATTTGGCTAAACCCACACAGTTCATTGGTAAATGACCTCATTAAGGTAATCTGTTTTCAGCACAATCCACCACTACAAACACCATCTGCTCCACATTAAATAGGGTGTCCAGCCACTGAGGACATCTGGATGGTTAGTAATGGGACGTTTAGGCTAATTTAGGGAGGATTTGATCCTGAGAACCTACAATTCAAGATAAAAACTCAAGGACTTACGATCCCGGCCGATTGACTTCTTGTCATTTAGCAATTGGGACCAGACTCCGTTTGCGAGCAGAGAATATTCACAGGTTAAAGAGGAACGGGTTGAACTTTGTCATTAGATCCAAGGCAAAAAAAAAAAAAAAAAAAACACAGACCTATACATTGACTGCCATTGGCTGCCCAACCCAACATGTGAAGATAATTAAATCTAAAGGACAAGCTCTTTGTAAACAAAATCTTTTTCCTAAAGGGCTAGCCAAACAATTGGATAAGGTCACAGGTAAAAGGTCACCTCGAACCACATTTAAATATGTGCAGTCTATCCTCAACAAAAACATAGCCTTGACCTGCGAGTTGCATTTGTTTCAGTCATTTTACACACAACTTTTCTCCACAGCTTTGGTCATTTGGAGGGACGAGAAACTAAGTGCTTTAAACGTGCAGGTCATTGAATTTTTTTGAGGATACACCTGGATGATACAAAGGCAAAACCCTACGGAGAATGCTGGTAGCTTTGTGTTTGGATTCTGCAGCATTTGCAGTCAAGTCTTCAGACATGAATCTCACCGACTCACCAAACTCACCATTCTTTTGCTGCAGTGATTGATGTTTTTCGACTGAAAATCTAAAGGTTACATCTTGAGAGAAATGTGGCATGCAAGCCTCCTCTCCGAGTGGCTCGGCAAAAGTCTTCAAACTTCCTTTTATAGAAGTAGCCCCCAGAGCTGAATATCATTGCCATTATAAATAAGAAGCTGGAATGCAGAAGGGGAAAAAATAAACATCCAAGCTGCTCCGTTATCTACACCCAGCTGTGCAGTTTAGAGGCCAATCTTTGGAGATGATGTCACACTGGCATTGAGTTACTGTTAAAATACTGTAGTGCTTCTATAATTGTGTGTAATTCATTCAAGAAAAAGGCAAGCAAACTCCAATAAATGCCAACCTGGAATTAAGTTCAGTAGTAGTATGACATTATCTTTGAATTAAATGTAATATCAGATGATGTAAAGGCATCATGGGTCGACCTACAAGTATGTTTACTGGCCACAAAATCAAAACAATATCTATGAAATTTAAAGATATTTTAAGGGCACTAAGATGAGTTTGTAGGAAGGTGTATTCATGTGAGAATACTCACAATTGTTGGGCTTCTCTCTATAATACTGTAAGGTCTCGCCCAGACTATGTAAATTGCCCAAAGATGACTTATGTTGTGATTTGGCGCCATATAAATAAAACTTTGTGGAATTGAATTGAATTTACAATGAAGGTGTGCCAAGGAGAACAATGGAGGAACATCCCCAGGTGCCACTTTTCAACATCATTTCAGGAGGCAAAGTGAATCTGAGATGTGGAGGTGAGTGGAAACCTGCAGCCAGGAGAATACGGTGGGGCTGACGCACTCGAGGTTTGATAAATGATTCCATATGTGCTCCAGATCCCAAGTGAAAGAACTGCTTTGTGCTCAGTGAGGTAGCACGCGCGCAGGTCCCAAGCGGACTCCCCTCCCCTTCTTTCCCTTCCATCTACTGACAAAACCTATCGGGCCTTTTTTCGGTAGCTCAGAGTAATATTAGCCAAGCGTAAGGGGCAGGAGCAAGGGGTTTTGGATGCCTGAGTCTCAACCCGCCTCCTGCAGCCTATTTTGACGGGAGCTAATTGCCTGTGACTACATGGAGACAGTGGTGGATTGAAACAAGCACTGCATTGAGTTAGATGTCTGAGGGCTGATAGAGGGCAGAGGGTAAAGGGAACAGAGGTTGGGACCAACGAGGAAAAGGTATTTGGGGGAGGGAGCTGTCAGGAAGTGCAGAAATATTAGGATATTCTCAACCTCCATTACCCCCAGTGCTAAATCACTCCCACTCATGGGGAAATAATTCTCCAAGACATTAAAGAGGCAATCTTTCGTGAGCACCTGCTCCCTGTGTGTTTAGCCCGGATATGATTGAATAAGTAATCATCCAACCATCATGCAAAATACCACCTTTATTGTGGTCACAAACTCTCCTCCGGAGGACCAGAACAATGCGTGGTGAAGCCGGGATTTAAATTGCCTTTAATTTATACCACTGGTGGAAACATGCAAGTCTAATCAGGCAGTCAAGGCAGCAAGCTAATGTTTCCATTTGGAGTATGTGGGTGTATGTGGTGAAAATGACAGGAAATTAGACTATAGGGACAGTTGGTGGAGGAGGAAAAAGGAGAGGGAGGAAGAATGGCAGAAGGCAGAAAAATGTGTCCAGCACTGTTTTGTTTAATAGGTCCCACCTGACAAGGGGGTTTCCGTCTTCAAAGACAGCTATGACACATAGATCCAAGCCATTTCTTTTTTTTCAATGCAATTAGGCAAGCACATTCATACAGTAATAATGATTAATTAAAACAATAATTAGAGTAAGCCCCACGGATGATGCAAAGAACAGAAAGAGAAAGTAAATTACTGATGTCAGATACCAGTAAATGTACATAAAGATCATATCACAGCACTCATTTACAGTTTGTGTAACTTAAGACTGACATGATGCCAAGGGTGTCTGGCACACCAGGAACATTCCCGTTATGCCTCTCAAACTCAGGCTCTTCCCAGCAGAGAACAGCCGCACTACTGTATGGGAGAAACAGACCAGAGCCTGTTGCATCCACCCATCAGCAAGTTTTGCACACTAAGCGTCTGTGGCACAACCTGTTCTACGAAAGCTGAGATCAGGCTACTGCTTGAGGAAAAAAATACTTTTATTTTTATCTTATTTTAAGCTGAGGTAAAACCTTTCCGTTTTTTAGGATGCCTATGGGCACGTGAACTACTGGTCTCTCCTTTTAGACGTCATCCTCGGTAGAGATTTGGCATTTCTTATATAGGTAAGAGTAAACATATTCATGGTGGAAAAATGTGGTTGACCCCTGCTGTGAAAACAAATCTGTAAATCAAAGAAGTTTCACTTTTTTCTTTTTTTTTGTACTTACAAATGAAGGCACTAGAAAAGTAAGGGGGGGGGGGGGCATGGGGGAGTGAGGACATAACCACTTGTGCCTGAGGATTGGAAGGAGAAGGGGGGGGGGCAGGGGGGGGGGGGGGGGCGCAACAGACCCAACACTGTGTCTGGTGTAGGATTATACCCTCACAGCTAATTACTCCCAGGCTCCTTAGCTGTGCGCCAGAAACTCTGCACAGATACAGTAAGCCGGCATGCTGCCTGCCTATCCTGCACACAAAAGAGAAGAGCGGGCACGAGCGGAGACTGGCACTAGGCCTTCTGCGTGCACTGCGGCCACTCAGTGTGGAAGTGATGAGTGAAGAGTAGAAAAAGAATGGCCAGCTGCTGGCAACTTTCGGGACACAAATTTTACGAGGCGAGACGAGAACAAAGCGATCGACTTGGAAGGCTTGTTGATGAACTGTAAGGGTTGCACATGGGGGTGTCGGTGCTCTCTAGATGACGTGGTGATCAGTATTTGTTGCACGCTGATTTATTAAAAGTTATATTTGGACCACATAAAATATATATTTAAATCCAGAGTCAATCTGTCAATCCGCAGCTGATGTGACTTTAGAATAAAGAGTACATAAAAGAAGCAGAAAAATGGAACATGCCCTCCCTTGGACCGACTACATGCCTCCAGCCTGGCTCAGCTCCTGCCCTCCCCTGATTGCCACACCAGATTTTCACCGTAGGGCCCCGACAGCAGTAGCAACTGCCAACCAAAACATCTGGCTCTGTTAGAAGTGAGTAAACTTCTGCCTGTGCTGCTGCTCAGGAACAATGGTCCTGTCTTTCCCCAGTTGGCCACCCCTGCCTGTGGCAGAGCAGCTCAGACCGGGCACAGCCCAAAACCATGGTCACTCCGATACCTGCTAAAAGGCACGCAGCCACCCAGAGCTGAGCAAGGTTTCCAGTCATCCTTCCGTCCACAGAAACAAACACGTACAACCAAAGAGTCCCGTAACCTCATGCTCAGTCAGCAGGGGACACAGCCAGATGTAGAACACCTCAGCCCAGTAGCCCTGTTACTCTTGGATGTCAAATCTATTTTTCTTCCCTCTCTCCCCTCTGAAAACACACAGGTAACTGGACAAGGATTATGCACAATAGTCAAAACAGTGGACCTAAAAATACTCCGGGCCAATTGCCGGACCGGCTCCTCTAGTCTGGCTTCAGAGTAAATAGACAAATACTCCTGTTTTACATGTGAAATTTGACATGTTTGAAGCTGAACCTGTAAAAAAGATTAAAGCGTATTAAAAGCTTAATGGATTGCAGCTCTGCTTAGAGATATACAGCTGTCTATAGAGCAGGGCTTTTCAATGAATCCATACATCACTGACATCCATTAACACAAGTCTGTGGGGTTCAGTGAGCAGCCTATTGATGCCTGTAAAGTATGTGCATTAGACAGTGTTCAAAATTCCTCCAGCAGCCTTACAGGCACAAATCCTGCAAGCCACTTACTTACTCGATGGGTTAGCATGATTAAAATATAATTTCTACGTCATAATCCATTCCAATCCATTCACCCATAATGGTGTTTTACTTTCCCCCCCCCCCCCCTTTCTTTTTCTTATTTTTCTGAACCACGGCCACACAGCTGAAGATCATTGTGGCTTTACATGACGCTGCCGAGTATCACAATCTCGATCTGGTAAAAGGAATATAGCAAATGCTAAGAGCTCCTTGGGCAAAGCTATGTGTACGAGGAGGAGGGGATAATTTTGTGCTTATCATGATGCTGTGCTCGTAAAGCCTCAACCACTGGCCAAGAGGACCCGACGCTGCATCACTGCCAGATGTTCTGTTAGATTAAACAGCTCTTTATGCCTTCCTATCCTTTCAACTGACAATCAGCGAGGACGGATGCCCTTTGGAGTGCAAGCATTTACCTCAATTCCTACTGATTCGAAATTTTGTTTTTTATCGTTAGGTTTATTAACACTGTGAGAGACTCACAGTAAAAAAAAAAAAGAAATGTCAGCCTTAATCAACCACCATTGTCAAGATTTATTTCTGATATGTTGATAGCCAAATTGTGAAGAGACACCTGTTTTCTGTTAAAGAAAGAAATATTTTGACGTGCTGATGTCTGGATGTAAAACAGAACTTGAAAAGTTGCTGCGGCCACATTTAGCTCGGGAGAGTGCAAGTATAGCTGTGTCTGCAGGGAATATGATCATAACTAATCCACTGACAATCGTAATCTTATGCAAACAAGAAAATACTGTGGTTGAAGGTGATTCAGTGCTTCTTATTCTAGTCCTAATTAAATTGTATTTGACACATTATCACACAAAGTGCAACATCCTTGACAGTCTTTATCCTGCTGTGTAAAGATGGGCTATTTTCTTCTTTAAAAAAAAAAGGGAATAAAAACATTTTTAGAAAAATATATATGAATTCACTCAAACTGAAAAATCTTCCACTTCTTTAACAAAACATGTATGATCACTGCACATCGTGCCTTGATATAAATAGACATATATTTGCAGTGTGGGTAAAGCAAGCTCTGATGACACAGCAGTTGAGGAGGCGCAGCGCCCCCTATGGACGGTCATAGAAATGATTGAGTCCGTTTAGCCCATTGAACGTATACAGCCGGAGAATATTGAGGTCAAATGCAATGAGCATCATGTGAATCCCCTGCATTCCATCAATATCACTCATTTTGGAATTAATAACTTAAAAGCTTCGGAACTTGATGATATCATTGTTCGAAAAACGTCAAATCTGCAAAAGATAATAGGCGGAGGCAGACTGTCATGCGCTAAACGGCATATAAATGAACCAATATGCATCTAAAGGCGGCCTATAAGGACTTATCATTGATAAGAAACGATTGATTATGGACATCAATTCAAATATGAATTCCCTAGGCGTGAAAATCAGGTGCTGAATCTAAATGGCATGTTGAGCAGAACAGCAGCCAGTTCATTTCCACCTTAAACCATAGGAGTGGTGCTTGAATTGTATTTTCAAAAGCAAAATTATCCAACACAGTCGACATTGTAACGCTCCCCGTCATCGCCCGTTACCCATACCGAGGCGTCAAACGTTTGTTTCCCAGCCGATGGCACCCTCTGCTCCCCCCGGCTGCTGAGGGGAGAACCATCCTGAGGTACCGCTCGCTTCACGTTGATTTACAGAGACACTGAAAACTTACCTTCCAGATTTGTTTCGGAGAAACAGTTACTGCTGGACAATAATAATCCCTTGTCGCTGTCACCAGGCAATAATCAAAGACCAAAAATCTGTGTCACTGCAAGCTGAATGAACGCATAGAGCCGGTGGCCGGTGTTGACTGTACGAGGCTGCTCATTCAGCTGAATGATAGTGGAGAGTGAAGGGACTGACAAGTCGGTCAAAACAGCAGCACCACGCCTCCCCTCTTAAAGCCACCACCGCACTCCGTCTGTCGGACTGTCTCTGGGAGTGTGTGTCTGTCAGCGTGTTGGCTTTGAGGTGCACATGATCACCCACATCTACAAGCCCACTTTCGTTTGATCAATTATGAATTATCACGTTTTCATTGCTACCAATAAATAACAAATCAACCAAAGCCATTAAATGCTTCCTGTAGGAAAACAGCTACCTAATAATGCAATACATTGTTTTTCATTTTGAACCTATCATAACAGAATATCTGCAGGTCACATTAGCACCAACAATCGTATTGCAGTCAGAGTTTATAGGCTGCTCCTAATTAATGTGACTGTTTTGAACAGGTTGAAATGTAGCCTACTGCAGATTTCATGTTGGCCAATGAAATAAATTCTAATAAAGTTTCCCAAATATGAAGTAAAGTTCCTGCTGCCCCAGCTGCTAAGCATTTAATCCTCTGAAATATGAAGAAACTGTATGACTGGCTGTGTTTTGATCTCCTCACAGCCTGTAATCCCTCATTAATTGCAAATTCTGGGCATCCACTTTGACCTGGGCTCAGACGAACATCATTAATAATTTCATGTGTTTAAAAATGAAAACAAATCCCCAACTGCGATGTTTTGGGTAGATGTGTGAGATGATTCTTCAGTAAAGTTCAGTAAACAGGACTGAGTGTGATTGGAAAAGTGAATAAAGAGGTCTAAAAGGAACTCCTCACCATCCATTGGGTGTTTTTTGTTTTTGTTTTTTACCTCTGTGATATGCAAGATCATTTACGCCATGGAGACTGACTGGCTGGATGTATTGAAGCCTAAACAACTCAGTGACACAGAAGTCTGACTGATGTCTGTCAGGGAGACGGGTTAGATTCATGACAGAACGTGTTTAGAGTGTGGCAGGTCACCCAGATCCATTTTTTCTGTCAGCAGATGAAGAAGACGACGATATCATTTCACATCAAGCAACAACAGACGACTCTTGCAATGATCATTTTAAAGGAGCACGATGTTACTCACCAAATTCAGTGTACGCGTCATGAGAAGTACGTTACAGCCTGTAAATACATTTTCAGTAGCTCTGTAGGAAGCAGAAAAAAACCCGGTGATGTTACAGTGAGCTACACCATGGAAATGTTGGATGCAGGATTGTGGTTTGACCCATACTAAGCGGTAAAAGTCTGGGTATCTCAGCATATGCTGCATTGATTACGGCCTATTTTTTTAAGATTCTATACATACAAATTGTGTCTAACATTGACAACAAGAATAAAGCATTGAAATAGACCGTTGAAATAAACTTTGCTCAAAGACTCAAATGCAGATATGAGAGATGTTGTGTGTTTTTTGGGGGGTTTTTTTATGTTACCGATACACTGCTATTATTTGTTGAACACACAGCTATCATGCTTCATAAAGTTAAAGGCACATTGATAGTCCAATCAGAAAATGAAAAAAGGGGGCAGGGAGAAAGGATACCTCTCATTCTCAGAGTAGACAGGCAGAGTGGAGCTGTCCAGTAGCTCAGAGGCTTGGCATGTCAAAGCCGGGATGATATTATCCAGTGAAAGCCAGTGATTCAGCCCCTGGGAGAAACACAAGCAAGAGGCCTCAATTAATCTCTTCAATTTGGCAAATCTATAAACCAGACCAGATAGTCTATCATATTGGAGTTAGATTCCTGTCAGATAATGACACTCAGTCAGTAACTAACCCCTAATGTCAGGGAATTAGACTTGGCGACATGTGGACACATAAACACACACACACACACACACACACACACACACACACACACACACACACACACACACACGCCGATACTGGTAGTCAGTTTAGATTTGTCTCTGCCATTGTGTGGGACACAAATATTTGACATATGATATTATACCACTATGTCATAGTAAACAGAGTCTTTAGTGACGCCACCACAAATTAAGTATTTTTCCAGGAAACCCAGTGAGTGAGGATATCGGTCCAAGGCTCAGAATTGGTGGCTCCAGGTTTTACTCTGACCTCAGAGAGAACCGTGCGGAACAGATCCAGGCACCGTTGTTGCAAAAGTATATTTTTAAATGCTTGTAAGTATAATTTGGAAGACATGAAGTCCTCTGAACTTCTCAGTGCTGGAGAGTCCAGGCAGACAAATCATGCATAATTTAAATCATTCAGATTATATGCAACTGCTTTTAGGTCTGATGCAGAAAGCCAAGACAAACAGATGTAGTTACAGAAGGATTCGCTGAGCGTCTTTCAGGCAGGAGCCAGGTTGTTTGTAGACCCTCTTGATTTGACAGGGCTGCAGACGTGGAAAGGTCCAGTCGACACCTCAAGATCTCAGGGGTGTCTGGGAGAACAGAAATGGTGTTAAATGAATTCACACATGTCCATCTGGCATGTATACACACACACACACACACACACACACACACACACGCAGACCTACATGTGTGCATGTACGATGAAACTTGCAGATATGTGCACATGGTACGTGCACATGCATATATTTCACATGTGCAAACATACAGTACAACGTACTTCCCGGCTTGTAGCCAATCAGAAGCAGGTAAAAATAGCCAATAAAATAGTTACAGTATTTGTATCCATTATTGTGTATAAAATCTTTGAGGTACACTAATTTTACTCATTAATTTTAGTTTACTTGACAACCACTGAGCCAGTGAAAACAGTTGTATAGTGTCTTATGTGTGTCTAAAAAGTGTTTTTCAAAGTCTGTCTGTTGTAGTTTTTTTTTTTTTTTTGTAAGCCATAGTTTGAAGCTGTCAAGTTTTATTAAAACATAAAAAGTAGGTGCTAGTCGAAAAGACAAAATCATATTTATTATATTCTCATTGTGCATCAGATACCTAAATAATGCACATACAAATAGTAAAAAAAAAATTAAAACGCATACAAGAATCAGTTGTCAGTACAAAACCAGCAGGTTGAGTTACCAAATAAATTCTTTCAATTCTTCACCAAGCTCTACATGAAAGATTGTATTCTATACTTTTGGATATTCACGCCACCATAATGGCAAACAAGCTTAATAACATCTTCATGGAAAATTTTCAGTCACACTCTGAGTTGTAACTGCATGATGTGGTGGCTCTAAGTATTCGGGAATTCTTGTCACATCCCTATCCTGGGATGAAATGCTGTAGTGCTCCTGAATGAGGGCACTTACCTCTGACAACCTGAGTAATAATCCAGCTGAATAAATGACTGAAATGTTCAGTGCAAGTGATGAAAATGTACTCCAGTACACTGCTGTGTGAGTGATGATGGGGGAAAAAAAGGGTTCCGAGAAGAAGACTGACCTCATGCATTCTGAATGACAAATTTGCATCTAAATCCCAGTGTTTCTAGCCCTTTTTATCCACAGTAGTGCCCGTGTCAGTTTTCTAAGATTTGAGCTCAGGATTTTAACTGACACAATAAGAGCATGGAGCAAAACATGTGGAACAGCTCACTAGAACGGAGAATGAAATGTGTTAAAATGCCACATGTGCATTGGTCAACAAATATACAAACTAGTCACAACCTTATTTTGCTAAAATAAGTTTTCTAGTATGAGTCATTTCTGAAGTCTTATCAGATGGCGCTACAATTAAAACCAGAGGCAGATCGTTTTGAAAAACAGAACAGACAGAATTCTGAGTCTAGACAAAAGGGTCTGTTTTATTTTATTTGGTGACATTTTAAACTTTTGAAAACATCTGTGTTTTCACCAGGGCCACAGCCAAGATTTATGAAATCATGTAGTCCCCCCAACACACCCAACCACTTTACCCCAATGCATAAAGCCTCTACTGTGCATCTAAAGCCGTATTTATACTCATGCAAGAAGTAAACAGAAGTTCCCCAGTAGAAGTAATGATACAGATTTTGATTTACAGTTCATGATCATATATCACATATAGGACATCATCACAGACTGGCCTCCGCCTAAAAAAAATAAAATAAATGAACTCAGATTTTCGTCCAAGCAGCTTATTTTAACCCATAGCTATAGTTAAAAGTTAATCAACCTGTAGCAGTCACAAACATAACAATCTGGTGGTCCGGAGAAATTATGTATTTCTCCGGATTTCTCAGATGGCGTCTATGTAATAAGAGGAAGCGGGATGGGTGGATGGTTCAATACAACAGAAGACTTGGGTACAGGAGACTGCTGTCAGGACAGTTTTTTTAACACTGTGTTTACTGTTGTGATGACAACAAAGTTTGAATAACTTTAAGGAAGTTGTAATTAAACACACAACATAATTAAAGTCATCATTTAAACCCAGACCATTATCTTTAACTAACCCTTAACAAGTGTTGTTGTAGTTGTTTTGGGTTTTTTTGTGCCTAAACCTAACCAGGTGCGAAAAACCTCAAGTAATAAGTTTGGTTGTCCCTCCCACTGGTAACTGATTTAACACACCCTTCAGAGTGACTGAGCAAACCTTCATGTGAACAGGGTTTCCAGACTATAATCACAGCCAAATCTGAAGCTGTGAGGGGACAATCTGAAAAAACAGGTAGCACATGGAAAACTAGGAAATGGTGAGCAAGCTGGTATACAACCTGTCAACAATCAAAAGGAAACCTCAGTGGACCACAAGATGCAAAACCTTGGTAAAGGGCCCTTGGTAAAGGGCAGGGTGAACTCACTAAAATAAATAAATAGATAAATAACATCGAAGGAAATGGCAGAGCTCTGGAACAAAGTTCTACGGATGGACAATACAAAATTCAATCTGTATCAAAAAGATGCAGAGTGCAGAAAAGACAATGAGCGTTTCTGACCTAAAAGCTACTTCCCCATTAGTTAAACATGGTGGTGCTCCTCTTATGGCTTGGGCATAAATGGCTACCAGTGGAAAATGGCAAATATTTATTGATGAGATGTGTGATGAGATATGCTGGAGTTTGCTCAGATTCAGCCAAAACATCAAAAACTCGTTGGACAGCATTTCATCTTTTCAGGGTGCATAGATGGCCTATCCTAGCCTGGCTGAGTCAGTCACATGATCTCATGTTAATTAAGCTGTATTGAGTTTGTTAAAGACCAGACCAAAAGCAGACAAAACATTTTGATGGTACACTGACTTGTAAAAAGGAGAATGGCACCTCTTTCATTGCAATTCAATGCTCCAAATGCCTGTTCTGGCCCTTTGAGTAAGTGGGTACAATATCCTGGGAGAATTGTGTAACGCACAACATCAAACTCTAGCATTGTATTCTCATTATGGACATTGTGGCAGAGGCGACGAGACCGAAGAGGATGTTGATGGAGGAAACTAAGTAAAAAAAAAACAGAGTGACCAAGCAAGAAGTTGGACAAGATAAAATCTCGAACTGCCTTTAAGTAGTTGGTGAGCGTTTTTCCAAATGAAAGCCATTCTTCCTGTCAGACCAGTGAGTAGTATTAGCTGGCTTACAATGCGTTGTGTTGTTGCATTTGCTTTGTGTTTGACTGCGTTAGCAAAGTTGTCGACTGTTGATCTTTTTTTTTTTTTAAAGTTAATTTAGTTTACTAGCTGTCCTTTGTCTGTTGACATCACACATATTGACTTGACATGAGTGTGCAGAATGATTGCTGGTTTGAATTGAAATTATGATTTTGTATGATTATCACTTTTGGCCATGGAGGCTGCTGTGCTGCTTTTCAGCAAAGGCTACATAGTATTGCCTTAAAAGGGCTATAGTTTCCACACTGGTCTTTCCATCATGATGTAAAACGTATTTAAATTTAGGTGAGACTTGGCACTTGTATGTATGAACCATTGTTTTATTTCAAATTGAATGTGCTTGAGCTGCTCTTGCACATTCAATCAGAGCCTGAGGAAAAAATGTGTATCTGGAGAATTCGGTAAAGGAAGTGCCTGGAGAGTGACCACAGTGAAGCCGCTGCACCACACAGGTTAAGCTTCTGACTGGAAGGCAGGCACTGGGTGACTCCTCATGCACCCTGACGTCTGGCGGAGGGAGATGAAAGGTTGAGCACATTGAAAACACTGTGACCTCACTGTTTCTCCTTACCTGACATGACTTGTTTGTGCTGTCTAACACAATACAGAAGGCCCCTCTCCCATCGAGCTGAATGCTCTGCTGGGTTTCGTCTGCAGACATGACATACACTGTTGGCAAACACACACACACACACACACGCTTTCCATTTTGTTTCATTCCCTCTGTAACCTCTCTCTGATGGGGTGAAAGTCAGAAGAAGAAAGTGCACCTCAATTAGCCTTCCAACCAACCTTTGGTATCATCTTTCACCCTGCAAGGACACAAAGTCATGTGTATGTGTTTTCCCTCACTCCCTGGCCCCTCCTTCCTCCTCTGTCTTTCAACCCTTCCCTTTCCTTCTCTTGCCTCTCTTCCCTTCATGAATTGTGATGACTACTGTGCAAAATCGGAGAATCAATAAGACACCACTGTGTTCTATTTCTGCCTCCTGTGATTTGTTCCGTTTCATTTCCTGGGTGTCATCAATGTCTCTTTGTTTTGGCTGCAGAGCAGTGGAGCTATTATTTCCTCCTGTTGATGGTAAAAGAGAGTGTGCATGTGTGTGTATGTGCTTTCGTTTGTGAGAGTAAAAGCAATATCACTGTAAAGTCATTACACCAATACCTATGTTGGCAGAAATATTGATTCCAAAGAACAGCTAGAGAAGAAATGGAATATGTATTTCCCTCCGGGCGACTGAAAAACAAAACAAAGTAAAGCAGCATCCTCACACAAGCTCTCCGATCTCTTCGCAGTGGTGTAATTAAAAGTGACACATTGCTGCTAATCATTACACAAGCTCATTGTTGCAATGGAAATATCCTCAATGAACTGTCCCCATTCCTACTTGTGCCACAGTTGTGAAACGATAAAGTGAGACATAATGTCTGCTGGATTTTAAAGTATTATGTAACAAAATGGTCCAAAGCACAAAGCAGTAATAGTTTTATCAAAACACATTATCTGCATGGTAAAGCATTCAAGACCACTTTGTGGTTTCCGCCATGAATACAATCTATCTCTGCTGCATTTTTTTTCAAAAGCAGAAATCTTTTGGTAGCTAGGAGAGCATGGATTGGCCCTTTGCGGTGTGACACATCATGGGGTTGGCCAGCGGTAACAGTGACATAACACAGCCTATTGTGCGAGGAATGGCATGCAGTAACAGTAGCCCAAGACACGGTCCTCAATATGACTTCAAAGGCAGTGGCGCTCGGTATTTCATTGTGACTCTGCTATGCTGCAAGGGGAGAGGAATTTGGATCCAAGAATCTTCCACGGCAGCAGGAATTCGGTGAAGCTACAGGGGCGCTCATGTCAAATTCCCACTCAGCTTGTTACAGTTAGCCAGAAAACATTCCCCCAATTCGTACATAACACCGCATGTGTGCTGAAGCATCATCTGAAGTATTGACTTAGTTTGTGCTGGGAAATGGACTTGGACAGAGAGTTACCGGCTCTCGCCTGCCATCATTCGAAAAAGGTGGAGAAAGTGGATTTACTGTAGAAGTTCTGCCAGTAGTTCTAATGCCTTTCAAATTCTTTGAGCAGCTACGTTTCTCATTCCAGCTGCAAATACTCCTCTAGTTCTCTTTTAACACTATCTCTCATTTCATGTCCATTTATTTTCTCTCTTTTCTGTACTTCCTATCCGTCCTCTCTCGCCGCTGACAAAAGGTCATAAATTCCACTTCTCAATATTAAATGCTTTAATTATACACAGATTCTACCTGTTGCTCTCTTCATACTCTTCTCTCTCCAAGTTTGCTTGACAGTTGAGAAGTAAAGATGTGGGCTCTCTCAAACCCAACTTAGTTCTATTTATACTGTGCAGTTAGAGCGGTTAGCTCTGCCTTCAGTGCTCCAGGCTATGGAGGGAGGGGTTAAATCCACCCACTTTTCCCCACTGCCGAGCACCACCAGGCTGGCAGGACCGCCCAGCCCTCTGTCGGCCCACTGTCCAAACTCCTGACCACATGCAGCTGTGGTGGAGAGGAGGAGTGGGTGGAAGGAATGGTTAGAAAGAAGTGGAGAGTTGGGAGATGGAGAGTTTCTTGACAAGCATGTACGTATGGCGTGAGGTGTAAGTAAAACTATACCTGATGTGGGTGTTACCTCATTTGAAAACGTGAAATACAGCCTTTTCCATGAGCATGAATATTTTCCAAAAGATTTTTTTTTTTTTTTTTTTTTCTCAAATGTACATAAATGCCAGAAGAGTTAAGGAAAAAGAAAATAATGAATAATGCGAAGCTGTTATTTACACAGATGGTTCAAGATGAATTCCAAAGGTCTAAAGTGAGAGAAACGAAAGGTTTGCTGGGCTGCAGTCAATGAAAACTCTTGACATAATGTCCATTATGCAACGAAGGCCTAAAAATTCCCCCTTGCTAAAAATGCCAAGCACGAGAGTTGCTATAAAAGGAAGAGGTATGCATCAGATTTTCCAGGCAAATGAATCCTGTTGCACATGTCAAGTAAGTTATGTTCAAAAGTACCTTGATAAGTGTTCATCAAGTTGTTATCTGGAGGCCATCAAAAAGAGCTGCGTAGCAGCAAAATTTTGGCTGAGAGGATGGACTGTTATTGAGGATAGTCCCTTTAGGCTGAGTTTGTCATTGCAAAGACCCGATGCAATTTTGAATTGAAAGTGGAATTTGATAATATTATGGCAGGGGATACTGGAACTAAAACATTTTTTCATGCATCAATTTTTATATCGTCTTTCTCTAAATAAGCAAAAAGATGAAAAACAGCTGTTTCACAAAGGAATTTTCATGTTATGTGACATTCTGCCTGCAGTGAAGGAGGACTCAAGTAGAGCGCACTGCAAAACATTTAAAAACAAATCATTATATAGTATATACGTCTCTGTTTCATATTTCCTTGATTGTTCTTTACACTGACAGTATAAAACAAACAAGCTGACGGATCCAACAAATGCTAAATGTTACCCTGTTCGTGACTTCTTGCTCATCCCCAGAGCCATCCCACAGTATTGCTGGTCTTTTTTATCTTGGAGGTTCTTTTTGTCTTGGAGGTTCATATACAGTATTTCAGGAATGCAGACTGAAGTCTGATATGCCTGGGCCTAGCAAGCATAACAGAGGGCAGAAGCCTCAGAGAATAACACATAACCAAAGCCCTGAAGAATTCCCTTGGACACAGCTACTGACCAGAAAACGGTGCACTGGAAGGAGAGCTGCTGAAACCCCAGACTTAAATAGCATAGCCTCCACTGCTGGTGACGGCTTGAGACAGACATGCTGCACTTTGGTTTGTGCTGCTTCTGGCCATAACTGAAATTAGATTAAGATATATATTTCTGGTGTCTTTATGCTGAAAGAGATATTTTACAAGTGTTCACTTATGTTATTCTTTTTTTTTTTATTGTTGTTTTTTGTCTTTTTAGAATTAAGCATCCAAACGTCCATATTTTGCACACACAGCTAGTTGCGGGATGTCTACATGTGGAAATTCCCCCCAAAAATAGACTTGCAATTTCGTCTTGATGACATTTTGTCCTTAAAGCTGCACTAATAGATAGTTTTACATTAACAATTAATTATTTTTTTAAATTTATTTTTAAAGTGAGGAGAGTCACTAGTCAAGACGAACCTACAGAAAAGGATCCCCTGACTGTCCAGTCCCCCTCAGCTCAGTTCAACAGTGCATTTAAACATCTGGCCGCACAGTGTTTTGGTTCACTTTCACCACTCTCGTTAGTTTTACTTTGAGCTGCAGCAGAAACTGTTTTCAGTCATAAATAAAAAAAAAGCCAGATAAACCCTCTGTAGGCTACAATCAAATTGCAAATGACAGAGAAAGTTACCAAGTTAGCAGATCTGCTTCTGGTAAAAAAAAAAAAAAATGTTAAAAAGCCCATAATTCAGAGATGGTGCAGATCTAAACAGAGCTAAAAGGCTCTTTGTTTGTTGGCTTACACACAATCTGTGGGGGCTCAACATGAATGCTAATGTTATTCCATTTCTTCAGTATGTGTCATTAAGGAGTTTCAAGGACAATTGCCTGTCTGCTACAAGGGAAATGTCGTATCAATATTGTGTTTACAGCTTGTTTTATTGCTAAAAAGCAGCCAAAACATTAATACGAGCAGCTTTAAAGTGCCCACAGTTGTAGGCATTTAAAACGTCCCACCCTTATCAGAATCACCTGAGTTATATTAATGAGGGCAGATTTGTTATCAGGGTAAAAATCTATAATTGTAACTTATTTAACTATTTTTACAGATGAAAATAATACCCCCCAGATAATATTCTCAGCATTGTTGTTACTGTTGGAGAACATCTGCTTTTACTGTTCTTAATTTCATCAGTTATTTTGAGAAATATATTTCTTTCCAAAGCCTTTTATCACCCAGAAACAAGTTAGTTCCAACAATGCCCCAGGGTCTGTTGTTTTAATGGAAGTAAAGTGTTCTTTCTCCAAGATATCTTTGGTGGATGTAAATGTTGCACACACCCTTCTCTCTTTTCGTCTTCGTACCTTATTTGACCTCTTTACCATGTACACTTTTTTTTTTTTTTAAAAATGCGTCTTATCATGATGTGTGTCTGTGACTGGATGAGATCTTTAACAAAGTATATTTTGGTGCGTTCTTAAAAATCTCACTTGCTGTCATAACTTGTCAGGCACTTGTGTATAGTTGGCAAGTATAGTGTGGTTAGCCTACTGGAAGTTATTGAGTTATTGCTTCCATTAAGTTGAAATATTTTCAGGACCAGTGGTGACATGATAAAAATAGGATACATACACCCGACATGTAAACTTACATGTGTAGGTCACTGCATGAGCTGACCCATGTCACCACAGCAATTATAGTCACCCTGAATATAACTCTGTTACCCTTGTCTGACTTGAGTGCCCAGTCACTTTGCAAAAACACTGGCATTAAGAATCAACCTTTTCCCAGGGTGGCTCAATATAGCTGTGTAAATGTGGCGCATGCAGATGTTGCTGAGTCCACATCAAATGTAGTTGAGATTGCTTTCGCAATAAACACCATGTTCTCAGCGTTCAAAACACGATCTTCCATTCGCCGCCATGTATGTAGGCATGTGTGTATGATGACACTCCATGGCTTATAGTACAAGGAAGGTACCGTAACAGCAGATGCTTGTCTCTAATCGTCCCTTTGGTTAGAGGACCATCTTGGCATCCTACCACTAAGCCTCTACGGCCACCCTCAGACAGAACTGGGGCAACACACACATACACACACATATCTCTCTAACCTCGACCACTAAGCCACTGAGAGGCAGCTACTTAACTGAAGCATCATCCTCTCCTGCACTCTGTAATAATGGCGGGGCCGAATCTAAACCACTCTGTTTGAACGAAGCGCCAAGATGCCTTCGTAAGGGATTGATTAACCAGGAGCTGTGGAAGGAACAGTGTTTACAGCTCAGTAGATTCTGTGCGTGCAATCAGAAATACTGCTCATGTTTACAGGATGTACCCATGCTTAGGTTAAATGTACATGTGCACACAGAGATACTGAGAAACATGAATACTTACAAACTGCTTGTGTACAACAAGGATTGAAACTGAGGCAAAATAACTAAATATTCTTGTGCACTGTTTTAATGTAGTTGACATGAAGGATTTTCAAGATGAGATGTAAAAATATGTTACTACCGGTGACGCTGGGTGCTTTGATGGCTACATATCTGATTGAAGATCAACGGTGTAATTTGTAGGATGAAGCGCTACAGAAACAGCTTTGTTCCAGCTGCAATTGTTCACATGAACAAGCCGTAGCACCTTTTGCACATTTTTACAGTACTTCTGTTTTTTTTGTTTTTTACCCTTTTTTTATACCAGTGATTATATATTTATTGTTGTGGCTTTCATTGCTATTTATTAGTCTTGATTGATAAAGCCTCAGTGTTCTTTTTAAATGTTTGTCAAGATGGATGACTTCTCTTTTACTGCAAAAACAAATCTACCCTACGAGTACAAGAAAATGAACCTGAACCTGAACCTGAACCTAATTGCAGGAATATGGACTGGTCCTTTAGAAAGGTTTAACTACACTTCACACTTCTCCACATTTGATCTTGTTGTCATGTAAAAGTGTGTGCAATGAATTGCAAAACATTCTAATAAAATCACAACCACAAACTTGTCTGGAGAGTACCGTATGTGCTCCCAGGCTGGCTGAAATCATCTGACATTGAGCGCACCTTTTTGATTAGCTGCCAGGACTGCGCTTCGAGACAAAAGTGTCAAATGCTGGCATAGATGACTGAAAAAACTGGTTTTCTTCGTTGCTTGCTTTTGCCTTTAAGGTTCTCCAAGTTTTGAAATGAACTTGGTTGAAGCAGGTAGCTTCAACATTCATCTGTATCAAAACAAGAGTCTTTACTGTACCTTACTCCTTTCAGAGTCGATGAGGCATGTATTTGTGTGAGCGTACGCGCACGCATGGTTGCACACGTCAACATGCATCATCATCATCCATAGGAACGATACCTTCGTGACACCCACATACTTTTTATTGTCAACTGATCTTCCTGTGAACCCGGTGCAGGAAAAGGAAAATATTAAAGTGTCAGAATTATTGGAAATCATGAATAGGAACTTGAGTAATTGTTTTTAACCATGTCACTTTACACAGGACTTCAGTGTGTATGCATGAAAAAGGTCAAGCTGCTCAAGAGAGAAAAAAAGAGTGTCACTTATTTGTTGAGGATAAAAATGTCTTGTATCCAGATTTGAAGTCAGTTTCCGTGCGTCAGACACGGAGTGGTTACTCCTTTGGGGAGAAACCACAGCTATGTCAGCTAAGGCTAAAGACAACACATGCACCAAAACAGGATATTAAAAAAAAAAAAGGAGTTCACAGCTCCCTAACAAGCTTAGTCCAGCCTTTGGTTGGTGTTTACTGCATGCACTTTTCTGTCAAGGAAACAGATTTAACTCCACTGTATAATTGCTTTGTAGAAAGTGGACGTGGCTGCTTCTTTCTTGGAACTCATAGACATGAAAAGGTTGCATTTTGTATGCAAAGGCACAAATCTGTGGCATGTGACATAATCTGCATATTTTTGAAAGATCTCTGCTGATATGGGTTGTCATTGCCGTCATGGGAAAAAAAATCCCCTTCATCTTCTATTTCATGTTATGGAAAGACAGAAAATAGAAGAGAACAAAAGTGGGTCAACACAATTTCTACAATGACCCGCTGTCTGTAATGTATATGCATGAAAAAAATGCCGTATTGTCATATTTCAGATGCCATACTGTGGTAATGTGAAAGAAATATTTGATTTGGTCTCACCGGTTCATACTATGAAGGGGGATGGACAGATATAGATGTAAAATTGTAAAATGTACCCATACAGTGTGACTGAATCTCTATAGTTAATGATAATGATTAAAAAAAAAAAAAAACTTTCCTTGTCTAAGGACTGTGTACGTAAAAACATAGTCTTATGCAAAATCACTGACAAAAATGACAAAGAAATATTGAACATAAAATACCACATTTCCTATTGGCTAGAAAGTGTGTTTTATTTTGAAAAGCCTGTGAAAGCAATCTGAACAAAGTAGACTGTAGTCCTGTTGAAGGTAGTTCCCTTTAAAAAATGTACTGTTTGCTTACGTGAGCCACAGTATATTTTGCGCGGCATTGTGTTGTAGATGAGCAGCAGACCTCCAGTACGGCTGCTGCTGAAGGCTGTGTTACTCCAACCGGAAGGCCTGCAGGGTGCCTCTTTGAAGTTGTCTCGCCGCTGCAGGGTTCTGCTAACACAGCTCGTGTTCTTTCATTCATTCGTGGCTCGCAGCACCTGCTCAACGGCCGCTTGAGCCAGGTGACCGGTCGCGCTTCAGGTAAACACCAACATTGTCCGCAACCGTCTTCTGAAATGCTACACTGTCTTGCATAACACGAGATATCCCAAAGATACGCAGCCTAACATGAAGGAATGCATGTTCCATTTGGTGCCCATGTGAAACACATCCGGTCAAATTGGTTATCCTCATGCGATCCTCTCATGACTCTAATAAGATGTGTTTTTTTTTTCCTATTTTCATACATTATGAAAATGTTTTCTTTGTAAACAAGGACTTGCCGACACTAGGAGGCACAAAGTGGCATTATGGCTTGCAGACTGGAGCTTTTATTTGAGTATTTAGATTTTCCTTTTTTTAACAGGAAGTTGAGATTTTTGTTCGACTGGAGCACAACGTCTGTGAAATTGTGTACTTAGCTCGTTTTAATTTTGGCCTACATTTACAGTCTAGTGTTAATAAGCTATTGGCACTCAATTTTAATAACGAACAAAGCATGTGATTATCTACACATTTAAAATAAACTGCCCTCTTAAAGTGGCTTAAAACAGCATGTATGCCCCCCTGCTCCCCCAAAACAAACGCAGACACAAACTCAAATCTCTAAATAAGGAAACATGCAAGTATATATTCTGTGGCATCGAGGAATGCACTGGAACAAACATGATACATTCTCCCGGATGCCACCATGAAAACAGGCAGCGTGTCTGGTGTGCCGCTGGGGTGTAAGCCGCCCGGTGGGCTATATTTGGGGGACATCCTGAGTTCAGAAGAAATACCAGAAACAGAGTGACATACATAGACTGAAATTGGAGACAGGGTCAAAGCCACCACCAACTAATTCACCCCCACCACCACCACCACACACACACACACACACTCCCAAACACAAGATAGATGGTGCGGTGTAAATCAAAGTGAATTTGTGCTCCTTAGGGAGTTTCTGACTCCTGGTTGTTCTTTTTCCCTGGTGGATTTACACCTGTCTTTTAAACCTCCGATAATACAAAATGGCATAAATAAAACTGGGAAAGTCATTTTCAACAGTCACATTAAACGTTTACCAGTAAAACTGCACATCGACAAGTGCCTTATGATAACGTGTGTGTGAGTTTGGGCCTGAATTGGCTGCTATCTTAAAAAAAAAAAGAAAACTCTACTGCATCCCATTGGGTATATACACTAGTGGCCCTTTTGGCTACACGTCATGGGCAAAACACACACAGGACAAAAATGCTGCTCTGTGGTCGATCTCGTTTCTCATTTTAACACTCCAGCTTCTCGAATCTTTCATTTCCAAAACACAGAATCTGATTTGTGGCAGATCAAAGCAGAGAGTTAAATGCTGTCATTTTCTGCTGCTTTCTGGTCGCATTTCTGTTTAATTTCGAGGGTTTTTCACGCGATGCAGTTATGTGATTAGACTTACCATTTCCTTTTCTAAAATATTGATTTATAACTGCCAATTCAGGCAGTTGTGGTTGCACATATTTGCATAGTGAGTAACAACCTATTGTGTGGGGAGTACCTACAGTGCTGAATAGGCTTCTGTCAATGGGCCCACTGTGTGAGTCATTGAACCTGTGGTGACCTTTTATCATTACAAAACAGACTCTTTGTGTCGGATAACAAACATCAGGAAAAAAAATAAAAAATAGAATAGCTATGGATTTAAAAAAATAAAAAAAATTGACAATGTGTTTCATACATTCATATGCACGTTCCTTCACACATATTCTTGAACATCTCTGAAACTGGTCGAGTCTATCAGAAAAGCTTTATTTCGCTCAGAGGAATCATCTTTATAGACGATCTTTGTCAGTGGAGGAGGGGGCGGGGCGGAGGAGGGGGGGGGAGCACCGTCACCTAGCAACCAGCGACAACAAACTACTGCACAGCGTCGCGTCGACATTAATGCTAAGGTTAGCCACCGAGCTACCCAGCTGTGAGGAAAACGAAGCAGACTTAAACAGTTTTGTTTTTCAAAAGGTACAATGGTGAAACAGACGATACTGATATTTGGTCGCATTAAACCCACTAAGAAAACCGTGGCGGTAAGTGAGTAACATTTAGTAAAACACAATAGAAAAAGTAATGCTAGATAACGTGTTTATTTAAGCTTTTTTTTTTTTTTTGGTGTTATTTTTATAGACCTCTCGGGAACCTGCTGGTTTATATTCCTATTAAACTACTTTCCCCCCCCAGTTTAGTGCTACATTTGATCCAGAAAGAAAAAGGCTTGAGCTGCAAAAAAGCACACCAGTTCCGGACATAACACTGAACAGTTGTGTTTGTTTGTTTGTTTGCTCGCACACCTTATCTTAATCTTTTTTTTAAAAAAACAATTTTCCCCAAGTGAGCAGTATATTGGCATGTGATCGCAGGAAAAGCCGGGGTGTGACATGAAGGACGGCTCCTTTCCACGAAGTGTCCCAGTAAATCATTCACGTGAACACGAATGCACAACGTGGAGCTGGTCCAGCTGATCGGGATGCAATCGTTAATGTCTTAAATGAATGGTCTTAATTACACCTGTGCTTTTCTTGCTGTGACTTGTTCAAATAGCTACTGTGCTGTCACTGACTCCATACAGCAGGCAACCTCAAATAAAACAATTTAAATAAATCACAGTAAGATGAAAGTACTTTATAGCTTACTTCGTCTCCTCGACTCTGTCCAGTTCAATTCAGTTCTTCTCTCCAATTGAATGTGTTTTGTTTGTCCTTGTTGTTGAAAAAGCTACTATTTTGTGCCTCTGTTCAATATGTTTATGTTCCTTTTTTGTTCTCGAACTACAGAACTATCGTGTGTTTTCCATTCAAGTAACGATGCAGTGACATCTCTATAATAAATAAGTATTGTGCAAAGAGCATCAAGCCTGTCAAGGTGAGACATGAAATGTTGGACTGAGTGTCCAGCTGTGATAAATTTCAACCAACTTGCTCGGGGATATTTTGCAATGAAGTACATGTGCACGCATGCTTGCTTGCTATGAAGACTCCTTTATTGGAAATGCATGTTAAAAAAAAGTCTATTCCCATCCAAAGCAACCATGGCGAAGTATTTTCTTCTCCCTAAAGCCCAGTTAATTATCGGGGCACAGCACCTAATGGAAAAAAAATAATCATATTACATTTAAGGGTTTTCTGTGGCTCTTTAGCTTTACCTGACTAAATCCACAAAAATAAAATGAGCGCAGCTTTCTCCTTGAGGCTTTTTATTTATTTATTTTTTAGGTTGGGCACCTGTTTGTGGAAAGACAAAAAACAGTGGTGGTCAGGAGGCAATTCTGCAGACAGGGTCACATTGAAAAACAATCCAATCATTTAGGTTTTATCTTTTATTCCTGAAACCCTGGGGACTTGTAATTGCATCAGTGTCCATTAGAAACATATGCCAGAACATATGTTGAAGCTCAAAGACAGAGGGTGGGGGTGTTTACATGGACCCAGCCAACCTCACTTTAAATGTTCTCCACACCGCTCAGCCTATATTGGTTTAATGTTCTGCAGTTTTTCTTGTCTCCCCTGAGGCATGGCTTTGGATCTGGTGAGCAGAGGTGAACTTGCAGAGCTTACGTATACACTGAACTTGTACACTCATCGTGATTGCTTGTTCGGTTCTATTGCTTTCCACAGGATATGTGCTCCATTAACTCCGTCTTTTCATTTTGGGGCTTGCAATACCCAAACCACACACGTCCGAATTTATATTTTAAAACCTTACATGATATATTGTCTTTGTGTTTTAGTTGGGCTGTATGTATGTTACCACATACACTAGCAGCACACAAACTGAAAAACATTAAGACTACTCTTTCAAAACAGCAGATGCCTTTGTGGCCACTCCACAAATTGTATGTTGTGGTAAATTAGCTGCATGTACTGTTAAGCCATCTACTGTCATTGTAGCCTGTGTAAGCATTGTTCCACTGTGGGACTGACTCTACTCTTTTTATATTTAATAATTTTTTTTACTGTTATTTTATTGCTTTTTATTATTTTATTATTATTTTTTTATTGCTTTCCTGTATGCTGCTGTAGCGAAACAATTTCCCCTTGGGGATTAATAAAGTAACTACCTAACCTAACCTCTTGTCTCTGACTCCCTCAGGTGTACTCCGTGGACAATGAGGAGCAGACAGGTGCTTCCCTGGAGTTTGTGGTGCCCAGGGACTCGGCTGATGGCTTTGTTAACAACAAGAGGGAATGCTACAAATTCAGGTGGAGTATCTGAGAGCTGTATTTGTGTGGATAAAACCTTCCCTCATTCCATTTCTTAAATCAGCCATCTAATTTGTCCTGAGTGGGGTTTTGGTAGGGTCTTTGAAGCTCACCATTATTATATTTTTCTATGTGCTAGTGGCTTTATATCTCTCTCTAATCGATTTTGTAGAATGGGGACTTTTATATCTACTCTTCTAAAATACCAAGGACAGAAGCTCTTCTTCCTGAGACTAATATCTGAGCTGTTCTTTTACAAGTAACAAAAGCTCATCGAGAGAAATGGAAATTAGATCAATAAGAATTATATGCATGCAGCAGTAGGTGTGCCATTATAATAAAGTAATAGTAAAATTAGCACTCTTCAGTGAGAGAAGAACATAAGAATGGCATCCTCTTACGTTAAGCTAAAATATGGAAAAGCAGAAATATGGCAAAGGATCTCGTCATCTATTGGTTTGAATTATCCCCAAGCTCAAATCTGCAAGAGTGGTAGAATTGTAAAAAAAAAGAAAAAAAGACAGCCTTAATAAAGACAATGTACAGAATTTAAGCTCTCGATAACTTTTTACCATGAATAATTCATCTGCCAGTCATGTCAGTGAAGAGCCAGAACATCTGTTCAATACTGGTAGTGAACGCTGCAGCTTTATATACCCTCTGGGCACGGCCCATGCCACGCTTCCAAGCCCTAAATTCACAGTTAGGGAGTCAGACAGCAGTGGACACAGAGCCCTTGAAAACCACAAAGTCTTTTAATAGCCTGCGGAGGTTCCCTTGTGCCCTTATAGAAATAACATTTCCACATTTAACAGTCTTCATGGGCGGATTCCTCTAACATCTCTCTCATCTTTCTGTGGGATAAAACATGATGGTTTGAGACTGCTTTAAAAACCAGAATGACTAAACTCCTCATCCACTTGGGAAATTGAATACTTACTACATTTTGTGCTTATTCAGTTTTGCTGTGGGTAAATGAACTGAGCCGTGGATTTTTAAGTTAAACCAACAACATATATTTTTACCCAATGTCATGGTAATGAATTAAATAATAGACTGTTCTGTTTATTATGCCGTTACATCTTTGTTCTTCTCCCTTTTCTCTAGGTTCCAAAAAGTGTTTGATCTAGCAGTCAAACAAGAGGAGATTTTTGAAAACATTGCCAAACCAGTTGCAGACAGGTAAAAATCTTACAGACGTTATATGACGAATGTGTTTGTACTGATGTCAAGTAATTATTTAAACTTGTTTTGCGCCCACCTTCGATCATTAAGTTTCCAACCTCACAAATCACAAATTTCAAAAGTTATAACCGATCGATCACCTGTGCTCAGCAGTGTTCGTCCATCCACTCTGAGGGTCAGGGCCACACAGGCTTTAGCGAGTCTTGTTGACAGGAAGCCAGTAAAGCTCAGCCTTCTTTAAAATGGAAATGGAGGGTGTCTGTGATTTTTGGCACACTTGACATACTTCAACCACTAAGCGGACAGAGCTGGCAGGCAAGATGGCACACAGTGCCATCTTGAGTGCGAGAACATTCTGAAGCCACAACACAGAGCTATACTATGTGCTGCAGCTGCTCATTCACTTGAAACTGCTGTGTCATCTGTCATGTAGTGGGAACCACACGCAATAGACAAACCTGTTGAAAAACGTGGTCCGCAAGATCAATACGTCAATTCATTTAATCAGTTCTGTTCAATAGAATAGGGGATTCACTGAACCTATTTAAAATGTTAATCATATTTGCAATATTAATATGCCAATCAGACCAGTTTGAATAGTTAAGCGCAAGTGGAAAAAAAAACATGTTTCATTCAATATTAATATACAATAATAGACTACACCACAGTCAATTTGACACTTTTCAGTCTGGAAAGGTAATAACTGATGGTTGCTGTGATGTACGATGATTTAAGGAAGCCAATTTCATTTGGCAACAGTGTAATTATCCGGTTTTTGTATAAGATGACAGCTTTTACTGATGTTTAAAAAAACAAAATAAATGTGCCAGGATTTGCAACAAAAGCAGCCATTGTTGCAAAGGAGGTAAACAGGCAGGGAACAACGCATGCATACAACTCAGGAGGTAAATGGAAGCATTCTAGTTACAGCAGCTCAATCTTGCACCCAGTGCAAAGCAGAGCCATCTCAACCTTTCTTTGCTAGTTTGAGACTGACACGGTTGTCATTTTTTTTCTGTCCGGCGTCCACAATTTTTAAATAACCAATGCACTTTTACCCATCTGACCTCCCATTTCCGTGTCGGTCTTAAAATGAGGTGTGGTCAGTTTCATTGTTGGTGGATTGTTACATTGAGGCAGCTGAAAGCGATTGTGCAATTGACCAGCAAAAACCTGTTTCGTAGCATGTGCCTGCATAAGAGGGTGCAGAACATCCTTACAGACACATTTTGTGGATTATGACTAAAAGAAAGTGAAAGATTATTATTGTGTGAAATAATCTGCGCTTGAACAGATGTGTTACTTCCGTGCAGGTGTGTTCTGTCCAGCCACAGCAAATCCATCGAGATGCTTTTTTTTTTTCATCTCCCACTGTGCAGAATTGTACCTTAACAATGAAATTGAGTTTGCTGCTCCTCTAAGATACCGCTCAACCCAATTTTCACTCCATTTGAACAAAAGGTAACTCCTGTCTGTGCCTGACAGAGTTTGACTTATCTCCCGGTCTGGACTGGCTCCAAAAAAGGAAAACAGTCAACAAGAGAGAGAATTTCCTTGGAATTTCCTGTGATCATACGTTGGTTGTGCCATTGTTATGTGAACGAGGTTCTTCCTCTCCTTCTCTTCGCCAAACCTCCCTTCTCAGTTTCGCCCTGCTATCTCAACTATCCGCCCATCGTCATCTTAGTCACAACAGCAGCTATTTGTGGAATCCCACAAGCGCTTTGTGTTATCTTTGCTATTCGGAGATTCATAAACAACACTTGGTTGACTAAGAACTCGGATGTATTTGACCTGACTCATAAGGGTTCACTGTCTTGGGTATTAGGTTGCTCTGAACATCAGGTTAATACGTTACAGTCACAACCTGGCCGTGTCTTGCCCTATTAATTTAGCATCTTTTAGTCTTTAACATGAGTATAATGTAGTCTAGAGAAGACTAGTCCTCCTGTCTAGCCCTGACATTCGGTCTCCCCAGTTAAGCCTTTTTTAGTCCACTGAATTTCCTGCAAAATGATCATTTACTCACATAATGTTCATTATTAACACATGAAAGCCCTGATGTTTCAGATGAAAACTTTAGTTAGAAGTTTAAATCCTATCTTACCTCTGTGACTAAAACACAGGAGCAAATGGAGGGAATCATTCTGTGTATTCAACCCCATTTCCTATTTGAATATGTTGCCCCTGAAAAAGAGTCACAGGAGGAGCCCAGGATTGAGGCCTTACACTTCTTCTAAAGGGTACTGACTTTGATTATGAAAGGTATTTTAGCTGGGACTGACATGACTGCGCTATGTGACACCCAGTTGGCATGCTGATAACTATTTCGCTTAAATTGACATTGACATTAATTTACAGTTACAGAAGCACAAGTGGTCACAGTTATTCGCAAATACAATCCGTTTGGAAACATTCAGCTTTAGTCAGAAGTTACTTTAAATTGTAATACTTTTGCTGTCACTGCACTTAAACTCATGCGCACAGATGCCTATCCCCTGAACTAGCAATAACTGTCAGGTTGTTGTTTTGATTGGTCCTCTGTCATACTTGGCACACTTCAAGTTTAGCCAGAAGCTCTAATTCGTTTACTTGCACACAAGTCTCTGTCTCTGCTGTGGTGTAACCCAAACCAGTCATTTCAACTCTAACACAGTAGTTTAAAAACAAACCAGCATTAATAGCTCCAGGAGAGGAGGGCCGGAGTAATGATGTCGGGCTGGCAGGGCAAAACTCTCTATCTGCATTGTAATCCCATTTCAGAGGACTGTGAAACCTGCAGCCAAGGTTCAAAGAAGAATGGAGTCTGTTTAGTTTTTTCCTTATCCGTAATACTCCAAATGATTGAACACACAGCTTCTCATAAAAGCAACAGGAAGGACAAGAATCGTTTGAACGATGAGTTGCCAATCTCCAGGAAAGCTGAGGTGTAAACAGGAACAAGCATTGGGAAACACCCAAGCCTCAGTGGCAGTGCCCAGGCCTCATCATTAGTACTGACATTGAGCTAAACACTGAGCTAGTGTCTTTTCTCGCCGCTGCCAATCACTGCCGTGACTCAGCCTAGATTAAATGGATGCCCAATGGTCGTCCGACTCAGACTAACCAACCACCGCTCTCATGAGTGGATGCAGTGTTTTATATATACTGACATGCAGCTTTTTCCCTTACCCTTACTCATGCAGGGTGTGGAATTGTACAGCACACAGGAAAGGAAACCCACACACTGCTCAAATACCGGGTCGGCAATACCATTAGAATAAGCGAAGGGCTTACGTTTGTTTATAATTCATCTGAAAAATATAGTGTAAAGATATCCTTTTCCTTGCAATTGGCGAGTCAAAGAACAGAGTTTATCCACACCTTTGATCCAGGCTCATGTGTCAGAGGCCCCTCTGTTATTTTACTATTGCTTGCTGGTTTATTTCCAAGACTATAAGACAGACATTTTTTTTTTATTTTTTTTTAATACCTTTATAAGGTACCTCATACCATATGAGTTCCACAATTTAGAAAATGAATTTAATTCAAACAGAACTAGATACCATTGGTTTCCATGGCCCTGGGCATATACAGAAAGACAGTTGTGTGCCAAACCAAAATTTACCGGACCCTGCCTTGTTCAGCCCTTTCTGTCACTCACACTCCGAGACATTCCGCCTTTACCGGCAGATGACTGTCGCCATAGCAGCTCTCTACTCACTGCCATACTTTCCTGTGGATTTAAAATGTCAGATTCAATTCCCTTTGACTCTTGGTGTCTGCTTAGGAATATGTGAGCATGAAGTGACACTTATAAAGGGATGTATCATGCACATTGCAAGTCATAACAAGTTCATGTCATTAAAGATGTGTTTTTAAGGAAAATAGTGGTTAAACAATTTGGTATTGTGGTCTTTGGTTGCATATTTTAAAACTAGTTCAAAATTAGCACTGGAGCAAACAAAGACTATGTGTGCTCTCATCTGTTCGTATGTTTCTCATGGACTTACAGTACATAAACCTGATTCAAGAACATATACTGCATTTGTAAAAGGTGCTTGCCCTGCTACCTGTGGTCTACTGGGCAGTGAGAATACATGATCTGTGAGAATAATACCAGAAAAGAAAATGAGTAATTTCAGTGCAATCATGTATTGTATCTCCTGATCACTTCCTTGTATCAAAAATAAGTGAAAAATAAGTAATATGCAGTGTCAGTTCTTTTTGTCCTTGCTATTATCATAGACTTTACTGTCTGTTCTTGGTGTGCATGAGCTAGTGGCTATTTAACTGTATGAATTGGCACATACCCTAATCTTTGAACTAATTTATTCCAACAAACCTTCATAATGATTGTGGCATTATTTGAAGTGTAAAGGCTCTGCATAAGGAGCTTGTGAGATGGTATGCAACAGGAAGACCGCAAGTCATCATAAAACAAGTCCTGGAATGAGATGGATAAAATAGATATTTTAAATAGTGCGAGGTTCCTTTACAGAAAAGTACTTCTACTTTGAAAGATCTTGTAAATATAGATTATATGTATGTTACTGTTAAAAAATGCTTGCCTGTATATAAACAAATCATAAAGTCAGTTAAATTGGATTACTTACCGACGCTATACTGTGATTATCAAGTGTTCAGGGCATTCTTAATCTTTTGTGTGACTTTGCAGTGTGTTGGCTGGCTATAACGGCACCATATTTGCATATGGGCAGACGGGCAGTGGGAAGACTTTTACCATCACAGGAGGGGCCGAGCGTTACAGTGATCGTGGAATTATTCCTCGCACACTTTCCTACCTGTACGAACGCGTCAGCCAGGTCAGCACAATGTCATCTGCCTGTTTTTTTTAGTAATTTGATTGATACTTCACCCACACACATTGATTAATACAAGACAAAAGTCAATGAGAATATCATTCATAGCATCATTCATTTTCCTGTCCTGTAAAGCACCTCCTTTTTTGTTATTTTTGTTATTTTGCTTCTTTTAAATATGAAAAATACTGTGATTTCCAACTTTCAGCATCTAGTCCAAATTTGAATCATATATTTTTGTTCCACAGGACAGCAGCATGGTTTACACCACGCACATCTCCTACCTGGAGATCTACAATGACATGGGATATGACCTTCTGGATTCCCGACACGAAGCCTCTCGACTAGAGGACCTACCGTTAGTGTACTTTTTCATAGCTTTTGCTGTGCTTTTATGCTTTTGCAAGTGACCACAGCTCGGGTTGTGTTGTGTATGCTGTGTATGTGTCGTGTATTGTGTACGTTTCACCTTGAAGGCACGCACCCAGGAATGTTAAATACACTTATTTTAAAGTTGTAAAGACCAATAACCGCTGGGTTCATTATTCTCCTAAACACTTGTGGTTTGAGCTGAGCCTTACTCCTGACCAGCCATTTCTCAGCCTGGCTCAGAGTCACTGTGGTGGAATATGGAGACTCTAGCATTTACCATCCCACTATGAACTGCCAACTGACATAATGGGACTGTGGGACAGCAATTGATGTGGTCAACCTGGTGGCAGACTCCAACACTCGAGTTGAGAGCAAGAGAGTCATGTGGGGAAATAGTTTTTCATAGCTGGTCACTGCAGTTGGTCGGAGGAAAATTATTTTTTGTGTCATTCTGCCTCTTGTTCTTAGTTGTTCCTTCATGTGTTTTGTTGCTTCCCTTTGTGTCTTTGTGACTGCCTCTCTTTCTCACTGTTCATCCTTTTTCATCCTGCTTCATTTTTTTTGCTACTTTTTGCCCGTCTTTCTTTATAATTATAAATTCCATCTGTCTAGAGGTTTGTCTGACTATGATGTTGTTTTGCCTGTTTTTGTCACACTCAATTCTTATTCATCTTAAAGCAGGACGTGACATTGTCTTGGTACATCATTTTGGTGTCTGTCCTGTCATTTCATGTTCCAGTTCCACTTAAGTTTCTTCTTTCCTTTCAGTGAAGATCCAGCTCAAGATTTAGATACCCACAAATCACAGTCCTCTGGAAATAGACAGTGCCTGTTGATAACCATACTGTGGCCACACTTGCTGATTCAAGGAGAAGCTGTGGCACTGACAAATTTCTCTTTGACTGCTGGGCTGCTTTTCTCTTCCACTGCCTGCAGTACCTTTTCTCTTCTTTCTCACAGGAATGCCATTTCTTCTTGTTTATTTGTGTGTATTTTTTTTTTTATTCTCTCCATGGATACATTATTTCCATCATTCAGTCAACGTTCTGCCCTCTTAATCCCTAAGTCTTACCTTAAGTTATTCAATGTCTATGTCATTTTTTTGTAAAAAGACAATAATCAAATTATACTTACGGTTGGCCTGACTGTTTAGGAAAATAACTCCAGCCAGCAGACAGCTTCTAATCACAGTAAGATTACTACTGTTTTATCAAACTATCTTAATTACCTACACATGTTGACATAATTATCTACATGTGTTCTCCAGTCATTCCACACTCTTTGACATGTCAGTAGGCACGCTGCCACAACCCTGGTGGCTGGATGGAAATAATGCGGTAAGATCATAGTCACTTCAACCCCAAATGTTAAAGCTCCCTGTTGTTGTTCCAGAGTCCCTGGTGTGGGCAGGAACCAATCACCTGTTTGTTAGTAAAAGCAAACCTTATCTGTTAACAAGTTATGAACCCCCAATTTGTCAAACTGGGTCACAGCCCACACTGACCTGCGTACGTGGTTGTTTGGAGTCAGAGCTAAGCAACACAATGGGAGGGGAAAAAGATGACACAACTGACACAGTTTGTTTTTCATACTTGCTTCAGCGTTGGATTATTTTGGTTTTGAGTGGCGTTTCCTTCTTTGTCATTTTTAATCACTATTGCAAGTTCATTTTGAGTGAAACTTTGTTGGAATTTCCTTTATTAAAGTTTTTTTTTATTTTTTTTATTTTTTAGAAAAGTAATGATAATGGAGGATACAGAGCAGAACATCCACCTCAGGAACTTATCCCTGCAGCAGTCAGCAAATGAAGAGGAGGCTCTGAATCTACTCTTCCTGGGTGACACCAATCGAATGATTGCAGAGGTAAGAAAAGCATAACGCAGGTTTCCATAAGGGTTCTTCATATTTCATAGGTTCAGGCTAGATTGGATTGGCTGCAGGGATGCGCTACGCTGCTGTGATTGGTTGTTTTCCTGTCATGCTGATGATGCTCTGGGCATTCAGAAAGGTGTTGCAATAGTATTAGTTTTTGTCAAACTGCTTTGCTGCTAACTGCTAGTCTAAATAAGTATCAAAAACCTACAAATTATGATTTTACACTCTTGACTGAAATCATGAATGGTTTCAGCTGATCTGTGTACCCACCTAATAAAAACCTATAGCCAACTCAATGCATTAGTGTGGACTATTTAATATACTGCAACACATACAATTTGATACAATAGTTTGTATTTTGAGTGACAATTCTTTAATCAAGAAAACTATCGCATGAAAACACACCACCATTTTTGCACCATTTTGTTCATCAGCTGCTTTATAGTTTACCCAGCAAGTTACTGTACGGACAAATTGCAATTTCTCTTACAAAAAAAGAAACAAACCTACTGCTTGTCGACGCACTTGCAACAGAGTTTTTATAATTCTCAACGTCGAACAATAATATTTAAAGATGCCCTGGCTCAGGAGGACAGAGGGCTGTTGAATATTACATGCACTCAACAGTATGGATCCCAGGCACAGCACAGGATTTACAAAGAATTATTATGTTTGCGTTTTCTTCCCATCCAAACTACCACCAACTTTCTTGATAGCAGAACTGTATAGACTCTTTCAATTTACTGTGCTGCTGTGCGGCACAGATTTATTTTGCAGCGTGCAGGACTTAAAACAATGCAAACTGGTTTGAAATTGTGTCTGACTTTGCCGGCGTCGCAGGACATCACCATGTCACGCCATTAAAACTTTGTAAGACAAAGGTGGCCACAGTTTTCAGAGTTAGGCACTGCAGTTGTTCTCCTCCCGCTGCTGGAACCACCCCAGTAATGACAGAACTTTGCTGTAATTGGCTTAAGGCTTAGCTGACATGTTTGTTTTCATTCTAAGAACTTCAGATCCGTAGGTTTTCTCCTTTTTGTTTTGTCCTTGCAATTTGTTGCTCAATTGTTTTGATAGTACTGTTACGTCTATGGCTCTCAATAAAACAGAGACACTAATGTTATCCCTCTAGAAGTGTTGCTCAATCAGATATTCCAGTTGTGACTACATATTGAGAGATATTGAGGGTCACATTCTCTTTTTTTTTTAAATAAAAAAGACAGAACTGCTGTTTTTCCACAATGAGTTGTGTGAACAAACCGCTGCTGTGACGCAGGTGCACTGACTTCCCCAAATGTGCCGGCATGTTGCTTTTGCAATTTTACAATGCAACAAGTGTTCTGTTTCTCTATTAGTCTTTACATATGCACAGGCCCAAAATGCAGCATGCTACTAAAAGAAAAACAGGACGCCAAAAGAAAACAAATTTGTGAGCTCACTGACACCACAGGAAGTAGAAATAATTAGACCTGACAGCCAAAGTTTTATATTCCACCTGGATGGTGGAGTCGTACCGATCCATGAATTGAGTGTGGAAAGCCGAATACTTCTCACCCTCAACTGTCACCATTATGGCTACGAAGTAGAAAGGGAAGGACCACTACTTATTTTCAAACTGCTGCGGCCAAGGAAGCTGCGACTGTTGATGAACGCCGCACCATACAAATACAAGTTATGCACATTCAAACAAAAGTTGTTTTTTTTCAAGAATTACTATACTGATTGAAGCCGTCAGTATGTTTATTGTGTGCATGAAACACGGCACAAAACCACGTTCACATATTACGGTGAAGTAGTCAAACAAAGCCAGATATGTTTGCAAGTGGTGCATTCAGATGTTCAGTTACTTTGAGTACGTGCTGAGTGGGAGTGTGCTATTTGAGACAATATCACCATGTTGAAACTCACACACTACACGAGTTCATAAGAAGGATTGTATTCAAAAGTGCTACTGACCACTCTAAAAGTAAATGGCAAACAAGGTATGTTTTTCTCCACAAATGCAACTATGCATTCTAAAAGCTACCTTAAGACCCTCCTAAAATATTATTTTGGTCCCCTGTGGTCCCTTTTACCATGTTTTGTTTTTTTCTCAGTAAAACCAAGCATTCTCTCTGTAATTTCTGTTTATGTTGTGGTGTTTTTTTTATTCTACACTCAGACGCCCAGACTCCCCACGCTGATGAGACATGTGGTAGGTCAGCTATTGCTTTGCAACCTGAGGTTAGGAGCAAAGGGATGATCTCACCTTGTTTACCACCGTTGCTAGTTTGTAAGTGAATAACAGACAGTAAAAGTGAACATGATAATCAGGATAATCAGAGACTTACATTTTATTTTTGATGAGGAATTTGCAGTCAATTTTTGATGTGGCTGCGATTCTTCCATGAAACAAAACCATTGCAAGAACCATGGTAATTTTGGGATCGCACATAGAGGTTTGCTGCAACTCTGAAATTAGTTTAGTAATTATTTTTCCCGTAGCTATTTTAATGTAAAAGCGTGTCTACCGAGTAATACACGTATGTCTCTGAACTTAGACAATTACCAAACTATAGCATTTGTTTAGCATTCTACCCGAACACATCCAGTGGGGATGTACATTGCCAAACTTTCAATGGGTTGCACAGTGCAGCAGGGATTCCCCAGCAGAGTCCACCCACACAGAGACTTTTGTTGACTTGTCCTCTCTGGGACTTCTTCGCAACAGGGTTTCTCTTGAGCTCAAGCAAACAAAGAACAATCAACAGCATCAATTTATCACTGCCAGTATCATCCAAGAAGTCCTTGCTCCGACACAGACTTCCCATAAAGAAAACAGGAATGCTTTCTTTCTCTTGCTCCCAGCCATGTGGACAAAAGATGACACATCCTTTCACGGCGCACTCAGCAGACCATGAGCTCACTCCCTTTGAGACTTGGCAATCCCCTTCCACAGTTTTATTGGACAGGAAATAAAATACATCTTCTCAACTCCTCACCCTTCCTTCAACTTCATCAGGAAACGTTTTCTCTTATCTGGTCTTTTTTCTGCTTCTCTGTGTACTCCTCGTCACATGAATGCATGACCTGGGCTTCTCTCCTCTTTCTACATTCTAACGGTCTCCTGAACTTACGATGTTGAGTAGGGAGCATAGCAGGTAGTCCACATTTTAACTTCACTCCTCATGTTTTGAAAGAGCAATCACTAAATGTTTTAGCACCAGATTGCCTTTTTCAGCTGATCCACTGCGGCTCCACTGCACTGTGTGTGGTCAGTGTGTGGTGCATGTTAGAGCAACATGTGGTCAATTTAGAACACACACGAGTAAAACAAAAGTGACTCCAGTGAGATTAAATTGTCCAGTTGTTTTATCACAACCAAAACATATTTTGATGTTCCTGAGTGGACTATTTCCTCTGTGAACTTGTACATTAACATTTAGATAAACTGTGCATCTTGTACTTGATGTGCCCTTGCCTGTGTTGCTTTTAGGCTTCAAAGTTATTCTAGGACTCCTAAAAAAAAGTCATATCATCAATGGTAATATTAAATTAAATAAATATGGTGCACTTCAAACGCACATCTCGTGTGCCGTCACGCCTTTTGCGCAAGAGGTGGCTTCCGACTTGCCGCTCAACCATAAAGGCTTCATTGATGGGGTACTTTTATGATGGTTGTCTTTTTGGCAGGCTCTCCCATCCCTCCAGCGAACCTCTCTGTTAGAGTGACCATTAGGTTCTTGGTCTCTTACTGTGAGTGTGTGTATATGTTGAAAGTAAATATGCAGGGCTCTGCAGTGCGAGATATTTCACTTGAGATGTGCAAACTGAAAAATTTTTTATTTAGGTGCAGAATGTGCTTTTGAAGATTATAACCTACCATACTCTTTTGTTGTTAATTTAATGTATCAAGAAGTTTCATTCTTAAATGTGAGCAGAATGTGAAGCGGTTACTTAACCTAAAGTCTTCAGCTACTTAGTACTGGTTGCAGGTCCATATGTCTGATGGTCCCCTTAAAAAAATAGCCCAAAATTTCTGTTTGTTTAAAACTCCCCATTTTTACTCACATGCAAAACTCATAGTATTTCCTGCTGCTTACAATAAAAAATGAATAAAAGCCGATGGCCGCAAGAACAGGGCTCTCCCTATAAACGTGAATATCATTGAATGAGTGCGTGATGAAGTTACACCGAGCTACTTTCCATGGCCAAATGCTGGGTCTTCCAATGTATATTTCAAATTAAAAGCCCTCATTTAAAAGTGAAAGCTCTAGCCTTTCAGCCGTGTACAAATCCTGTAATAGGAAACATCGGCTTTTGTGTATAGTAGCCATTGACCGATTTGTGATTTTAGTATTGTGTGCTTTTGCACAGATATGAGTCCCTTACGCACATGCATAGATACAAACACACAGAGTAAAAAATAAAAAAATAAAGAACTATTGCAAAACCAATGTCTATATTAAAAAAAAAAAAAAAGACTCTTAAATGATTAAAAAAAAAAACGTTCAAATATTTTAAACATAATAAATGTAGTATTTAGTTTGCCATCCTTTAATTTGTAGAATTATTTAACAGTGTTTGGACATGGAAACAACCAGTTCCTGTCATAGCTGAGGTGAAAGGTTCCTCAATGTATAAGCCAGCAAAGCTTTTAGTTCATCAGATCCCATAAGTGTGCTATGGGCTTCTGATCAGGGCTATGGAAGAGCCATTTTTGGACTATGATTTTCTCCTTGGAAAATCCTTCTTTTAACAGGTGTCGGTATGCTTTGGATCCTTATTCTGCTGAGAGTTAATCTATGAATTTGATCAAAGAACATAAACGGCCCCATTTAGTCCCCATCTCCATGCTTTGCTGTTCTCTTAGTGCAGTCTAGTTGATGCTCTTCCTCTGGCTTTCTTGCCATCTCAAAATAGCACACTCTCCCAAAGCTACTGATTCTTTGAATGTCATGTTGAAAATTGAACCCATAATCATCATTTGTATTTCAAATGGTCTCTTAACTGAGTTTGTATCTGGTCATGTTTGTTGATCGATCCTTGCTGTTTGTGTTCTCTGTCATGTGTGATCCATTTTTGAACCTTTTGAAAATGCCCATATTTGGAGGATGGAACATTGAGTGTTTTGCTAATATGATGTTTTCTGTTTGTTTGTGCAAACAAACAATGCTTGACCTTTTCTTTGACCTCACTTCACTTGTTTTTGCCACTTTTGCCATTGTGGAAATGTAAAGTCAGTTACCCGTAAGTGCCATTAGAAGAGTAATTACAGGTTAATTACATTAACAAAGGTCATGTTCCACCAACTTTAACCATCATTACTTGTTCAAATACTTTATTGCGACCATTGAGAGGGATATGTTCATGCTTTTCAAAGCTATTTTATTTGGCAGAAAACAGTGTTTTTCTATGCAAACTACAAACCTCAGAAAGGGTTTTGTTGAAAAATCAACAACATTATATTCACACTTTTCAGAAGTTTGGATTTTTTTATTTTTTTTATATTAAAACCCACTTAAACCAGTTCATGCTAAGGCTATCAAAAGTATGTACACCACCTGTCATGTGGTCAGATTTGTCAGCTGTTTTACTGCAAACGTAAAATAAGTACACTTTTGTTTTGCTGTTGGTTTGTGTGAACAAAACTTAGACAAATTGTATATTTTAGCTTGGTTACTTTATCCCTAACCTTGACCCTTATATAAGCCTATTAGGTACAGTATGTGGTCCCTTGCCAACATCTAAGGGCTGCCTCATATTACTTTCAAGGATACCTGATGTTGCAAACCTGGACTTGTGTAGAGTGAAGGGAATTTGGACAGAGGAAAGAGATGACAGCAGCAGGTTAAGAAAGTGAAAGATCTGTCATGAGCTGTCATGAACCTAACAAGCAGGTGTTGGCACATTTATGCCGACAACAAGTCAGGGTCAGAGTGAATGACCTGGAATGTCTATAATGACGTTTTCAAGCAGAGAGAAAAAGTGAGTCATGTGGAATTGATCTTAGATCAATGACAATTCAACAAAAGGAAAAGAATCTCATCCAGGATCAGAAGATAATCCAAGCCCAGATACTTACCCATATATGATCAGGATAACCCCTTCTTTCTAATTATTTGCTATTTACAAATACCATCATGTGTTTAAGCTGCTAAGCAAAGCGGTCGGTACTATGTCAGTAATAGTCCATTTTCCCCAGGTTGCTCTGTCAGCGGGGACCCCATGAGTAACCCATCCTCTTCGAAAACTTGTTTGTGCAGTGACTCATATTCTATTTCTGTCTCCTCCTGACTTCTGCTGTTCCAGTGACCATCTGAAAATCAACCTCAGATTTTGTAAAGCCGCCACCATCTGTTTACTGCTCATTGGCTACACATGGTGTAGCTTTGATCTTCAAACAGTGGGAGCAAGAAAATATAGGAATCAAAGGAAACATGTTTTTTGTTGTTTGAATATGAAAAGCACCGCTGATGGAGAACAAAAATTCACCCCCTTCTTTTTGTTTTTGCTTCGACATTGTGTGCCAGCGTTTCCACATTCGATATACTCTCACACAAACCTAACTGCAACAACACTGCAGAGTTTTCCGAATGTTCTCTTATCACTCTCTTCTTCTTGTTGTCATTTTCAGACTCCTATGAACCGGGCCTCCACTCGTTCCCACTGTATTTTCACTGTGCACTTATGCAGGCGCGAGCCCGGCTCAGCCACACTGCAGCGATCCAAGCTCCACCTGGTGGACCTGGCTGGATCGGACAGAGTCAGCAAGACTGGTCTAAATGGGCAGCTGCTCACTGAGGCCAAGTATATCAACCGCTCCCTCCACTTCTTGGAGCAGGTAGCTACCTTTAAAACATTTTTTTTAATCTATTTAAACTAATATAGTGTTGGAAGAGTATAAAATTGAAATAAAAAGTATTTTATTTTAAACAATGAAAACATCTGGTCACAAAATATGTATTTTTTAGTGTTTGAGTCATTTATTGTAAATCAATGTCATACTTTCCACCAGGAGAACAAATGAACACATATGGAATTATGTAGTAAGAAAAAAATAGTAAGTAGCCATTGTTTGCGCTGATGACACCTTTGCACACTATTGGCAATATCTTGATCAGCTTCATGAGTTTGCAACCTGGAATGGTTTTCAGTTTACAAATGAGCCCTTTCAAACGTTAACTGGTGGAATTTCTTGCCTTCTTTGAGACCATTAGTTGTGTGTGTTTCAAATTAGTGTTGGTAAACAGCAAATAGCCCTATTCTACTGTAATTTGTATGATGGCAACAACAACTTATGGCAAGAACCACTCAGCTCAGTAGGACACAAGTCTCTTCACATGCAGAAAACATCAAACATTTCATTGCACCTGTCTCCGATGAGGACATCCCCAGGAAAGGAAGACCAAGACTTCCCTCTGCTGCAGAGTTCATTGAAGTTACCAGCATTAGAAATGAACAGTTAAAGAAATATTTTTTTCGTCATCAGACGACGTGGCAACACCCGTTTAGTGCATTCAATACATCAAATGTCATCCAACCTGACTTCTATAAAAGAACAAAAAAACGATCCCTTTGTTGGCACCTCAGATTAGAGCCCACATCAGTGTTTCCCAGAGTTCAAGCAGCAGATACATCTCAACATCAACTGTTAGGAGGAGACTGTGTGAGTCGTCATGGTCAAAATGCTGTAAAGAAACCAAAAGACCAAGGAGCAGAAGAACAGAACTGTTTGGACCAACAAACAGGAGTAATGGAAATCAGACCAGTGAAAATTTTAACTTTGGTCTGACGAGTCAAAATTTGAGACTTTTGATTCCAGCCTCTATGTCATTGTGAGACACAGAGAAGGTGTGGTTCCCACTGAGAGGCATGGAGAAGGAGCTGTGATGGAGTGGGGGGGACTTTGATGTTGGAGATTTATGCGTAATTCAAAGCAACACAACCAGAATGGCAACCACAGCGTTCTGCAGTGACACGCCATCCCATCTGGTTTGAGCTTAGTGGGACAATCAATTGATTTTCAACAGAACAAAGAGCCACAACACACCGCCAGGCTTTGTAAGGGCCAAACAGCAGCGAGAGTGAGTGTGGCATCAGATGACCTGGCCTCTTCAGTCACCTGATCTAAACATAAGTGAGATGGTTTGGGATGTGTTGGACGACAGAGTGATGAAGCAGCAGCCAACAAGTGCTAAGTTTATCTGGGATCTCCCTCGAGATTATCGGAAAACCATTCCAGGTGACGACATTGTGAAGATTTACACAGCTATTATCAATGCAAAAAGGGGTTACTCTGAATAATCTAACATGTTGCCTTTGTTGTTTCTTCTTACATAAATCCTAATAGTACTGTATGTTTGTTTTCTATGTCAATTATTGTCCTTGCTCTCTTCCTCAGGTGATTATAGCATTGTCAGAGAAGACTCGCTCACATATTCCTTACAGAAACTCCATGTTAACATCTGTGCTGAGGGACAGCCTTGGGGGCAACTGCATGACCACCATGATCGCCACGATGGCAATTGACAAAAGGAATCTTGATGTAAGTGTGGGCACTCCAATGCCATGTTCAGACACAATATTCTGTTAGATTGCCAAAACAAAATTAGGATAAACAAGGTCTTTGAGTGAATTAATTACTTGAGTGAATTCATTAATTATTAGTTACAGATCCTTTGCCCTTGCTGGTTTGCTCAGTCAGAAGAGAATATTATATGATTTTCTGAGAACTCGTCTGGAATGCCACAAAATACCAATACTTTCTTACATTTTTAAGACATTGAATACTTTCATCAGAGTATATTCTGCTTCCAAAAAAAATCAATAAAAACAAAACCAAAAAAAAGTGTAGATAATGAAAATGTTGTACCTTTGTTGAGTTCACTTGAGCAAATGACTAAATCATGGAAACATTTCAGAGTAATGGTTTTCTCTGTCCCCTACAGAGAAACATTGACATATTTGTATAACTGTTTTCTTCAGGAGTCCATCTCTACATGCCGCTTTGCTCAGCGTGTGGCTCTCATCAAGAACGAGCCGATATTGAACGAAGAACTGGATCCTGCCTTGGTGAGACAGCCAGACACTCACAGCACTTCACCAGTCACTACAAATACCATCTCTCAGCCACACAGTCACACCACAGAAGTATGACTTAATGTGCTGTCGCATGATGGCCAGACCTTTGCTTCCAAACCTTAAATTGATCAACAAATGGACTGCAGTGAGAATCCAGCTTCAAGATATAACTAAGTATAACCCACAATGTGCTTAAGTGTCCTCTTCAGGTTTCCAATACCGAATTCGTTTTTCCAGTGTGACACATTCTGAAAGAAGCCGTTTTTCTCCATCAACACACGGACGCCCGCCCGTGTTGTGATATTATTTAGACTGCTCATGGGTCCTGTTTGCATTCTCTCTCCGTCTTGTTTACATGCTGTCATTTCTGTTATGGCATATTTTTTCCCAACACTTCAGAGCCTCTTAAAGAAAGCATCCAGCTGCAGACCGGTGTGTATATACTTTATGTCCTTACACACATTCATGCAACGAAGCACAAATTGTGCACATGTGACCACACAGCGCCCTTACTGCCCAAATGTAGATCTGAGGACAACGTGCAACATTTAAAAAAAAAAAAAGCATGGGCAGTCTGATTACCTTCAGTATTTATATTTGTATCTATGTACAGTACTTGGTTACATTTTTATTTAACTTAGTGAGAGAGGAGTAGAGGTTGTCTCTGAATCCTTCCAATATAAAAGAAACATTCTAATATATGTGGTCACTAAAGCCACGGAGCAGTTTTTTTTTAAATACATAATAGACCACTTAGCAAAATTACATTTTATCTGCCTTTTATTACATATTAGGAAGTCACATCAGAGATTGCAAAATCAGTTTAGCCAAATCTACCCTGGACAATGATTTCTCTCCTTCACTCTCTTTACAAAACTTCTCACACCTTCTCCTGTTGTAGTGTGCCAGGAAGCAGACCTAGTCAGTGTTTAAAGGCCCCCTAGGGGGCTATACTGTAGTAAGTCATCACAGCTATTTCTACTTCCTCTGCCCCCAACCGATCTGCCTCAGAATCTACTGCTACTGTATTACTGCTACTAAGACTTGGCTGGCCACTTGCAAACCCTACAGAGGTATTTTTAAGAGAGTCTGCGGCCGGCCCAGTAATTGTGACAGTGTCTGGCTGCTCCCAACTGGGTCCAGCACAGTTACAGCTCCAAGCAAACCCAAACTCCATGGGCAATCTTCTTGTCTCTGTTTATGGATTTTTCGTGTGTTTTTCATTTTCTTTGCCCCTGTCTCTCCGTCCCTCCCTCAATTTCTCCCTGCCTTTGGAAAAATGCAAAGCCAGCAGTGTAGTTTGCAGATTAGAATGATGTCATTTATTGTGGTATGGAGTGACACTCCCACTCCCAATTTTTATCTTGCCCTGTTGGAAGGCCCAATGTTGTTTGGACTTGCTGTTGATTGATTTGAAACCTGCAGTTTTCACCATTGTGTCTGGTACATTATTCAGATCATGCACTGTATCAGTAGTCCTTTACTGTAGCTTACAGGCTACTAAATGCACTTTAAAGCCTGAACAGCAGGAAACCGGCCAGACCAGACAAAACATTTAACACATCACTCATAGACAGGGAAAGAATGAGGTGTTGAAAGTGACCTTGACCAAAATGAAGTCAGCCACAGTGACCGCACCATATAAGGCTGGCTCTGTTAGTTCCTGTCAGATCACAAAGGTCAGTTTTAATCCGTCATTTAGACCAGACTCATCTGGGTCTGATTCATCAGTGGAGATTGTCAACAGTTTTTTGGACCCAACAAGATACTTCCTCACCTCACTGCTGCATTTATTGCATGTACTTAAGCAAAACGTAGTGCTTACTTTGAATTGAGGTGAGTAGCCATACAAGTTCTTTCTGTACATCGTTCAGGGGCCAAAACGTTGAGGTTAACTGCATAACTTTGTAATCCTCTGAATACCTAAAGACTCCAGTCACAAATATACTAATAGTGTCTGTTTTGAAGGGACAGCTCTTATTAGCACAAACCTGTGAATCAAACAGAAGCCTGTTTATCGCCAACCAGAGAGACATGTTTGGGAAGTGGGTGTGAAAATTCCTGCCGTGGATGCTCTCCCTGAGTCCCTCATCTGTCTGGTTAAAGTGGCTGGTATTAATTAGGAGGGAGCTGTGTTTGCAAGTGTAGTGGTGCAGCGAAGTGCAGTGCTGCTTGCCTTCATCTGCAATATCTAAAATAGTGGCACGCCATACATAGAACTCAGCCCATGTGTTATCATTTTGTTCTGGAGGATAAAAACTCTGCCCACATCTAGGTGTAATGGGAAACTATGCCTCCTCTGCGTTCATAAAAAAGCCCGTAATAGCAGCATGTTTGTGAGTGACATACTGGATAATACTGCATTTAAAATGTAACCTGTGGTTATATTGCAGTGCTTACAGTTTACTGTGGGTGGTTTTCTGCACAGGACAAGAGAAAGGAGTATAATTTAAAGTTAGGGATTGTTAGTACAAGTCAGATTAATGTTTCAGAGTTAAAGTTAATTGCATAACATGTCTGTCAGCAGGTAGATAGTAACAGACATATATGTAGAGAAAGAGAATCAATGTACATGTCAGGTTTAATATGTAAAATGTTTTTTTTCTATCCTTGTGATAACAGTCCTTTGCATTGTTGTGCTGGCATGGGTTTTGATAGGTTTTGCTGACATCATCAATCACATGGACTGAGTCATTTCTTATTCAGAGTGTATGGAAGCCTGCTGTGGTGCTGTGGTGCCAGTGTGGGCTTTGGCACTCTGAAATAGACTGCATGATTCCGCTGACCAACAACCGGCGGTCAGCTTCTGAGGATGCAGCTGGGAGAATTACATCAGACCATGGGTTCCAAAAAAGAGATACAGGGAGCGGCTCTGGTGGGGAATGGTCAGCAACGATATTCAATGTTAAAACATACGATATGGGGTGGATTTAGGGTGAACTTTTCATTTAGCTAAGTGGCACCCTCCCAAAACCACACAACAGGTCTGTTTCTTCTCAGGAGCATCTTGATTTGACAGTGTCTGCATGCATGACCGGTTTTGGCTTTCCAGTTCGAAGATGTCTGCTAGAAATAACAGTGCTTCGCTAGTGTTAGATCCCTCGGTGTGACCTTTGACTTTCATTTAGTTTTCTGACCTTTGCAACTTGGTGTCAGGAGTATTGCTTCAAAACTTTGACCCACAGTTTTAGTTATTTTTTCTTTTTTTTGTGCCGTGTGTGGTCAAATCCGATGACATTTAAGTGGGATTTATACAAAAGAAAGAGGTGGGTCATGTGAGAAAAAGAACAATTGCCACTTGTATTATTAGGCGGTTTAGTTTGTTGTTTCACGGTGTGATTTGTGTAGAATTTGTATTATAACTGGTCTGGCTTTCTTTTCACCATCCACTGATTTTGGTATTGGCCTCTTTCCCCTACTATTAACATGTATAAAGGGTTTTTCTCCTTTTGGATTGGGTTCTCATTTTCAAAGGATTTGGCAAATATGTGAAATGCCCAGTCAACATCTTGAAAAACTATCTTTTGGTTTTATTTGGCCAGTCAGTTAGTATGCTTTTTTTTTTTTTTTTTTTTAAATGTATGTGGCCACATTCAAAATAGCCCTTCTAGTTAAAGTCATGGCACACTGCTGGTAACTGTTGGACTATAAGGGCACAAGTGGGCTCACCTTTATCCTCTTGCTCCCATCGTGGACAGGGGATTTGGGTTTTAATCCCATTGAACAGGTCTGTTGAATGAGCAACAAATTGAATATGAAAAGCTCTTTTAGTGATGTGTAGAACTCTTACAGGTATTTAACATAAATAACGGCATTACTATAAGCAAGTGATACATTTCTTTGACGAATCAACATTTTCAAACAAGTAACATTTGACCCTTTTTTTTCTGCTAGCCAATCGTTTACTGATTTAAACAGACAGCTGACCAATCAGCCAATCAAACTCTACACATTTCATTAATAAATACACCAAGCTGACATGGCACTGTCCCATCAGGGGAGCTAATAATGCCAAAATCAATTCTTTATGGCTACTTCTACACACCCAGGATGCCGTTTCATCTACTACCTGAACACGCTAACCTTGTAGGTGTTGGGCAGCTAGATGCCATTTAACCCGGTCCTCAACTGACATGAGGCTACTTAAATTGACTTCTCTGGACATGAACCCTTTCAGCAAGGAAAAAGACAGAACCACATAGGTATCTCCAAAAAGAAAAGATGACATACTGTATGTGTTGTGTTTGTGTGTCATTGATCCTTTTTAATCAAAGAATCTCAAACGTGGTTGTACACAGATTAAGAAACATATTGCTGTCAGCATTAATCAGTGGAATCATTCCTTATGCTGTTAATCAAAGCACATTTCTTTCTCTGTCATATCTCTTCTTGAATCATGATTTTTGACATTTATATGCATTCCGACTCTTTCTTCCAGAAATGGCAATCTAAGTACTGATTTAAGAAGTTGAGTCTGAATTTGGTCAGATAATTTGCTTTTTTATACGTATATATAGCAACCTGACCCGGACTGCGGTTACATACCGTAACCAGCTCTGTTGGCTCCGAGTGCAAGACCTTTACCGAACACGCGTGAACAGACAGTAGCAGAGGGTTTTATGTGTTCTTTTTTTTAACCAATGCTATTTTATGTTTTGGTTCCTGCATTTTCTTATTTGAGTTTCCAGTTGTCTGGATCCACTAAAGTTTGCCTTCAAAAAGCCTCAGCAAGATAAACCGCAAGATCTTTTTCAGCAGGATTGTCTCATCAGTTGGCAGCAGTGAAATAGTGTCTGTCTGCATGCAGCTTGTGCGTCTGTCTTTGTTTAGTACTGTTCTTGCAAATGCGTGGATTTTTACATGTGTGTGTGTGTGTTCGCATGCACACAGTAGACATCTGACCTTGCTTTTTTGTGTATTTCAGCTGATAGCACGTTTGAAAAGGGAAGTCCTGTCATTGAAGGAGGAGCTGGCCATGGTGACAGGAGAGCAGAAAGAAGACCGACTAACTGTGGAGGAGATCCAGACGTATGTCGCCTTTTAATTCCTCGTCCGTCCCCTATTCCTTCCCTAGAGTACCTCCATAACTTATGCTGTTGGCTTTGCATCGATGCTGTGTTGGACCCTCAGTTACTAAGTTTCCCAGGACTCTGTCTTAGTCAGGACTGGTTTATTTCGGCTGGTTTACTCAAGTGGCAGTCAGGCCAGAGGTCCCACAGAGGACTTGGCATCCCCCACCCCCAGTGTTGATGTATTTCCCGTGCCTTGGCCCCCTCAGTTCGCCTTTTTATGATTTCCCCTCCACCCAGGTGATTATCCTTGATTTCCCCGTGTTTGTGGTCAAACTCACACTGGGAACCTTTTACGATGTCTATTGTGACCACATTCACTGGACATGCTGACTTTTTGTTGCTGTTTGCCCTCCAGTTTATGCCTTGACTCAACCCTTGTGCTGATTGATTGCACATGCACATATCCTGGTTTATTTGGTGTCACAATTGTAAATGCCCCAACATCCTCAAGCGTGCTTTTTTTTTTTTTTTTTTTTTTTTTTTTTAAATACAGCATCAGTACATTTCCACATAAGCTAAAGTCTTATTATTTTTTTCTAAATGCAATGTTAATTTGCTACATTTGCTGCATTACAGACCAACTCACACTGGAACAACTTTTTGGAAACTGTCACATTCTGGTGTTTAACAGATGATGCTTTTTTTTTCTTTTTCAAATTATTGTACGAGGCATCAAAGGGCTTTCTTTAGAATCAAACTTTGTGTCATCAAAACCATTGATGTCCAGCAGGGCCCTGAAACATGACCACTCCGTTTGTTTTAAATCCTTCATCATGTAAACCTAGCGTGTTTTTATGTAACAGAAAATAAAAACCGCACATTGTCGTGCCTACATTGGATCCGTCTGGACGGTTTCCTCCTCGTCTTTTCCAGCGGTCGCTTCCAAATTTCAAAGAACCAATGTTTGAACAATCATTTAGTGATAGTTTATCAACAGGCCAGCCCGGTAAAGCTGGAACACACGTCTTAGTAAATAGTTTTCTTTGACCAGACCCGCATTTTAAACTGCTCAAATGTAGATCTTAACTGTTTGAGTGCCTGTTGAGCAAGTGTGATGGCAAAGGTTTTTACATGAAATATGAGATGGGTGTAAGCTTTGGTGGGTTATTAGAATGTAAGTATGTGTGTTTATATCCGTGTGTTTAGGTTGGAAGAGCTAGTCCAAACTTTTCTCGATGACACTGATCCGGACGTGACACTGTCACTGGGGCCAGACATGAGAAAAATCCAGCACTGTTTCTCCTTGCTGAAGGTAATGTATTCACATTTAGTTTTTTCTCTCTCCTTTCCTTGACGAGCTCCTCATACTGTCACCATGCAAGTGTGACATCAAAAGATAAAGTATTTTCAGTTGCAATTGTTTTGTTTAAAAAAAAATAGAACACATTTTATTACTTTTCAGTACCTGAGTTTACAGTGTTAGGCTGAAAGTCAGAGAAACAGAACAAATTTGATCTCTGAAGTGTCAGAACAGATCTTATTTCCCTCCATCCATCAGCTCAGCAGTGACAAGCTGATCAATCACTTCTTCTAAGTTGCTCCCCTACTCTCTTCTCCTGACAGTTGTTTTACTTAATACTTCAATAGTAAGTTGCTGTCTCATCAACTTGAATAGATATCATTTTATCACCACAGAAATAGCTGATGATAATGATCTCAGGCCTAACTTCATCAATGAAAACATACTTGTGTCTTTACAAATTCTCAAACATATTGTAATGTCTTACTTTGTAACTTGGGTAAACACTAACAGTGAAAATATTTTAAGATCCTGTGATGCCCCGTTTTACCCACAGCTGCTGATTTTCCCATAACCTGACTTTAAGTCTAGACATTTGATGTTTTGGAGTTATTTACCATCTAATTAGATGCAAGGTGCAATGTTGACATGTCTTACTTAATGCATCTGTTTGAACCAGATCTTCCTAAGAGTTTCCATGACAGCTAAAAAAAAAAAAGCCTCTACCTTACCATAGAAAACAAGGCATTTGTAGGTGATGTGTATTTTTCACTGTTTTCTGACATTTATAAACAAAATGATGAATTAATATTCAAATGAATAAACAGATAAATTAACCGTGAACTTTTTTTTTTTTCAGTCCAACATAAATAAAGTGCTAAATTACTTATTAAATATAATTTCATATACCCACCTATTGTGGTAAAACACAGTGTTTAGACAAAATATTTTAAAAAAAGCACACCTTTCATTAAATAACTAATTTAAAATAATTTTGTTGGGTGTAATATTTGGCAGCTGATGCTCAGACTGAATTAGACATCTGGGGGAGTTGTTACATTTATGGTCACATTTGAGTTGCCGGAGTATTTTTTTAGTTGTGGCACCTGGGCATCATTTTGGTTTGGCTCTCTACCTAATTTGTTATACAGACTGCCTTGGAAAATGTTTGCACTTGCATGTTGTTTGCAGAATGTTGGTAAAAACCATAAATTCTTCAACGTTTTGTTTTGGGAGAAAGTCAGATTTGTTGTAGATTTTATTCCTCAACTCTCAAACAGCAGCTGATGGCCCACTGCTGTTAATGGGCAAAAGGAAAACGCTGCAGGGCTCACACTGGTGCTGCGCTCTGGTTTGGTTGGAGTTGGAGCAGACACCAGAGGCGGTTCTAGATCCCACTTGAATGGCTGTTTATCGTTCGTTCAGTTTGTTATGATCTGCAAACTCTATCTCCTGCACAGTTTACATTCCTCTGAGCATCACCCCAGTCACACTTCAGTGATCCTGTAGGAATTGTCTGGTTTGAATTTAACTTCTTCCATCTTTGTTCTCAATGCTGGATAGCTCTTTCCATCCTTAACTCCCTGCTTGTCTTTGTTTTCAGGGTGATGTTCAAACGACAGAGTGCATATGTGCGGTTTTATCATTTCTGGACTGTTGAGCTTAGATGTGCAGTGTGACCTCAGTAATGTGTTTTTAAGCTGCGGATGACATGAAATTGAAAAGTTATTTTTCAAACCTGCAGTGTCTTCTTCACCTTCCATACGCAGTTCATCCCTAGAATGAGACGCTTCACTCCTACTGTTTAATTTTCTTTTCTGCTGTATCTTTTCCATGTGGAAAAAACTCCTATCCTTTAACATGTTTCCCACCTGTCGTTAAACCTGGACTATTATTAAAATATTTGGAGCTATATAGCAGGCAGGGGAAAGAGGGAAGTTTAATTCATGTTAAGGGACTTTCACAGTTTCACAATTTAGAAGAGCATTTCTTTCCATGGGTGATACCACAATGTATTTTCCAGTTAGTTTGCACTCATGTTATTAAATGTTTGTTTATACTGTGATATTTTTTCTCAAAAGCAAACCCAAATACAGTAAAAAGGTAATGGAAACACACAGGTTCACAATGTTGGAAAGTCATGGAGAAGTCACAGAATTTGTACATATTAGATTACATCACAATTTCATTCAATTACAAAATTTGATTGCTTAGGTTTTGGTCAAACAAATTGTTTGGGTTTTACAAAAAGAAAATGCAGAAGCATGTTTTATACTTGGCTGTCTTTTTATGTTTCTCGTACAGATAATGATTCTGGACAAACATGGTCGAAGAAATGGGCACAGAAATGGGCAAGAGTCGCCAGATGCAACAGTGAGTGATGAAGGAATTCAAAAGAGCCAACACAATGCAGCAGAAGTAGCCAGATTAAAGGAGATGCTTACGCAACGTGACAATGAGATCAGTATCCTTTGAGACGGTGCAGTCAGTTTAGTTTAGCTGCAATGAAACGACACTGTTCCTGAGGGTTGAGTCTACTGCCTAAGGTAAGTTAAATTTGTAAGATAAATGTGCTGCTTTTTTCTATAGTTTGTGGGTTCATAATTTGTCATGTAATTTTTTTTTATTAACATCCCACCCAAATTTAAATGATTCCTTTGCATTTGTGGCACCGCATTTTCTCCAGTGTTATTTTTCCAGAACAACTTTCACTGCTTCAATTAGTATATTGAATTGTTCAGGGTTAGGTCAGATCTATTTGATATCATTATAAGTAAGGTTAAGTGTGCAGGTGGTGCAGCTATATAGTTCCTTTCCTTTGGTTCAAATCACTGTGGCAGTTTGTAGCTTGTTTTGCGACAACAATCCCTACTGTGCCTTCACAGTACGGGGTGGAACGAGTATTTAGCATGAAGAATGTAGGAATAATATAAGTGTTAATACTTTAGCATTAAAGTTAAGTGTCTTCACTGTTGACACTGCAAAAATTGCAACACATAAGGAGATACCATTTCAAACTGGGAGATAATGGGGAAGAAATATGTGCAAATAAATGGGTGGTTATCAACTTATATATAAATGTGTGTCTCCATCCTGCCTAACGATTTAATCCCACTCACTTGTTAAATCTTCATTAGCAGAAAGGTCTTGAAAGGAAATTGTGTCTGTTATTGCATGATTGGATGGCAGTGGTTCTACATACACATAAATAATGAAATGTAAGTAGTCTTACATTCATCACCAGTGCCCCACAAAAACACATGGAGTCTTGTTTTAATGTGTATGTTCAGATCGATCTTCATCTGACGACTGCAGTTAATCATAATTACTATTAATCATAATTATGGTATTTGTGTTTGAATATGATATTTCTAATGGCTTTATGGGATTACCCTTTCTTCAGCCCCTCTCGCTGTGGCTTGTCATTAGATCACAGCACATTAGTTGGAAAATTGAGATGTCTGCTTGATTATTTAGCCAGAAAAACCTCAGCTCTCCAAAATAAATAGAATATTATCATGCAGATATTTCACTGTAGTATTTCTTGGACCGAGTGAGTGTAATGTGAATTCCTCTCTTCTTTGTAGATTTTCCCTCTCAAATTGTCATACACTGGTTTTGACATGATGCAAATGTAACTGCCAAAATTGCCATTGTGCGTGTTTAAAAGCTTATATTTCAGTTAGTACTGCATACGCTCTGCTGACCATGTTCCCTTTATGTTCTTTAATTGTGAAGTTTGTATATGAAGTTGCAGTAGCCTAAACTGTCAGTCCTTCAGTCAGGGTGGTCTGTCTGCTGATATGTAACACTATAGTCTGGGTTGACCAAGCATGTAGGGGTGACATCATTTCCAGCCAGAGACCTAATAACTATCTAGATTCAAACTTGTATCTGCCAGCTAATCACCACACTGTCCATGTCTGTGTAGTCCCCCCCCCCCTTTCAAATCTACTCTGTTCAATCTGTTTCTGGAAGCCGTCGGTTGTTTTGCTACAGGCCTACTGTTCGCTCAGCACCACTGAGATCACACAGGGTGAGTTATGGGAAAGTTCCCTGTAAAACAAAAAGTTCTATCCCTACCCTCAACCCCTGAATGTTTCTATGCATGGTTGACTCTGCATGGCAGTTCAGCCACCTGGAAATGCTTAGTGTACTTTGCTAGAGTGACGATACGTCCACCACTGACATGATGATAGGGCAAGAAAGAGAACCAACAAACACCACTGACTTTTAAGAGTAACATAACATCCACATTTGCAATCTCATTTAAAAATGCCCGGTAGCATTTGGACTTTGTGGGGAAAAGTTGTACTGTTGCCGTGTCTGCTATCAATCTAATAAAAATTACAAAGTGGAGTTGCAAATCCCCTAAACTCAGACCCCAGACTTTCAACTATGTTTCCCCTCCAAAATGTTGATGTTTTGTATAATAATTTATTTTACCAGTGTTTTATTGAAACTTGGTTATGCATGGTTCAACTTGTAACTACTACTAATACATAAGAGTATAACCCAGACCAGAACATGACCCTTTATATTGCTCCTTTTTCCATACAATGCCTCAATTAGTTCTCACTCTTTTTGAATTTTCTTATTGGCAAAATTCCTAGCAACTGGTAACGTGTTCGTTACCAGGAGGTCAATATGCAGATCAGTAGAAGGTCAAGCTTACAGTGGTGGCACAAATACAGGCAAACTTGGTAGTCTGATTATCCTTGAGCCAACAGTGCTACTTGTACAATTACTCCATGCGTGTACTTTTAGAACAACAAGCTAACCCAAATGGTATATTACTATACATTTTTAATTCAGTCCAAAGCAGACAATATTTTTACTGCTCATCCATGTCGTACTCTTTAAACTTTGCTTTGGGGTTGTACAATAATGATGCTTGACTAAAGTAAACCATTCATCTGTTAAATCTAACAACTGAAGTTGAAAATGTGTGAAAAGATGATATTCAAAGGATATAATGTGGAAAACGTAATTTTCTGATAGGAATTATGATATTCTCAACTAGCATGTTATTCATTTTTGTTATCTCTTGGCCCCAGTGTGTTGATTGTATCAAAGAAAGATTTGGGTAATATATGTGATAAGGCAGTGTGTTAGCACATAGTGTGTTAGCACACAGCGTGTCTTCTGGATTGGTAAGGGTTTCCTGGATTCCCTTAACAACTCAATCAAAATGCCATAAAACCTACTGCTCCAAGAAATATCTGGATCTCATGATTGTAGTAGTTTATGTATCAGGCTGGAGACGCTTCCGCTCCATTTTCCAGCGATGCAAATTTTGGTTACTCAGTATAATATGTGAACCTATAGCAGATGGATTGTCACAAACTTTGTCAGGCATTTGTTGTCTCCGAATAATGTATCGTAATGATTTTGGTGACCCCATGGTATTCAATACATGACCTGCAGGTTAATATTTTGTGGCAGCATTGGTGTGGTTGGGTGACATCTAAAAACATTAAGTACACTCTATCTAAACCACCTTTAATACAGGAATTCTATCCTAACGTTTCAATGTGTTATTTGGAAGCTGTGTATGAATGGGCCTGATGAAACAGGGACTCAACAGACTCAATATGTAATTATCATCACTAGGCTTATTATAGTGACCACAAATATGCAAATATGCCATCCAGTATGACAATCAAATCAGAATTGGGGTGATCCATTGTTTACTTTTTTTTCAGACATGGGATTGTGAGTCAGCTGTGTAGCTCATCCAGATTTGGGTTTTGTAGAACTTTGTGCCTATAAAGCATGCAAATTGTCAAACACAGATGCACGCAAGAGTTTATGTTTGCTTCCAGCTGCAAGCTATTTTAGCATATATCTAAATGAGTGCTGATTGAATGAAATTGTCAAAATTGGTCCTTCTACAGATTGGAAATATTTGCCTGATAAACTGCTTTAGTTTAGTAAACTCACTCATCACCTAGTGCTTTGTTGACTGAAGAGATGATACTAATATTGGCATCGCTAGTGTCAGTGAGAGAACTGGCTTTAGTGCAGCGTTTTAGAATATTTTATTTTTCTTTGTTTGTTTGTTTTTATGACTCTACCTCTGGAGGACAGCAACACACTCCAGACTCCATGTTCATCCAGCCAATCCATGACAGATGTTCTGTCATGAATCCCTTTGTATGCAAATTTTGACTTGACTTTTGCCACTACTAAAATTATTGTTACATTTAAAGACAGTCTGGGTGGTAGTAACAACAATCCTTCAATTTCTCATACAAAATATGTTGTTTATCATTTCCACTCCAAAATGATTCATTTAAATATGTTCTTATTTTAGGCCAATATCATCAGGACAACATGATTTGTCAGTGCCACCCTATAAAACGTTCGTCTTCCAAAATCATTGTTGCAGAAATGAAACTTTTTTTTTCCTGATCTTATATCACTATGATTGACCCTCTCCACCCTGGACGTCCCTGTGTCTATAATTAAAATGCAACCTACTGCCATTTTTTTAAGGGCAGTTCAATGAAGAGGGCACCAAATATTACTATGATTAAAATGGGTGTTGCATCAAATTTGGTTAAGTCGCATTTGTGCATTTTCTGAAAGGTTTAGTATGAGCATTCATTGACTCAAACTTACAGTATAAGGCTGTTGTTTACTCTTAAATTTACAATTTTGATTTAGTGGAATAAAGACTCTGGCCTGGTGATGGGGACACAAAGACTTATTGTTTTCTAAAATTCTCCCAACTGTCTCTTATCCATGGCTGTTTATTTAGCATTTACAGTTTGGGCCTTACAGTTGTGGAGCTTTTACTGACTGAATTTATTTCAGGTGAAAGTCTGAAGAAGAAAAAAATAGCCTAGAATTTAAAGGGGTTAAGGCATCAAAGGTTTAAGAACAAAAAGGACTTGATTACTGAAATACCATGGTCATCAGACCTCAAAACTCTTCTTTAAGTACTTTAGAGAATGATAATGACCATAATTTGAAGAAATCCCAGGCTTTCAGTTGGAAGCAGAAATTGTCCATTCAAAATGTGTTGCTCTCCACTAAAGATTGGTAATGAATCATTGGCCAGCACCCTTTGTCTCGGCTGAGGGTAAAACTAAGTTAGAGGTAAACTTTCTTCTAATACTGTAATAGTAGCTCGCTTCTCTAGAGTAAGAAAAAAATGTGTTCTTTAAATGTTTCGTTACTTGCATTTTGTGGTTGTCATGACCCGCTCCTGCCATCAGGTCATGTATTTGTTTCCTGCCCACTCTCGGTATTTAATTTACTGTTTAATTTTGATTCTCACCTCCTCTCTCATTTCAGACGTCTTGACTTCCTCCCCTGGTGTTTCCTGCCTGTTTGATTGACTGCCCCGCCCTGATTGTTTGCACCTGTGTCCAATTGTCTCCCCACCCTCATAGTCTGCATGCTCCTACCCTCTTGTGCCAGTTTGTTTGATGTGCTTAGTGCCCATCGTTCCAGCCAGCTTTTCCTCGTGCTCCCCACTACTATTCCTGGCTGTTGATCCTGCCATGCCCTCGTTGTGCCTTTTTGCCTTACCTGTACTTGTTTACTTGATCATCCTAAGTAAAAGGGTTCGGCTTTTACTTCTTGCGTGTCAAGTCGTGACATTGGGTCCAGTCAGTTTTTGTCACCACGTTACAGTGGTACGTTGACATTGAAGCAATTTGTGGCACCAGTGAAAGTAAAGTTGCACCTTTTGCCAGTTGTGGTAATTGTAAAGACATTTTCTATATTTCCAGTAATGTCTGCTTTATTGGTCACTATAATAGAGAATGACAAGAAAGATGAGAAGGAGAGCACATCATGAGCTGAGTCTGACCACAGCATTTTGAGTGTATGGCATGTGAAGCAGCCCACAGTTCTCACGTGCAACCCCCTAGAGAAATTCTCATCATATACTCGACGTCTATGGTAGTGTTCAGCATAAATTAAGATATCAGATGCCAGAGATCTCAATAATGGAAAAACCTGGTGAACAGCAGTCTGAAGTAATGACTTGTATGAAACAATGACCCTGAACCCACAGAAACAGTCGTTTTGTTTTTTTTAAACTTGGCTTCAATAGATCATTTGGAATTGTGTCAGGTTCAGATTTTGGCAGGTTTGAGAAGACTGCATGGTTGGTTTGACTGGAAACTGTAATTGGAGGCTTGGTTCCTTAATGTTATTGTTCCCACTGACATCCCCTTTGTATGGGCTGACAGGGATATAAGTTAACTTCTGCAGCTCCTTCAGAAACACGTCCATTCATCATCGAAAATAATGACATTCTAACTTTTTTTTTGTCTTTGAGCATCCCAAATTATCTGATGACCACCACAGTTAGTCTGGCCACGATGTCTGCTAGTCACATATGAGTAAAGTGCTTGAAGAACTGACTGATTTGTTGTGTGCTTCCATTTACAGTGTAGTGGAAAAACAGAAGCATACTGCAGGGCAGGAGCTCCATAAATACTTTGAGATAGTGATGTTTTATTCATATACTGGCAATGTATCCAAAGATCAAAAGTAACAATTAACTTTCTATAACGTCTTCATCTCGTATAGTATAGTGTTTCCGTGCAGTTCTAGTTCATACAATAAACTAATTTCTCTCTGTCAGCAGTTCTGATTTCCACTTCTTGCACTATCTTCTCCTTGCTCACAAGTAGTGGAAACAGCAGTGCACGCCTGTTGTAATCAACATGCAGAAGCATAGCAATTAGGCACCAATTTGATAATCATATTTCAAAGGGCTAGACAAAATTGTTTTCTGCTGCATTATTATTGCAAAATATGTGAGGCCTGCCGAAAGCTGTTTGAGAAGGAGGGAGCTGACAAATATAAAATATAACTGCAGAGTTGAAGGCAGATAGTATGTAGAGCAAAGGAGACAATTAAAGCACATTGTCCTAATGCATAGCAGCATTGCAGACGGTAGGTAGGTAGATTTTTACTTCAGCCTCTATTAGTTGGACAATGCTGTGTATCCAATTCGAATCACTCAAAATCTATTGAAATACGTTCTTTGATCTGCACTTGATCTCTTTTCCATACAGTACTTTGTCCAAAGGAAAGGCAAGTTGTCTTTAACGTGGTACTACAGGTATCCTAGTTAAGATGTTAAAGAAGGAGAAAGAAAGGACCCAGGATGCTGCTGCTCAGCTTGCTAACATCACCATTGGCCAAAGCCTGTCTTCCCAGAGGGCCTCGAAGGTGTCCACAATGCCACAGTTGAGAGAAGGAAGCATGGATATCATCTCAGCGGACCATGGAGGACGAACTATTCAGCACATGAAAAGAGGTACTTCAATAAGCTTTTATTCTTTTTCCCACGTTTTATACAGCAGTTTCTACAAACATTTTGAATAGTAAACATTTCTAATCATATTTATATCAGAGTGCTCTGATTGGGATTGGGCCTCAAGGCACGACTTGGGTCCAGCTTGAACTATGTGGTGCTCCCATTTGCATCATTGTGGCTCTGGCTGTCAATAATTTTCCAGTTGGCATTTGTCACTTAAACTAGCAATTTATATATAAATAAATTATTTATATATATAATGGAGCACTACATAAAGAGTTGATTTGATCCACCTATGATAAACATATTTCCTTAAACTTAGTGGTATTTAACCATGTAGGTAGTCTTGGTTTTGGTTCCCTGATTGAACACTATTTGTGGAAAAAGATGTTGCAGGTGATTTGTTTATATATATATATATATATATATATATATATATATATATATATATATATATATATATTTTCCCCCTGCTGCACCCATGTTTTTGTACCAGCTGGCAATTCCCATGGGCTCGTGAACTGCCTTTTTGGCCATCACCATCACCATCTTGTTTTTGTTTTTTTCACACCCCTAAACATACCTCTCTTTGAGGCCTAGTAGGCTATCTAATTAATTATGGAATGATTTTTAGAAGGACCACAGGAACAGGTAGGAAAGATTGAATGCAGCTAATGACACCATAATGACTTATGGAAAAAATGTATTGACCCTGTGTTTCATAACAGAAGTTAAGGCTTTTTGAGTGGGATTCTATTGAAGCCAGAGATTTTTGGAGTTTGCCCGTAGCTGCCCTCAGTGGTATTACACTTTAAGGCACTTCATCAATGCCATCTATATTCATATACAGTCTGTGTACCCGACCTACTTGCATGTTGAGATACTGTGTTTTATTTGATATTTTTTAATAATAATAATACATACTTTTTTTGCAATTTGGGTTTGAACCCTTCAGGGCCAATGATGGCCTTTCCGTGTGCAGTTATATGTTTCCTCTTACCCAAAAAACACACATTTTAGGTATAAGGTAATACTCCTCAGAAATGGAGTTGACCCATGCCACTGCCCAATGGCTGTTCACTGCTACTAAACAGGAAGAATGAGTCCCATCCCATGAGGACTAATAATGTAGCCTATTGTGTAAATGAAATACAAATTTAACACATGTTAACTCTATTAAATGTGAGTTTTTCTAAGCTTGTAATAAATTAGGTGTTAAACCAAACGGGTGACCTCTCTGAATTTGAATGTGGCAATTTGTTGTGGTCATGTGGATTTTCAGTGCGCCTGTTGTGAGTGCCTGTGAGCCGTAAGAAATTCTTGATATCTAGATTTTACTGCGTGGTGTACAGTCTGACATCCCAGAACCACTTACTTTGCTTTATTTCTACACAATGTCATCAGTGGGATTGCATTGTATTTAAAAGTTTCCTTTTGGGGGTCACTCGAGTGGCCCAATCTAGTCATGTCAGCAAAAGAAACATTAGACAGCACAGTATATCAAACCTGTAATTTGTTGCTGATGAAAAGCTGATGAGTTTAAAACCTGTAATGGTTACTGGAACATGAAGCAGAGACAGTGAGGAGCCAAAAATGTGGCAATGCAAACACAAGATACACTATTCAGACATGACCGGGATAGCAAACCTGGACCTAAATATTTGAGAACAGTTTAAGGCAGATGTCCATGTCATACGACACCAAAACTGGTAAATACTTCATTTGTTTATGTTCTTTAACTTAAATACAATCATATGTACATCAAATAAATAAACATGCCATAGGATATTTACCATGTTTTCTTTGCCAAATGTGTATAGGGAAGTATTGCAAGTATGATCTAATCAGCAGCCTGTTTTACTTGAGTAACTGTCAGGTTATTTTACATAACATTATAGCTCATTAGGTTATTATTAGATTATCTCTCTGCAGTTTTACCTCCATCTAAACCTTTGAAGATAAAATATAATGACGACCCAAAGATCGCAGTTAGTTGCACTTCAAACTGCAGCTTCTCTTTGTATATTTGTAACTTTTTTAGACATGAACTTGGTTTAATGTAACAGGAATGAAGATGTTGCTGAAAGTCAAGTCAGTCAAGCTTATAGATATGCTCCCAAGCCAGAGGCAGCATTTATTTGGCTTTTCCTGTTTAATTTTGGTTAAGTGGTGCATTAAGTGTGATGATAAACCTGAGCCCCTATAACGAGCTTGGTCATAGCCAACAGGCACAGAGGTATGAGCCAGGAACTCATCAAACTGCGCTCCTGTCTGCCCTAACCACAGCTCGCTCATCCTCTTCAACATTTTTGTATAATAGTGCCCGGTACGATAATAAGGCCAACAAAGCAGGGTCTCTGACAGAAAAGCCCATTAAACAAAACAAGCACATGTTTGAACTCTGTCCAGTCAGGATTTGTAAGCAAATCACTCATCTATGGAGGGGACAAAGAGCAGATGTCTGTAAAACTGTGGTTTATAAAATCACTCATAAATGATGTACCATATGTATTTGTCTATTAGAAAGGTATGTGATATATTATGGAGCTGACATTATCATCTCGGTCGTCACATCACAGAGTTTATTTTCATCTGGTCCCACAAACCCTCTTTGTTTTTCTTTCTTTCTATGATTTTATGGGATATGATGACATTCATGGGTTCCACTTCTACTTGGTGACTGCTTTGCAACACTACACGCACAGGCATTGGGTGACGATTTGATACAGATGTCTGTATGTATTTTTATTTCTATATCTTGTGGTATAGTAAATAATCTTACATAAAAAGTATGCATTACATTTACTTTACACATTTCCCACAATTTTCCACATTTTCCACATCAACTGCAGTATTTACAGTGACCATGGTGACCTTCGTGACCAGAGGGATATAATAAATCCTATGTGTGTTTAGTTAGTCTGATTTCCTGAATGCTGTCAGTACCTAAAGTTTCATACTAAATCCAAACATTGAAATACAACCCCAATTCCCCAAAAATTGGGGCGCTGTGTAAAATGTAAATACAAACAGAATACAATGATTTGCAAATCACATACACCAATATTTTATTGCAGCTAAAGGCAACATATCAAATGTTGAAACTGAGCAATTTTATTGTTTTATATAAAATATATGCTTATTTGGCTTTTGATGGCAGCAACACCTTTCAAAAAAGTTGGGACAGGGGCATGTTTAGCACTGTGTTGGATCACTTCTTTTTACAACACTCTGTAAATGTTTTGGAACTAAGGGGAATAGTTTCTGCAATTTTGGAAGTGAAAAGTTGTCCCCTCATTGCGTAAGATATAATTTTAGCTGCTCAGTAGTTCAGGGTCTCCTTTGTCATATTTGTCATTGAAATAATGTGCCAAATCTTTAAAATTGGAGACAGCTCTGGACTGCAGGCAGGCCAGTTTAGCACCCAGAGCCTTCTACTAGAGAGCCATGCAGCTGAAATATGTGCAGAATGTGGTTTGGCATTGTTTTACTGAAATAAGCAAAGCCTTCCCTGAAAGAGACATTGTCTGGGTGGCAGCATATGCGGCTCCAAAACCTGTATATAAATCGTTCAGCATTCAAGCCACTCGTACCATCTACATCGACGCATCCCTGTGCCGTCACAGATGCTGGCTTTTTAACTGAGTACTGATAACAAGCTAGATGGTCCCTCTGCTTTTTAACCTGGAGGACACAGCGTCCATGATTTCCAAAAATAATCTAAAATTTTGAGCCATCAGACCACAGGACAGTTTTTCACTTCGCCTCAGTCCATCTTAAATGAGTTCAGGCCCAGAGAAGGCGGCGGTGTTTCTGGATCATGTTTATATGTGGTTTCTTCTTTGCAGAGTTTTAACCTGCATTTGTGCATGCAGCGATGAACTGTGTTCACAGACGATGGTTTTTAGTAGTTTTTCTTAGCCCAGACAATGATTTCCACAACAGAATCATGTCTGTTTTGAATGCAGTGCTGCCTGAGGCCCTGAAGATCACAGAGATTCAATAATGGTTTTCTTCCTTGTCCCTTGTGTACATAGATTTCGCCAGATTCTCTGAATCTACTGATTTTCGGTACCGTAAATGATGAAATCCCCAAATTCTTTGCAATTTAATGTTGAGGAATATTATTCTTAAATTTTTGCACTATTTTTCCATGCAGTCTTTTCACAAAGTCGTGAACCTGTCCCCATCTTCACTGTTGAGAGACTCTGCCTCTCTGAAATGCATTTTTTTTATACTCAATCATGGTACTGATCTGTTGCCAATTAACCTAATTAGTTGTGAGTTGTTCGACAAATTTTCCAGTCTTTTGGTGACCCTGTCCCAACTTTTTTGAGACGAAGCACCTATTTTTCATAAAACAATAAGATTTATTCGTTTCAACATGTGATATGTTGTCTTTGGTCTATTTGCAATTAAATATGGGTTTATGGGATTTGCAAATCATTGCATTGTGTTTTTATTTACAATTTACACAGCGTCCCAACTTTTTTCTGAAATGGAGTTGTATTTCATGTAAATAATACAGCTGTTAAAGTCAGAAGTCATTTCAGTCAGACTCACAAACTCCAGTCACTGTGAATCTTTCCTGAATACATCTTGCATTAAGTTACTTTTGACAAGGACTCCTAACAAGTCAGCACAGCTGCCTTTACTAAATGTCCGCACTGTTGGATTAATAAAGTCTAAGTCAAAATAGCATTTTCATAACTGCTCCTTCCAATATTGAATGATCCTACAAATAAGAAAATAAACTGTTGGTCTGGTGGAAAATAGGCATAAAGGACAAAAAACTATCCAATGTCATCACTACTTGATTCAAGTGTGCTCACATGCACTATGGCACCTTTCAACGTTCATCTGTGTCTCTTCTCTTTTCCCACCTGAAAACAAATGTAAAGCAGACACTTCAGAGTTGTAGGTATACCGTTTTTATTGGGGCATTATGTAAAGATGAAAGTGCTACACTGGAACCTCATTTCCTCATTGACAGTAGCAAAATAATTATGATTGAACTGGATTTTGTTGCCACATCATACAGTAGGTCCTTGAAACAATGTAAGATACATTTCAGCATTGCATAGAATCATGAACTGAGATGGTGTTAATAGATGACATCACTCTTAAACAAGATCATAAAATGACTAAATTAGGTAATTTTGCCAACAAAATTGGTATGGGTTCATTCTGTTGTGGAAAAGGTACTCCCCCATTCAAAAGTTCCCAGATCCTGCAGCCCCTTGCTAGCAGTTACATGTCCTCTCTGGAATGTTCATTCCATTTTCTCACACTTCATGAGAAAATTCTGTCTCTTTTCTGCTCTGTTTGCAACCAACACTCTGAGCAGAACACACTTCCAACTCCATCAGCTGTTAGCCAGTTGGGAAAACTTGATGTTGTCCAGAGAGACTCAGGCACTTTTTCAAAGCAAAAGCTTTTGAGAACACAATGAGCAGTTCCAGGAGCATCGGAGAAGACACTTCCAATGCTTGTAGTGTTTCATACACACCTGGTGTCAATGATTTTTGTGTTAACACTGCGTTGGCAAAACAAATTGATGGTTATGTCTTGCACTTCTTATAAATACACTTGATGTGCAAAATATCAGAGGGATACACACTTGACACACTGTAGCATATATCATATGTTTCACATCTGGAGTGCCTATTTTCCATGACCCACTTGGAGACTCATAACCAAACTATATGCACATTAGATCATTGTTCTTGAATCTGTCCTAATTCAAAACAAATGCACTACACTTATCCTGTCCTCATGCTCAATGGGTCACTGAATGTTTATGTATGTTTTAATTTAGGTTTATTCTGAGGATTCTGGTGCTGTAGCCAACAGTATCTATGGTTACATTGATGGTAATCTCTGTCCCCTGAAGGATAGCTGTAAATATAATGATGATGAACTTTCCATGGAAACAATTTGTGCTGATTGAATGCCTTATAATTGACTCCACTCTTTTCCATAATGCGTCCTTCTGTTCTGGGCTCTGAGCTTTGCCAGCACAGAATAAAACATGGACATTAGGGAGTGTTTTCTGATGACCACTGTCTCTGCAGAACCAGTCTGCACACATTACCAGGTTTTGATTTCCAGAGGTTTCCACAGGCTTATTTATTGTCTTTTGTAGGTACAGATGTACAGTGTCTTCTTTCTGCGCTTTGTAAGATTGTTGAAATAGTGGAAAAAAATTGTCTACTGAATGGGTATTAGCAGCCTGTTGTAATTCAGGACTTGTATTAAGGTTATCAGTGCTGAAAGTACACTTGAGACTTATTGGGACAGTTAGGTCTTTACACAAATCTTCCTGGTATGTAATGAGACACTGATTCTAGCAGGCCGTCTACACCTCTGTGATCTAAACAGAGGCCTAAACCAAACATGGACACGTCAGTGAGTCAGACAGTAGTGATGCTCTGCAGGAGCCCGCGGTAGGATCCTAAAATGCACTAAGACATCATTTCTTCTTCAAAACGTTCTACTGTCTTCTCTAAACAGCAGTAGGTATTTTCTTTTTCTTCTAATAAAAACTGATGTAACAGTATGGTCGTACTTCACGTTGCTGGTGTTTCATTTCTAAAATTTGTTGAAACAGCAACAATCGTCACCACACATTCCCCCCCTGTAAAAAACCTCTGTGGCTTGTCAGCACTTGGAGCACGGAAAAGAAAAATTAGGAAAGTTGGCCTACGGTCCATGTGATCTCATTACCCCACAAATTATGTTAGTACAACACAATATGATGTCATATCAATCTTAGATATTCCTGGAATGTTGCTTTTTACGGGAGTCGAATGGAGTGCATTTCCCTCAAGAAACCCTCACAATGATTTGTTGAGGTTGGCTCTTGCAACATATGTCTGTGAGATGCCTGCTGGTTTTAATCAGGACTTTCCAAAAATAAAGAAACAAAATTCCTAACTGTCCTTCTATTAATCTCACATGAGTTGAGTTACTGTCCTGTGTATGTCTTGGGTTAGAGCAGCTTTCTCACAAATGTCCACTCAGTTTGGCAGGTGTGAAATTTACTGGAAATGATTGTGAAGTTTTGGATTTTCCAAGGCACAGCAGTATCTTACAAAATAATGTTGGTCTGTATTACATTATTTGGTAAAAGACACTGCAGGGTGGTCTTGGAAAAATAAATCTAAAACCTAAAATGTATTTTCCATTTAAAATTCAGGAGGCATTTTTTATGCATGTTCTTTGATTTTATAAAAAGTAATAAACAACAATGCAAGTAGATTACACATACAGTATGTCTGCATAATTTAATAACACACATGATTCAGTGTCTATATAATTGTGACTTCTTTTGAGTAGATTGACCTCTTTCATATCAGATATTTTGAAATGTAATAGAATGAGAAGCACAGAATTAATATTTATCAGCAATATTATTATTGATACCTTCCATGTACAGTCAGTAAACCAGCGCTGAAATGGAATGGAAATAGGCTATTAGTATTAGTTACACTTACATCATGTAAAAATGCACGCTATGCAAAGAATCTACAATTTTTTTTTAAAATATCCTTCAAAATATGTTTATGCCAATAAACTTAATTAACTTTAACCTTTTCCCTTGCAATGGCAGAAGAGTACAGTGTTTTCTGTACCCAGTGGGCAAGATGTCTTCCCTTCTATTTTTACATCATGTGAATGTTTATCATTGGTGATCTGGACATTTCTAATTAAATCATATGCTCACTGGGAAACAAATGAAAAAGCCTTTGCGTAATTGCTCTCAATTGTGTTTTGATTTGTTTCTTTGGTGATGTTACAGTATTTGAAGCAGATGTATAGATCATTAATAACAATGCTTATTATGCAGCATTACAAGCATATACAAAAAAGTGAGTGGAATGCTCTGTCCAAAATTATGTAGTTTCCTCGCATATGCCAAGTTGTCAAAAGTGCTGACATGTTCAGAACTGCTGTTTATATTTGTGTTTATGTTCTTTCTAATCATGAACAGGCAGGCTAATAGTCTTATATTTAGTAATCGGTGGGAGGTCAGTGATATCAGCTGCGCTCTAGCTAACATCTGGATGCCAGACTGGAGTTGAGTACCTGTGGATGTGGGAACAAGCACAGCTCAGGACTCACTCTTCTAATTCGCGCAGCAGGACCTGAAACAATCTGCCAGAGTTAGTAGATTTGTTTTAGTGGTATGACAAACATGGACTCTCATAAAAAAAAAAAGGTAGTTTGTGTGATGGGTTTGATTTAACAACACGTGACACAAACGATAGCTTCTGATTTTTTTTTATATGTCTCAGTGTAGATTTCTTTTCCCCACAGGTCCACCGCTGTCTATGGGAAAACAAGAGGCCTTTGAGACGTTCATAAGAGACCATGAGGACCAGCAGACCATTGAGGACAACAAGAACCTATTCAAACAAAGGTTAGTGACCAGTAAATCAAGACTTGACAGTTTTAATAAATTCACATCCTTACAGTGGCCACAGTTCAGGCAGTCTACAGTACGAGCACTGTTTGTACAGTGTTAAATGTGGTATTTTTATTTAGCTCTCACTCAGTGCAGTTCACTCGTAAATTTCCGAGGGAACATGCGAGTTGTCTTTTGAACGCCTTATAAATCGCACACAAATATAAACTCGCGTGCAGATCCTGTATGTATACGTTTGTCTGCCACAACCACGAAAACGTGTCTTTTTCTGTCCCATTTATGGCTCATTAAACACATGTATTTTTTTCCATCAGATCAGCTGAGGCCAGAAAACTTCGAGAAGAACTTGTTGAAGCCAAAGACACAATCAGTAAGTTTACTTCAGGAAATCGCACCTCACTTAGTAGCTGTGGACGCATTTAATTCTACATTATCACTGTCATTTTTAACTCTTGTTTGCTACTATTCTAATGTCATCCTACCTAGAAAGCGTTAATGAGCAGATCATTGTCAGGGTTCTGTTTTCCTGGAGTGTAGGATAATCATCCTGCACATTCCTGCGCTTTCTGAACAGGACCAAGAGGCATTCTGATTTCCACACCTCGTCTTCCAACTTTTACGTTTTACTAGGCTGTTGCAAGCTGTTTTATTACAACTCTAGAAGCACACCTTTGTTTTCTTGGAAATGTCCTTGACAGGTCGTCCCACTATGCCTAAATGAGGCCTGGAAGAAATGCTAGCTTCAGTCAGGGCTGAATGATTCCACACTTTGCATCTTTTGTCCAGTTTCTCTGCTGTGATTTGTGCATTCATGAATGTACTACTGTGTATCACCGCTTTGAAACCACCGATAGTCCATTAGTCTGTTGATTGCTTCGTTTTTTATTTAATATGATATAAAAGTGCATTCAAATTGCCTGGTTTAAAAAGAGTCTTTGTTTGAATCATGTGTCATAATCGACTGCTTTTCATGGGAGCATTTAAAGACAAGCCCTGTCACCGGCGGTAATACGTTTAATGATATTACTGTATTTCGGTTGGATTTTCCAGTAAACTCAGAGCAGTTAAAAATGTGTTATTAGTCCTCTATCTGGTTTGAATTTACTATTGCCCTGGACTGTGTGTCTGTGGCTAATTTCACATGCCATTGAAATGGATAGGGTTACACCAGTGCCTGGCATCATTGCTGCCACAGATCACGCTTGGTGGTTTGGTAGCTTTTGCCTGTTACATGCCAGCATACACTTATCAGCCTTGGATTTTTTATTTTTTTCTTCAGCATATTAACGCTTCAAATGTGTCCTGCAGACATCAGCACTGTGTGGTCCACAAAGAGTTGGATAAAGTGAGGAAAAACTGTATTTTGACTCATCTCAAATTTTTTGAGGGGGTGTGGGATTTAGCAACCAAATTCCTCATCCTATTTAACGCTGGAAAAACTCCCAAAAACCATCTCGATGCTGTCAGATGTTATTACGGTACATTGTTAGGTGCACGGAGCTGCATTCTTCTTGAATGAGAGACAGTGTTTTTAGTGGAAGGTGGTTGCCTCTTCTGGCTGGAAAGTAGTACCATAATATTTAGCACAGTGTGATTCCTTGCCATCTTGGAGGCCCTCTTTGGAAATTTTACACCACCTGTGTCTCATGGTAAATGTTGAACATGGAAAGAGTTAGCATAATATAGACAAAAGCTGTGCGCTGCTTTTTTTCTGATGGATGTACCAAGTTTGAGGGTCAGTAGCAGGGGAGAAAAGGAGAGGTGGTAGCCCGAGGAAACATCGGTGTCTAAACATTTGCCTGGTTTACACTATTGTTCTTGGCCGCAGCATATATAGCTCTGGAATACAATCCCACTGGAGGAGCACACGTTCTGAGCCCTTAGGTCCAAAAAGAGCAAAGATATATATTTACTCCGAGGGATCAGTGATGCACATCTTCTACAGTATGAAAGGTGTAGGGCAGCTGGAAATGAGCAGCATCTCTTGATTACCCTGCCAGATGTCGGGGGGGATTTATGCAGTACAGCCTTAGGTGGAGCATCTGGTAACTGCTTTGGAATCCCACTTTTGTCCTCTGCTCACCTTTATTGATCCAAAGACCAAAAGATTTGGAGATAGATTGCAAGAAAAGTCTGTTGGAGCCTGAAATGTATGTCGTGAAGATTGTTCCACAGCTTTGGAAAAAGAAGATTGCAGAAATAATGTAACGTGAGTTCTGCATCGAGTCGTCTTTGAAAACATTACATTTTACATGACTGCAATTTTGACTTGTTTGCAGTGCTAACATTATCAGCGGTTCATTAAAGTGGTGTATTTAAAGTCCCTGGTTTAGATTATGACCTCAGACAACAGTGTCATGAACGCAGCTGTCCAATAAAAAAAAAAATAGAATGTTTAGCACAACTCTCAGTTTAGTATTAATAAGCTCTTATGTTTTCTCTATTTTGATATGCAACACTTGTAGTGATACTTGCTTCGTGTAATTATTTTTTGCTTACTTTTTTTCTCCAGGAGTTTCACATATTTGTATGGACTCAATGATATAATAATTATTCATACACGCCTTAATGGACACCTGAGAAGCTGGATTGCATGTATGATGCTTGAATCTTGAGCTCACTACGGTATTTATGCGGCGTATCGCATTTAACCTCCATGCCACAAAAATCACCAAATATTTATTGAGGCTTGTAGCTTGAAACCGGTCCTTAAAGACGACGGCACGTCTCCTGACGATGTGGGGGGAAACCCTGTGCGGTTTGGAAGAGCTTGTGTTGTCGAGCCCACAGTCTTGTCCTGGAAGCAGGACAGGAGCACTGAGGTGCAATGAAGTATTGCAGAACGCCCACCGCACACCAGTATTACTTGACACGTATGCAAATTAATTTTTAATGGAATTTCTTGCCAGCTACAGTCAGAAATGCTGCTAAACCTAAAGTCAGTTTTAGAGCTTCATCGGCCTTCCTTGAAGTCTTCTGTACAGTTCGGTCATCACTGAAATATGTATTTTCTTTTTGCAGTTTGACCAGCAGCAACACAGTACATTCTCGTGCACACCATATTTAGGATTACTTTGGCAGAATACTGTATTTCCCAACAGAGTAAGCCTGCATCTTTTACCATGACCCTCACAAATCATATAGTCATCACGTGTAAATACTTGGTACGGAACCTCTGCAGGGTCACGGTACTTTTTTTTTTTCTGAACTATATTTGCACTGCCACGTGCTAAATTTTGGTGTCCATCATCCATATGACCAGCGGGTGTTGGTCCCGTCCCTTTCAATTTAGAGATTCTCATCATCTCTTCTTCTGCAGATACTACACAAAGAAGAGATGATGGGACTCTTTAGATTACAGATCTATTGAACCAAGCAGCAACGTCCAGGACTGAAAGATGAACCCACTGCTGAAGTGGCAAACGTTTCTTGATTGGCCACTTGAGGCTGGCTCCAAAAGTGGTATCCTCAGACCCCCACATTAAACTTTCCAACTTTACAGCAGAAATATACATGCTTACAGCCTGGTACGAAATGTTTTGTGTCTGAATTGATTTTCTCCCAGGTCATGGCAACTGTACGGGCGGGCTGCTTTGAGTGGTAGGTGGGTACCATTACAGTAGGCTTGCTGCCTTTAAATCTGCCATTGACTGTCAACCAGGGCCATAGAGACAAAACTCTCCCCGATGCTGGTTTCAGTAACCAGGCTTAATTCTGCCTGCGTCAGCTCCATCCACACACCATCTCTTTGTCCATATTTGCATTACCTGGCTGTTAGGTGGCGTTAGGCACTGCCAAGATGGCGACGGTCATAGCCACCCACACCAAGCTTCAAAACTGTTCTTCAGGATTCCTAGGTTTGACGTCATAGAAGTTACATCCATTTTTTTTCTTTTTCATAGAGTCTATGATTTGAACCCACCGGGGCTTCTATCAGATATAATACAACACTCAGCCAGGCAATGTGTCACAGCCATAATAACAACAACCAAAATACACATACTACAGCCACAATCACAGCAACAGCCACGTCATCCCATGACTACTGTCATAATCACAGCTACAGTCTGTCTTAGTATTCCCCGGCAGCGGTCATAGAAAAAGCTGGCTGAGCCAAAGCTCCTCGAGTTATCTGTCTCACTGCTTTATGGTAAAGACTTGTGCCTGAGCAGGCAAAGCTGACGATGCACCTAGTCATGCTTTGGTCACAACCAGCAACAGTCGAACATCTTACTATATCATAATACAGCTCAGTGTCTCTGTGTGGATGACACTGAATGCAATATCGAGATGGAACAAAAAAATTCCCACCGTTACTTTGCTGCTCTGTAGCTTCACCTTGGGGTTTTGAAAAAGCCTCACTGTAGCACATGCCATGACTGATGAAAACCATGCTGGTAGTGATTGCCTCATGTTCTCTTTATGTTGCCTTCATGTACTCCCTGTGCTTTTTCTCACAGTCATCATGGCATCCATAAATATGTTTTAATTCTTTTATGTTATTGTGAAAGAATTAGAGTCTCCATCAGGTAGTTGTGTGAGAGAGCTGTGTCTGTTAGAGAAGAATCCGGCTGCCTACCCGACCACAACGTGAAGCCACTGGGTCTCACTTCATTTACATTCTCAGCTACCCAAACACGTGGCTTTGTGAGGGGTTCATACTCCATAGGCATTTGGAAAAACACTGTCGTCACAGGCCTAATATGTACATGCCTGTCATTTATAAATGTTTCACATCATCTGTTCACGTCTCATCTGTCTCCTGAAACCCCAAAAAGCGATCTACTTTGAAAAAAGAAAAAAAAAAAAAAAGTGTTGTTCAGATTTTTGAATGATGAACTGGTTCCACGGGCACTTTGCAAACAATTTTAAAGCATTCTGCAGGAGAGCGCTGAGAAACTGTAAAACACAACCCTCGAGCTTTGACAGAGCAACAACTCTATCCAACTGTTTTATGACACCGTGACGGGTGTTGCATGAAAAAGTAGTCTCCCCTTTTGCAATACAATACTTCATCTGGATTTCTCGTTTTTGGAGCTTCGACTGCAGCTTTCAGATTGGTGATTGGATCAGATTACAGACACAGCGACAGCTGAGCACAGTCTACATGTGTGTGAGACCTGAGAGATGTATTGAAACGCACCCCAAAAGATAATGCCATGCATTCTTTTATAGTTGGCCTCATAATTACCCTATTCATTCAAATAATTCATTATCTGTCGTTTTTATCTTTGAATAAAATATCATATTTTTGGTCTCACGGATACATATCCCTGAATGTTCCTAACGGTCTCAAAAATTGGCCCATTCAAACATGTTTTAGACCATTTACATAACAGCTGGCCTTTGCCACTGAACTATTCAATCACAAATTCAGTGTCTTCACTCGGGCAATTAAGTACTTCAATTAGGAGAAGACGGCGAGTTTCAAGCTGTAACCTCCGGGGCTTAAAAAACAAGGCCAATGGCAGATGTGCCAAAACTGCATTTCTCTGAATGGCCATTTGAGGCTGTCTCCTATAGCAAGTCAATCACCACAGTAAGTAACTTTACAGCAGAAATAATTGTTAGCAGCCTGTACGGGGGATGAAGTTTTGTTAAACTCAACAGTTTAGATTGTAAGGCTGAAAGTTAGACATTAGTAAAAACCTGCCTTTGATCATGTATAACTTACTGAAGGTTCCAGGTAGGTGCCATGACAGGTTTGATGACCGGTTTCCGCAACCATGCTTCACTCAGCTCGTCTCAACTCCACCCCGGCACCACCCGTTTGACGGCCAGAAGCGCCAATTGAGCTTTAAATCTGGTTTTGAGGAAACCTATGGGTGATGAAGGCTACAGGTGCTGTTCTTATAAAACAGAAGAACAGACAGATTACTTACTGAGAAGTTAACCAAGTAATACTGCCACGAGAGAGAGAGGGATGACCTAATTGCCTCCCTCGTGTTGCTTCTTGGATCACTGGAGTTCATTCAGGACTATGGAAGTGTCGTAGGACAATCTTCTGCAAAAAACAAACAAACTCGACAAGCGACAAGTTCATCAATGTGAGAGGCACGCATTATAAAGACTCACTAACATCACCGATTTATACATGAAGTTAAGTTTACTCATCATGACGAGTACTACTTAGCTCCTGTGGACAGTTGTATAATGTCCTCTGTCCCTCTACAGAGAGATTTCTCAAATTTATCTTAGCTTGGGCCTGAAGACTTGACAGTTTTGAACAGAAAGTCTGCATTACAAAGGAAAGATGTGAGATTTTGAAGAAGTGTGTATTTACAGTAGGATGCAGCATTTTGTTTAATCAAAAACACTGTAGCATCAAAACCCCCAAAATGGTCTGCTTTAAGAAAACTGGTTTGTATTGAGTTTTGAAAGATGAACTAGGGGCGGCACAGTCGTGCGTTGTCGCCTCACAGGGAAAAGGTTCCGGGTTTGATTTCGGGCCTGGGCCTTTCTGTGCGGAGTTTGCATGTTCTCCCTGTGCCTGCGTGGGTTCTCTCCGGGTACTCCGGCTTCCTCCCACCGTCCACGCATCTCAGGTTAATTGGTGATTCTACAAATTGCCGTTAGGCATGAATGAGAGCGTGAATGGTGTTTGTTTCCGTCTGTCTCTATGTGTTGGCCCTGTGATTGTCCAGGGTGTACCCTGCCTTCGCCCAAAGTGAGCTGGGATAGGCTCCAGCCTCCCCATGACCCTGTTTAGGATAAAGCGGGTATAAATTATGGATAGATGGAAGATGAACTGGTTGCACAGGACACTTAAAAAACAATTTTTAAGTATTCTGCATTCCATTTCAATGTCTTTGGAGCTCTGCCTGACCGAGAGACTAAAAGTGAAGAAATCTTTATGGAATTGCAATATTAAACCACTGAGTATCCCTTTTGTATGGATTAGAAAGAAATATCTGTACCAAGGTCAATCACCGCAGCTTCTCATCTCGCAGTGTCTCAACAACACTGAAAAACATGTTGACACTGTTAACTGAAGAACATCATGCTTCAAAAATGTCTAAACACAGAGGATTTTGTGGTTAGAAGTGTAGCTGTTGCACCAGTTACAAACTGTGATGCTTAAATGACTCTTCTGGAAAACATCTTGTGAATGTCTGATGCTGAATAAATGAAGTGGTGTTTGGAACAGAGCTGGACAGCTGATTCAGCCAGGCCAGCGTATCAACAGATACTTCTTTTTTTGCAAATATTATTGTCCTGTGTACACAACAAGACACTGCAGCACAGAAATGTTGATTTTTCAGTTTAAGCTAAAGAAAACCTGCTCAATATGCATCTTGGTCACAAACTTTGGGGGGAAAAAATTGTATCAAGGTTGTTTGCTGAAAATAATATCATTATTTAAATATACTATTTGCAAGTAGACTTTTAAAACTCCCAAATATTAATACCAAAAATCCTTTGGCTATAAGGCTATGGTTTGGAGGTTGTTTGTTGGGCAACACACAGTATGTAAACATTGGAACAAATAGTTGATGTTGGACAAAGTAAAACAGCGCTGTTTTGTTATTTCCTCTGCACTGGGAAATGGACCTGAAAACTTTATACAAATTACCTGCATTAAACATATCAAACCTGCAAAGAAAACTGTCTGAACTCAAAAACAAACAGGTACACTGATGCACTTTATACATATTATATTTAATTATCTATAATGCTACATTGGCTTGCCCCCACCACAGTTCCTGATGTTATAGTATGTTACCATTGTGCTACATAACGACATCTCTTGCTCAGTGAATGTTGAATAGCCAGTATCCCAGAAATGTGTCATGTGTATCCTCAGTAATACTCTATTCTTGCATTAAATCAGAACATATCCTTTGATGTATGTATTTTGTCAGTATATAGTTTGTTTTGTTAGAAAACTGTTAAGGTTTTTGGAGGCCTTTTAAGAAAAAAACCAGACCACAGCAGTGATTTAAAATGTGACTTTAAATGTCATCCTCAGACTCGCAAAGACAGCCATAATATGCACTTATATAAAGCTGGAAAAGGCGGTTAATGTTATTATTGAAGTGGATTGAAGGAGGGGGGGGGGGAATGTTTAAAAATCTGTTTTGTCTTTCTTAATCTCTCTCAGCTGAGTTGAAGAAGCAGTTAGAGATGCGGAGGAGACAGCGGGCAGCTCATGGTGAGATCAAGCTGACGATGGATATTCTCACAGCGAACACGTGAACACGTGGACACGTGAAGCAATGAAATGCATCACAAATATCTTGACATGCAGACAGTCAACACCTAAAGTCTCAACTGTTTTGTTATGTCTTTTCGATATTGAGCTCCTCTCAGACAGGAGAGGTAAACACTGAAACACATTGTGGCTGCTCTTGTTCTGTATGTGCATCAGTAGGCCACTTCAAAGCTTTCGCAGTAGGCGTCACTGACTGAACGCTTAGTGACCAAAGACTGGGCGGCACAACTCGAAGGCTCCTTCAATTACTCTATTCCGACTGTTTTGATCAGTGACACAAATGCTTTGATGAGGAAATCTGGTTGCAAAGCACAGAGACATCTCCCTCAAATTCAGGGACCAAAAGGCTTTTTCTTGTTATTTTGAGTCACGCATCAGAGAAAACTTTACAGCAGCCTGGGTTCTATTATCCAGGACCAAACATTGAAAGCAATATACTCACTTGTACAAAGACTTACAAACTTCTGGATTTCAAACAGAAAATGTCTGTATTTGTCATTTTATATTCTGTATAGTGTGTCCACATTTCTACCTGTCTTTAAATCCTTTGTCGATCCCTCTGCCTATCCAATTACACTACAGGTGTCATAGGGAACGTTGAGGAGGAGTATGACCAAGTGGAAGAAAACCTGTGCAAACACATTGAGCAAGAAAAAACAACGTGAGTTGTGGTGCATTTGAATGAATTACCATACCAAATGTTTTCATAGTTTCTCCCAAAGCCCTGTTCGGATTGATTGGACACAGCAGATGCTGTGAGACTGTGGACAAAAGATGAATTCGGTGTTGCTAACATCTCCTGTCAGCTACAAGAGCGCCGTTGGCCGTTTAAAAGGGTTGAGAACGGAGATTGAGCATCTGCAGCTGTTGTTGGAGAGGGCAAAGGTCAAGCTCCAGAGGGATTTCCATAAGTGGTGGAGCCAAGAAGCTTCCTGTGTGCAGGTGACTGACCTCACCTTTCTCTAGCTATCTGTGACAAAACCTCATAAAGCTTCTGTGTGCATGATTTAGTGGCCGGTCTAGTGTGTCAAAGATGTGACGTGTGTGGCTTTTCTCTTCATTTTTGTCTCATTTATGGATGTTTTGTGTGTTTTCTGAATACCGGTCACCCTGGACCTGTTTGTGTGCGTGTGTGCGTGTGTGCGTGTGTGTGTGTGTGTGTGTGTGTGTGCGTGTGTGTGTGTGTGTGTGTGTCAGTTTCTATGCATGCGTCTTTGACTCGGGAGGCACCAGTGTGACCCTTGCAGCCTCTGTTCAACATCATGCTGAATGGGCCCTGGCGGGAAGATGTGTAGGAGGCAAATACACTGACATCCTTTTTTACAGAATTCCCCGTGACCCGAACAAGAGCCCGAAGAGCAGCTCGGAGGAAACACAGCTACGGCATCCATGCGTAGCGTCAGCGGTTACTCTTAACAAGAGCAGAATGTCCACGAGGATTCACAGTAACGCAGTGGGGGGGGGGGGGGGATAAGGAACAGATCAGTTTCTATTTTCAGTTGGAAATGGTGCTCAATTGTGTCCGTGCTGAAATACTTTGGACTTTACAGCATGTTGAAAGCTTGGAAAGAAAGATGACTTGAAAATTCCCAATTTACGTACAACACCGACTTCTAAAGAACGCTCTCGCACTCGCTCACACACTTTGCTTGGCCTTCGACGGCTGAAACCAACCACAAAGCAGACGTTATGCGGCAACATCTGACGAGCAGACACTGCTGGCGGCCGCTCTCTGGTTTTGATCTAATGATGCTGAGAAGAATATCTCACTCACATCTGAGCAAAGTTTGGGGAATGTATCACTGAATGACAAATGGGAAGAAGAGGAAGTCTGACAGACAGGCCTTACATGTGCAGTTTTAGCTCTCGAAGCAGGAAGCAGATCATTTTTTCTTGCCAGCATACAATATATCCAACAGCTTTGTTTGACCATTTAATGTTCTGTTTTTACACGGCACACATGTAATCACTTAGACTTTCAGTAAGACATATGATAGCGCTCGAGGACCCACAATACCTGAGGTCCTCTGTTCCCTCAAAACATAAGACACATATGGCCACGCTGTGTTTAACCATCATCAGCAATTGAATGGTGTTTTTCTTGAGAAGTGTTTTTAGAACTATTTAACTCATTTTTCAATAATTGTGACTAGGAATCTGAGTCAGCCTCCGCACCCAGATGTCACACAGGATCGCCACATGGAACCTTGCTGCCATTATCGCCCGACACTCCAGGATTTCGGTGAGACATTTTCTCGGGAGGGATGTAAGAGCTGTCTGCTTTTTCTGTCTGTCCTTCTGTCCTTCCTACCCTGCAGCAGATGGAAATGGACACACTTTTGTATGTAGTTGTCACGTCGTTGTCTACTTAGCTCATTGGTTACATACAGTAACAAGTAGAAGAAAACAGCGTCCCCTGACTCGTTTCTGTTCAAATCGTTCATTTTGAATGGCTTTTGTTTACCGGCCAGCGACCTGCAACTCCTCAGTGCTCGCTTCCACGGAACATCTAACAGATGTGAATATTTCGATAGATAGATAGATAGATAGATAGATAGATAGATAGAGAGATAGAGAGATAGAGAGAGAGAGAGAGAGAGATAGATAGATAGATAGATAGATAGATAGATAGATAGATAGATAGATAGATAGATAGATAGATAGATACGTTATTAATCCCACAAGGGGAAACATTTTTCGCTACAGCAGCATTATAGGTACAGGAAAGCAATAAAACAACAGAGTAAAAAATATTAAATATAAAAATGCACAGTATATACAATAAAATAGAATATATGTCATTGTGTGTGTTTGCTTCACAAATTGTAGTGATATTAGCAGGAAGAGAGGCTCACACCATAGTTTACCGTTTAGCAATGCTACAGATGGTATCTGACATCTCATATCTGACACGAGTCTGCCAGGATGAAGGCTTTCATGACAAACAATGTACCACGTTTACAGAAAAAAAAGACCACATTCACAACTGAGACTAGAGTAAAGACAATGTCCTGCATTGAGTTTACAAATGTCTATCTTTTAACATTACTGCATGTTAGAAAAGCTTTTTCTTGGCAGACATGATGCACGTGGAAACTAAAAGTGGGATTCTTGTGACAGTGGGGATGTTCACTCAGGAGGCTGTTCAGTCTGTTTTGTGGAGTTTCTTTCAGCACCATCACACCTGTAGTTAAGACTCACAACGCTGCTCTCTTTAGTAGCTTGGAAACTCACAGTCTTATAATTGGCAGGTGTTGCTTGTGGCAAAAATGTACACACACTTGTAATCACTTGTAATTGGTTCACTTATTTCCTGCCACTTTTTTTGTGTGAATTGATTAAACTAATTAAACAATAAGACATTACTTCCGTATCTTGTGCTGGAAAGTCCTGAAAATATTTGACATCATATTAATAATTCAGGCTATATTCTCCGCGTTACTTTTCCATCACACTTTGGCCACTACAGTATGATCAAATCAAATTATTGGCCTTATACTGTATTATATATGATCTTAAAAACTATGGTTAAACTCTATTACCTTTGCAGAAACCCTGTGTAAAAGATGTTCAGAGTGCAAACTACTTTGCATTGTAACTCCCTCTTGTGGTTGAGAGAAGCACATGCATGTGATGAAACTAAGAAACATAGATTCATATGGACTTTAACGGTGTATTCCACCTAAATATAAAGACACAGTTCTGTAAGATTACGCTGTCAGAGTCTTGCTCTGCTAACTTCTATTGTGCTCCTGGTCTGAGCAGTTCGGTCAGAGACTCTCCAGCAGGCCGAGACCCAAATCCAGACCGCTCACTCTCTTCTGTTCAAGATCTCAGGTCAGTCCAGTGTCACGTAATCTCTTATTTGTTTGTAAAATACTTCTGGATTATTCTACATGTTGCCATATGTTTCTCATCACCATAAAATGAACATGATTGCATTTCTGTGGATTTCAGAAGCATACCTCCTTCACCAGCTGTGCTCGCCTGGCATGACAAGTCCGGGGATGGGAAGGTGGCTGACTTCACACCATCTTCTGAGTGGAGGTAAATGAAACACTGGTCTGTCCATTCTCAGTGTTCCAAAGGGGCTTCCAGACTCTTTTCTAAATCTTTGATTAGAGATTCACATATCCAGTAAGTAAATTTTAACTCCTAAAAGCTTTTGGTTAATTTGTGCCTCGAAAGAATACGTTTGTGAAAATATCCTCATCCTAAATTCAGCCTTTAACATGTTTGGGAAAAACCTTGTGCTTGTGATTGAGATTACACTTGAGAAATCAGTCATTTCTGTGGCATTTTAAATCAGATCAGGCCTGTTTTTTGTTTTGTTGTTTTTACCTGAGAGCAGCAAGAACTTCAAATAGACCACAAATGACTGTTAATTACATTTTAGTGTATGCGCAAGTACATACAACACAGAAGCATATCCTATATGCTCTTAAATCTATATGTACGGCCTGTAGCTGTAGATTTTATGGCTGTGCGGTGTTTTCTCACCACTTATGAACACGGCCATAAATTTTTATATTTCTGTGAAGTAACGTCTACAAACTCCGTCAACAAATCAAAGACTTTGGGTCCCACTTGAACACTGCTGCTGAAACTACCTTTTTACAACCACAATAAAACACAGCTCGTATGCTTTTGTTCCTCTCCAGCAACCACGTGTAGCACAGAGAGACTATTGTTTCATTAAAAAAAAAAGGCTTTATAATATGGGGACCTCTTACCTGTTAAAGTTTTTTAGTGTATTTGATTTAAACTTTTGGAACCTGAACAGTTAAAACATTTTCACAGCACTGGTGCTCAGAATGGTAAGTGGGTGGGAATTTAGACTGCCGGATCACTCCTTCAAGTTCAGCGCAATATAAAGTTTGTTATATGTATAAAAATTATCTGCGTGTGCATTGCAGAGCTCTTGCCTCCACTACACTCGCATCCTCATCTATTCCACTGACTGGAGATCAGCAAGCTGATGCTGACATCCTGGCCTTTGTCAGGGCCAGACAAAACCTTCTCAGTAAGACAGGTAACACACACACACACACACACACACACACACACACACAACCAGACAGTGAAAACAGTATGCTGTTCACCGGCCTGTCAACACTGCCCTCTGGTGGTGTGATCACTTTACAACAGAGGTGTCCAAATTCTTTCATTAAAGGGCCAAATATTAATCCTGATGGAGGACGGTGGGCTGAAAATACATATTTATGTTAGGTTAAATCACATTTCATTAAAATGTAATATTGTTTACAAAAATGTTTATTTTAAATATAAAATCTAATTTCAGAATAGATAAAACATTAGTCATTATTCTGTTTCATCGTAATTTTATTACTTTGCAGAAATTATTGTCAAAAGCTTAAAGCAGCCATATCTTTTTTCTTTTTTGGGGGGAGGGGGGGGATATAAGTACAAGAACAAATTAAAGTGAGGGTCAAAAGTGACCCGCGGGCCCCAAATTGTGCAGCTCAGCTTTACAACAACGTTTAGCTTCTTTCTTTTTTTTTTGCATTTCACAGTTTATATCCATCACTAAATATTTACATATAAATATATCTGCAATATATTAGATTGGGTTTTCATTAAGTTATTCCATAGCAGGGAATGTGTCTAAATGATGATGATTACCCAGATCCTAAGATTTCAGGCTCGGCAAACTGTTCTCCTTTTAGCAGCTTCACCACATCTACTGCACCGCTCAGACTAACCCAGCTTTGCCCTTTCGTGGCTCTTCTCCATCACACACGTACACTTGGTCTTCTCCTCGCTCTCCGATCCTCTGACCCTCGTGGAGTTGCTTGCTTTGGCAGACGGTGAAGTGGACTTGGCTGTGGTGTGGTTCGCCACTAGATATCCAGAGCGGCTGAGGTCATGTGAACAGACAGAATCATGGCCAAATGTGCACAGACACCAGACAGAAAAATAGTCTGTGCGCATGTGTTCTTTTCAAAATGTATTTCTTTCATTTTGTTTCCTTGTTTCTTTGTTTCTTTGTTTCTTTGTTTCTTTCTTTCTTTCTTTCTTTCTTTCTTTCTTTCTTTCTTTCTTTCTTTTTTTCTTTCTTTCTTTCTTTCTTTCTACCGAAACATACAAGCTGTCAAAGTGGTTAAGTCTCGATCAAGAAGCATCCAATAAGACAGTAATTAGTGGTTATCTGTTTCTAGATCAGGACTTGGGAAACCCACATAACTCATGGCAATCTGTGTGTGTGTGTGTGTGTGTGTGTGTGTGTGTGTGTGTGTGTGTGTGTGTGTGTGTGTGTGTGTGTGTGGTGGATAATCTTATTTTCTATTATATTTTCCAAATACTGGATAACCAATCAGGTTGTGCTTTTCTGTATTTCAGGCCTTCGGCAGTGATAAGAAGCTCTAAAGAGGCCTGTCGTCGTTTGACTGCATGTTAAACCTTCACATCTGCTCGGAGAAAAAATTATCCCAAAAATATGTATTTGACTTCTTCCAAAAACTTGCCACACATTCTGTCTTATTCATGCACTTATTGACCTCCTGGAGATGTTGCCAGTGATAAAATGGGCATCAGCGTAAATCACAGCGTGCCATTTGTTCCCAACAAATGTTGTCTCAAGATGTCAGAGGAAGGAGCGGACTATCGGAAACCGGTTGGCTCCAGAGTGTGCATCTTGTAACTGTCTGCTTTCTTTTTTTTTTAGAATCAATTTTTTTGGGGGAAAAATGTAAAAGGTGTATTTTTATACAATTTCCACAAAATCAAAAGTAAATGAATTGTAATATGTTATAACTCATAAGGTTTTACTTGGATTCTTTGGCTAAAGTTACTTCTGAGTTTCTTCACTTGTGTACTTGGCAAAAACAAACACAGTATCAGCTGATTGGTCCCTCCACTCCACCCAGTCTGCCTGTTCTGTACACTGCTTTACATGTTTGTGTGTATAGTCTCAGTTGCTTCACAAAGTTAGTTTTCTTTTACTATTAGTAATGCTAAATCTCTTACTCAAAGTTCTTCTTTTGTAGTAAATGGCAATAGTGCTTTGGCAGCTACTGTGGAATTCAGCTGGACAATTACCCAAGAAATTGGACTTCCTTATGTGATTGTTCACAAATGTCAGCCATGAAGGGTATCAGCCCATGAGTAGTCAAATTTATTCCACATGGGAATAATTCCATGCTTAAATCCAGCCTTAGATACATTCTAAAATCCTTTAATCAAAAGTTGACTGTGGTCTCTCTAATTGTCAAGTATTGTATATGAGATGAAAGTCAAAGTCGACATTATTGTGAAGTCACCATATGTACAAGACATACAGAGAGATTTTAGAAGTTAAATGAGTTATCGTGCAATGGTTTTAATAATGGATTGTCCGGTTCTTAAAATATCCACATGAGCTCACTGTTGTTCAAGGACACAGGGAGGTGGAGACTTTCCCAGCATGCACTGGTCCACAGGCCTCCTGTCTGTACAGGGTTTCCTGCAGATACAATATTTGAATTCCAAATACTGTTAGAAACATGTCTTTGAACTGAACATTTATTTGCGGATGCTCGCAGTCAGCGTTGGTAAGATTTTAATTTATAGTTCAGTGTATGTAGTGTCAGTCACACAAAGTTGCATGAAGTTAATTAACAGCATTGGACTGGTAAATGTGTGACAGTTTACCTTTATATCGTTTTAACTAACACTTCCTTATACGCAGTGGGAGTCTTGACAGCATTCACCGGTGTTCAGAATCTATCTTGAGTCATCGCTGCATATATTCCTGAAGAGAGGCAACCTGTCAATCTGTTTGCATGGCTTTGCATTGATTTGTTTGACAGATGACACGCAGCTGCACACTTTGCATCTGGGCTGAGTTGCCTTGGAGAAAGTACTTCTCTGCCCAAGTCATCACTCACTATCTGTTATTTCTCTCAGTCACTTCAGTGACTTCTAAACAGCAGCAGTCTAGTTTATTTAGAGTCCACCATACACACCCACGGACCATTTCATTAGGTACAGTTTGCTAGTGCCGGGTGCTGGAATCCATTCGAGGCACAGCGAGTTTATTGTCATGTTTAAGGAAATCAGTGCTGTGTTATCCTGCTGAAAATATCCATTAAAAGATGTTGTACCCTGTGGTAAGGGGATGGGCATGGTCAGTAACGATAGTCAGGTAGGCAGTAGTGTTTAAAAAAAAAAAAAAAAAATGCTCAGTTAGTACGAAGGGGCCAAAGGTTACCAAGAAAACCTTCCCGCAGCATCAGCAGCCTGAATTACAAGGCAGGGTGTGATCCGTGCCTTCATGTTGTTCACACCAAATTTTAATCCCGACATCTAAATGTCGCAGCAGAATTTATCAAAGCAGGTAAAGTTTTTCCCCGTCGTCCGTTGTCGAGTTTTGGTGAGCTCTTCCCCACTGCTCCAGCACTGCTGCATGTGTAATTTGTGATTTGTGATGACTAAATATCAATATTGTGGGTGTAACTTGTTTCCTTTGCATTCCACCTAGTCAAAACAAATTCAGTAATTCCATCTTAAAATTTTATATATAAACTTTTTTCCTAATATTTCTCGCAAAATTGGCAGTGCATATCACATTTCATAACATGTGGTGTTATACGTTGCCCTTATAGCATTCTCACGGTTCAACCATATTCTAGGTACACTGGTTCTTCACCTCAGACAGTAGTTTGGAATGTTCCCAGACGAGCAGTGACAAGATGTCTACGTAGACCCGTTGAAAGTTGGAGCTTTTCTTCACGTCCTCTCGTGCGTTTTGAAGATGCTGGCTTTAGTGAAGTCAGAACGGCGTCAGGTTCTCCCTTGAGGCTTCTTTCAACTCTTTGGTTTATGGCTCTCCATCAAGCAGCGCACTCTGCACCTCTCCAAAATGTCATCTCATTCCTCTCCATCTGACCATAAACAGTGTTGGCTCCTCGTTGTGGCGGAACATGTCTCGTGATTGTTTTAGCAGACTTCTAGGACTCAGGAAAAAAAGGGAGCTTTTAAAGTGATGCTGCTTCAACTTGTCCATACTTGATTAAATAAAAATGGATCTCCTTTTGGCTTGATTCAAACTATAACGTCATGATTGTGTTCACTGCAATTTCTACACAGCGCGGCAGTTCAGGAATCCAATCATTTGCGGTTGGACTACATTTTCCACAGGTTTCCGATTCAAACAATAAAACCAGCTCTGCGATGCAGATCCCATTGAAAGGCTCTGGTATAAGCACTCCACAAAGGCAAGTCCTTAAACAACCAATGACAGTCAGGTAAAACATTAACTTTTGTTCTGCTGACAAGATGCTGCCACTGCTTCCTTATTAGTGGAAACAGGTGAAAGTGTGTGTGTGTGTGTGTGTGTGTGTGTGTGTGTGTGTGTGTGTGTGTGTATCCAGATGTCACGCTAATGGAGGAGAGGAGGTTGATCGTCACCCGAGCAACCCGTGAATCAACATCCACGCTGGTCTGACCAACCCGAGCGAGAGCATGACCCTTCCAGAGAGAGTGGGACACGGCTTTCCCAAACATCAACCTTTCTCTGCGTTGCTGGGATGAACAGCTGGCTGTGAGAGCTCTGATAACCGTCTCTCGTGTTTTTCCACACTTTCCACAGTTTTGTCTTTTTTTTTTTTTTTTTTTTTTTTTGGAGCAGAATGCCTCAGTCTACAGTGACGGACGTTTTCGTCGGGGAACCGTGTATGAAATCTGTGCATTTGATTGAGACTTTGACTGTTGGTCTTCTCTGAAGTGAAGAACCAGTTTTTGCGGCGATTGAGCGTCAGTGTTTTGTTTCCTCTCTGCAGGAGGTTGATGGCGAGCTTCCAGTTGATCCGTGTCAAACTGAGCCGGACAGCGCTTTTGGCTCTGGCCCACTTCACATACCTGCTGGTAGGGGCCAGCATATTTCGGATCCTGGAGCGGGAGGCTGAGAGCAACAACCGAAACCACTTCCAGCTGGAGAAGTTGAATTTCTTAGTTAATTATACGTGTCTGGATGGACAAGCCTTGGAGAAGTTTGTTCAGGTTTTCCTTCATGTTTTTCACACTCTTTAAGGAATGTTTAAGACTTTGTCTAAAACCGGTTAAATTGTGCTAAATTTGTACCTAATTGGACCTAATTGTTTACAAGTGGGTACGTGCAAATCCCTGAGTAAATATGTTAAAGAAAAGAGCTTGTTAAACACTGAGAAAGATACATTTTCTAGTGTTAGATATGGTAATAAATGATATTACAGTCATTTGACCTAATTAGTCAATAAGTGTGATGATCCCAAACATTTGCCAAAGTAAATACTGGCTTCACTTTCAGGGTCAATTTCCTCTTTTACAAATGTTTAAATGTTGAAGCTGAGTTGGACCTAATTTTGATTGTGTGAATATTTTTATTGTGTGACGTGTGTGTTTGCGTGCAGGTGATTTTAGACGCCTGGGAAAAGGGAGTGAATCCCTCAGGCAACTCGACAAACCCCAGTAACTGGGATTTTTTTAGCTCCTTCTTTTTCGCAGGCACAGTCGTGACAACTATAGGTGAGCGTCTCCGATGTGAGGTTTCAGTTTGATCAGTCCAGGGTGGCCACGTGGCTGCTAATAATCCCCCCCCCCCTCTCGTCTGCTTGGCAGGCTACGGCAACCTCTCCCCGAGCACCGTGTCCGGTCAGGTGTTCTGCGTGTTTTACGCACTGTGTGGGATTCCGCTCAACCTGGCGTTCCTCAAACAGCTTGTGAAGTGTCTCACCGTCCACCTCGGTCGACTGGAGAGGGGAATGGTGTCGGTTGTTCCTCACAAGGTTTCTGATAATACGTGTCCGTTTTCCTCAGAAAAGTCCCATTTGTTGTATTTTTGGTTTCCATAATGCAGCAATCACATTTGACAAGCACTGCCTTACCCAACTGATACATACAGGTGAAACCTAAAAGTACTCTGACCTGTTCTTTCCCAGCAAGCCGTCGAGGCTCTGGCGGTGAGTTTGTTTCTCCTCACTGGCAGCCTGCTGTTTTTGGTCATCCCTCCTCTGCTCTTCAGCTACGTGGAAGGCTGGACGTTTGGCGAGGGCTTCTATTTCGCCTTCATTACCCTCAGCACGATTGGTTTTGGAGATTATGTGGTGGGTGAGTAGAGAGAACGAACAACCGCTAACGTGGTGGAAAGACCACAGCGGTCACGTCTGTCAAATTAAAATGTCTATTTGATTAATTTTGTAATTTTACACCTCCGACATACAGTTGGCCTACTGTAGAAACATTCATGTGAATTCTAACTCCCTTAACATGTTCTAACGAGGTGTTTTTCCCCCTGTAGGGACCGACCCGGACAAGGAGTACATCTCTCTTTACCGCAGCCTCGCAGGCATTTGGATCATCTTTGCCCTCGCTTGGCTTGCTCTTGTCCTTAATATGGGAGCCAGAATAATGGAGCATTTGGTGGTTCTGACTCATCCAGGCTTTATGAAACAGGAGGAGGAAGAGGATGTGTCATCCAGGAAACTGGAAGGCACACAAAAGATATGACAACGGACTGTAGACAGGACCGTCAATAGAAAATATTGACCTGGTAGAATATATTGTTGTTTTCTGTACAGGCTGTGTTACAATAGGCAGTCCAGTTAAACAAAACAAAAAAACAAAAAAACGGATGTAGAGGCTCATATTTTTTTGTTCGGAAAAACAGATGCGTGTGATATGCGCCCATGTTACAACTATCCATTCTGTTGTGTTTAAAGTGGAAAAAACATTCTATGTACTTTGTTTGCAATTCTACCTCAATTAAGCCAAAGAGTTAGTGCGGTACACTCTCAGTAAAAGATGTGTTTAATCAGGTGTTGCATCCGGTATGGATCGTTACATTTTTCCACTCAATTGTGAATAACTGCTGTAAATTGGTGGTGGTTTTTTTTTTTTGCACTCCTGTTTGTGTACTTTTAATTCCCACCTGAATGATATTCAAACAGAAACCAAAGATCTGACATATTTAATGTGCATAAAGCCACATAATGTAGGTGTGTGTGTGTGTGCGTGTGTGTGTGTGTGTGTGCGTGTGCGTGCGGGTGCGGGTGCTCGTGCGAGTCCACATCTGCACTTGTGTACTGATGGGAAACTGCAGTGAATTGAGCAAAGAGGGTTATCTTAAACAAACACATTCATCAAGATGGTGATGTGAGCTGGAAAAAGGAGGACGGGTGATGCCGCCTGTTGCGTTTTTTTGTTTTTTTTTCTCGAAACGGGTCAAATGAAATGCAAACACAACTGAAACTACGTTTTTATAAATATGTCAAACCAAGAAGAACAACTCTGTAAACTCCTCATGGTTCATTTCGGCCTGAAACACCAACAGTGATCTGGACTACAGGGGTTCAATTACAATAAGATCGGTACAGGACATTGTTAAATGTACAGTTTGAGGCGAAAGTAATGCTGATTTGCATTCTTGTCTTCTTTGTGTTCTATCTTTCTAAGCTGTTGCTTTTTATGTAAATACATACATATTTCATAACCAACTTAACAGACCATTCCAGGCTATTACCTGAAGCAGGGAAGGTATAAAAGACAACTGGTTGCCTTTATTTCGGTGTGTGGTGTTGGTGTTGGTGTGCTCCATTATGTACTGCTCAGCATCAATAAATGCCACTGCTGGTGTTTTGAGTTGCACCTCAGTCTCATGCCTCTCTGTCAAACACTTAAAGCCATCGCCAATAATACTGACACATAGTCATCACCTTACACTCCACCCTGTGCTGCAGTCTCTCCCTCGTCTTTATTTTGCTCCTCCAGATTTGCATGTCGGGCCAATGTAGTTATTGAGACAGTGTCGGAGGATGTTCATTTGCCTGCGATGCCCGAGAGACAGGTACACCCTGAGTCATCTCTGCCGCCAGCTGGAACGTTTGAGACGCTCAGCTTGCCTGGATCCTCAAGTTTAGACAAGGGAGCCAAGATGGGAATAAAGGAAATTTTCAATTTGGCCTGGGTGCCCTCCATCCTCATGCTCGCCGTGGTTTACGTGACCTACGTGCTGATCGGCGGGGTGGTGTTTTGGAAGCTGGAAGGAGAACTCGGAAGGAAGGACAGTAGCGCGTTACTGATGAACAAAAAAAAGCTGCTTTTGACGTACACCTGTCTGAACCAAGAAGGGTTGGAGGCCGTGGCTCAGGTGAGGCACACAAACACAACACGAAAAGAAATAAATTCATTAAAAAAAAAAAAAAAAAAAAATTTAAATCCCAGTCAAGCTGTGGGTTTTCTCTCCACTGTATTTACATTTAAACCACAACCGTACCCCGTTTACAGTTACACATTTCTGAAAGGGGGAATTTTAGCATCAATGAGCATTCAAAGCTGCTTCGACAAATTGGTGCTGCTTCTCTTTAGTTTCACGTTATGTGACATTATAAATATTTTTAGTTGGATCACTGAGTTTACAGCAACATTCATTGTTGAGTCAGACATTGGAAGAATGTACTGTGTACTGTGCCTACAAGCTGGTGAAAGCGGCTTAATATATTTCCCAAAGGCATGCATTTGATAAAGTTTTCATCTAATTGGTATGTTTATTTTATTTACTCTTTATTTTTGCAGGAAGCAAGTTGCTAATTTGCATCTGTTGTCCCTGGTCAGGTAGACCAACCAAAAAAAGAAGAAAATGACCATTTATTTATTCATATGTGCCAACAAAATATTTTTTTCTGACTTAAAATATGTATAAGATTTTCAACACTTTGTATTTTTTTTTTTTTAATCTTCACCTCAATAATCAACAGCAGTAGTGAGACAAGCTGAGGTCCGTTCTTAAACTAGAACAGTAACCTAACCTGCTCGTGGGAACATTTTAAGCAACAGAGGACCATTTGAAATAACTAATGAGGTCAAAATAAAAAACAAAACATTTCATTACTCTGAATCCTATTTGAAATCTTGACTGGTGTTTAGGAGGCAAAGGCGTCCATGCAAATACCAGCTTGCCCTGCCTTTCAGCGCTGCACGTTCTACTTTGCCTATAAGTAGGCCTGACTTGATTTATACAACAGCTGCATCTTCTTCTTGGAAACTCATGAGGTTCATTTAAGCCACTCATTTCCTTCTAGATGAATGTGCACATTATGTTGCACTTCATTTCCAGAATTTAAATAAAACACATTGAAGAACAATTGGCTGAAGGTTCTTCCCAGTAATGTGAGAGAAGCTGCTTTGATTTGCATTGTGTAAAAACAAATCCAAGCTGGCAGTAAAGTTGATATGCGTGCCGCCACACAATTATGCAGAGCATTTAGACAAAAAAAAAAAAAAAAAAAAGCCTTCCTGTTTTCTTGTGAAAACATTTTCCACACCAGAGTGGCATTTGGAAGTATTTCATCATAACTTTAAAGTCCTAGATAATAAGACCACCGGTCTCAGGCCGTTATGCATTACTTAGGTGTTTCCTCACATTAGTGTTGAGTCCTGAACACAGTGGTGAGAAGGGATTCCTCCGTGTCCTGCTGTCAACTGTGATGCATTGACCTGAATACCCCCAGGATGTTCAAATAAGCCGAAACAAATTGGATCAATACATGCAGGAGTTACATAACTGTGAGTCATAAAGTCTGATTCAAGTCCATGGTAGATAATGTTCTTTTATTTTCAAAAAAATAAGACGACAATGATAGAAAAAGTTGGTGAGTTTTATTTTTTATTTTTATATATTATTATCTTACATTTTTATTTTAGGTTGTTCAAGATTCATCAAAGGCGGGCCTAAGTTTGAAAAGCAACTACAGCACGGACGGCTTCTGGAAATTCACCAGCTCAGCTGTGTTTGCCGCAACCGTGGTCACAACCATAGGTTAGACATCAGACGATCAAACACAAGAGATTTGCACCCATGTCACATAAACACTGACGCCAATAAGGTCAATATACTGTAACACTGAACTTTAAATTGCATGTTGTAGTGAGACTGAGCACAGTTCTTCTTCCCCCGCGGTGAGATGGCACACTAACAGTTTACAGTTTTTCAGGCTACGGGAACATGAGTCCTAGTTCCACAGCCGGCCAGATCTTCTGTGTGTTCTTCGCACTGTTTGGCATACCACTCAACATGGTGATGCTCAACAGAGTGGGCAAGTACATGCTCGCCATAGAGAGGAACATCTCTGAATTCATCGAGGAGAAGACCGGGCGCAAGGTGATGAAGTGTCGACCGCGTGTTTTGTCCCTTCAAGTGAAAACGATCCCTTGGAACGTGTCTAACACCACTTCTCCGTCTCCCGTCTTACTGCAGAAGTGTACACGCTTTTTTGTCCACCTGGTGTCTTACCTCTGTGGCGTGGTTCTCTTCTTCATCGTGCCCATGACTGTGTTCCAGCTGCACGAGGGCTGGACCTTCTCCCAGGCCATCTACTACTGCTTCATCACCCTCAGCACCATCGGCTTTGGAGACTTTGTGGCAGGTACAGCACGGCGGTCGTTGAAAAAAACAAACCGATTCGGTCTCAAGACGGTGCTACCTTGTGAGAATCTTGACTGCAATATGAATTTTATTATATAAGGACATATTTTGATGTGCTTTTCAGACAATAACCCAGACAGAGTATACCCAGAGTGGTACAGCGTCCTCATGGCCTCGTGGATCTTCTTTGGCCTGGCCTGGCTGGCGCTGGTCATCAACCACTCCATCGACATCCTGGAGCGGCTCAACACGCACTTCAAACAGTGGTGGCTTCATCAGAAGCCGGGGAAAGAGTCGGGCAGCGCTGACAGTGACAACCCTGACACACAGGTGGAAGAGGAAGATCAGATCAAGAAGTAGCCGATAAGACCGTAATCTACAAAACACGGGGGAGATTTCAATAAATCCATTTACGGTAGTTATAGAATTATGTGTCGAGATCAAGGCTTGTGAAACACACATAGGCCTAAGTCACGGCAGTCTGTGTGTGTGTGTGTGTGTGTGTGTGTGTGTGTGTGTGTGTGTGTGTTATCAGACTGCTGTAAATGCGGAGTCCTTAACTGTCACTGAAATACCGACTCATTTTTGATGAGTCAGGTTTGATTTCTTTTTTACTCTAAGCAATCCTCTCATACTGTTTAAACTACAAACTAGTGACTCATGTTAATCTATCTGGTAAAAAAAAAAAAAAAAAAAAAAGCCTCTGAGGCTTGATGTTTAGAGAAAGACTCAGACTCAGCACTTCCTCTGCTCCGTGTCTGTCTGTGGGTTAGAGGACAGTGGGGCAACTAATGTGGGTCCGTCTGATCCTCTTCTCAGCATGTTACTGACCACAAACCAAATCATTTGCCAGCTTGGTCGCCTTTTGCAATTGTCTGTCTTAGCCACGGACGGACTTATTGAGGTGCATTTAAATGACTAGATTGTGCTTCGCTTAATATATGTACTCAAATGACCCAAGAGGTTCAGGCACAGAGACCTTTTAAAAAGTCTGTCGTTTATCATGATTTGTTAAAAATGTACATTGTTATCAACAATTTCAACAGGTGGTGGTGTTTCTGTATTTAATAAATATATTACAAGTCAAATGCACAAAAAAAAAAATATATATATATACATATATATAATGTACTTTCTATTCAAATTCATTCAATTTGAATGTAATATGAATTGTCCAAGACAACATTCAAATATTTACAGTCCTAGAGTATTTAGTAGAGCTTGGCTCATTTGTGCTGAAATGATCTTTTTATCCACTAGGTGGTGGTACTGCCCCAACAGTGGAAAAATGATCCATTTAAAACCAGAAGCAAAGCAGCAAATGTGCACTGTATATGAAGTAGTCTTGTAATCCAACAAACTAACTCTGTTGATCACGTCAACACTGTAAATTTGTGTACATATGTCAAAATTTAATATAAGCAGCCCCATATACATTCTTTAGCAATAAAGATATTTCTGTCTGATGTAATTTCTTGTACTATTTCCATCATTAAATAAATGTGTGTCATGTGTTTGTTCCTTTGCGTTGCGTTTCCCTTCACCATGGCCCACACCAGAATACCACAATATGACTTAGCAGCAGTCAGGCGTGCAAACGCCTCTTGAGGCTCATATATTACAGAGCAAGTCAGGCAACACCGAGGAGGAGTGAATGACAAAGACAGAAGGCAAACAGCAGGGACGAGAGAATGGAAAATGAGAAAGAGCTGGAGAGATGGACGGCAAGAAAGAAGAATAACTTTATGATAAAAAAATAAATAATAAAAAAAGGTATTTGAGGCAAAGTGCAAAATACCAGACTGCAGACAAAAGGCAGTGAAATGATTTTGTATTTTTTTTTCTGTGACAGTATGGAAATAATGAAGGGGAACCGAGGGGAAGCGGCAGGACTGTGACTGTTGGACAACAAAACGCCACATACCTGTTTGGCCACGGTTCAATGAGGATTGAGTATGTGTGAGGAGACTGGTGCCTCACTTGCTCCTGCATGCTGTCCACAGAGGATAATAACCCTGAAATTGAGGTTCCAAATATGTGCTTTGGAAATAGCCCAATAGTCGATTTCTATTTGTGCTTCTAGCTTTGCATAATTCAAGGGACCTGTAGTGAAGAAGTTACATTCAACCTGCTGATGTTTTATGGGATAAACAATGTTTGATTAAAACTAGGTCTGGTACCCAACTTGTCTGATGTATCCACACTTTCTGGATAAAAAAAAAAAAAAAATGTTGTGAACAGAATTTGCTTTTTGCAAAACGCTCCTCCGCAAAAGGATGAGAAGTTAGCACTTAGGCTAAATATTTGTGTAACCCCAGATGAACCATCTTGTGCTAAATTCTCACTGGCACATTAAACGTTTATTTATAATTAAACTTCCGTTTTAGTAACTTTGTTAAAATCTCCAGCTCGCAGGTGAAGTATAATTTAAATCGCTTCAGTTTGGATGACAGTTAAAGCACCTTCAGTGCTCTGGTATAATACATCGCATATGGAGTACATGTCTGAATATTTTAAATATTGAGTATTCAGCTCATTTTTGCAATCCATTTAATCTATAAAGTAATTACAAAAAATGTATTACACTAAGTGACGTCTTTCATTTGCTTGTTTTCTCCAAAATTCAGTCCAAAACTTGTTTATATATATATATATATTTGTATTTGCTGTCCTATACCAAAGAGAAGCAGCAAAGCAGCACATTTGATATTTTGCTATATAAAATGCCTGAAATCATTAATCTATTATCACAACACATTGCTAATTCCTTTTCTGCCAGTTGATTTAGTTAATCAACAAATCAGTTAATCGGTTAATCAACTAAACCTCTCATATTGTACAAATAATGAAAGCATTACTAAATGGTTGATGAGCTTCCACATCCTCAGTGTGGATTCAGTCACATCGCTGTTTTTTTTTCCTCCTAAAGCCAGAATTACAAATGCAGTAACAAAAAGCAGTGGGAAAATATTTAATCCAAGCGATTAAGGAGTAAAATATTAAAACATTGCATCACTTTACAGTATGCAGGTTTGTCACCGTGTGGTTTTCAACTTGCATAACAAACCACATGTCACACATGCAGAAAACTGTGTAAGATATTTGGAATCTGTAGGTGTCTGGTATTGTGGTTTTCATGTGACCGTTCGCATTGCATAACTGTGCTGCTAGATACAGCCTCTGCTTAATGTGTTGCACTGTTGTTTGGAAACATTTTGGTTGCTTCATGCATCAGATGGACCGTGGCCTATCACATATATACAGTGCATCCGGAAAGTATTCACGGTGCTTCACTTTTCCCACATTTTGTTATGTTACAGCTTTATTCCAAAATGGATTAAATTCATTTTTTCCCCTCAAATTTCTACACACAATACCGCATAATGATAACATGAAAAAAGTTTTTGGGAAATTTTTGCAAATCTATTAAAAAAAAAAAAAAATATCACGTACATATGTATTCACAGACCTTTGTCATGACTCTCAAAATTGAGCTCAGGTGCATCCTGTTTCCACTGATCATCCTTGAGATGTTTCTACAACTTGATTGGAGTCCACCTGTGGTAAATTCAGTTGATTGGACATGATTTGAAAAGACACACACCGTCTATATAAGGTCCCACAGTTGACAGTGCATGTCAGAGCACAAACCAAGACATGAAGTCCAAAGAATTGTCTGTAGACCTCCAAGACAGGATTGTATCGAGGCACAGATCAGGGGAAGGGTACAGAAACATTTCTGCAGCATTGAAGGTCCCAATGAGCACAGTGGCCTCCATCATCTGTAAATGGAAGAAGTTTGGAACCACCAGGACTCTTCCTAGAGTCGGCCGCCCGGCCAAACTGAGCGATCGGGGGAGAAGGGCCTTAGTCAGGGAGGTGACCAAGAACCCGATGGTCACTCTGACAGAGTTCCAACGTTGCTCTGTGAAGAGAGGAGAACCTTCCAGAAGGACAACCACCTCTGCAGCACTCCACCAAGCAGGCCTGTATGGTAGAGTGGCCAGACGGAAGCCACTCCTCAGTAAAAGGCACATGACAGCCCACCTGGAGTTTACCAAAAGGCACCTGAAGGACTGTCAGACCATGAGAAACTAAATTCTCTGGTCTGATGAAACAAAGATTGAACTATTTGGCCTGAATGCCAAGCGTCATGTTTGGAGGAAACCAGGCACCGCTCATCACCTGGCCAACACCATCTCTACGGTGAAGCATGGTGGTGGCAGCATCATGCTGTGGGGATGTTTTTCAGCGGCAGGAACTGGGAGACAAGTCAGGATGGAGGGAAAGATGAATGCAGCAATGTACAGAGACATCTTGATGAAAACCTGCTCCAGAGCGCTCTGGACCTCAGACTGGGGCGAAGGTTCATCTTCCAACAGGACAACGACCCGAAGCACACAGCCAAGATAACAAAGGAGTGGCTTCGGGACAACTCTGTGAATGTCTTTGAGAGGCCCAGGCAGAGCCCAGACTTGAACCTGATTGAACATCTCTGGAGAGATCTGAAAATGTCTGTGCACTGACGCTCCCCATCCAACCTGATGGAGCTTGAGAGGTCCTGCAAAGAAGAACGGGAGAAACTGCCCAAAAATAGGAGCCAAGCTTGTAGCATCATACTCAAAAAGACTTGAGGCTGTAATTTCTGCCAAAGGTGCTTCAACAAAGTATTGAGCAAAGGCTGTGAATACTTATGTACGTGTTATATTTTCATTCTTTATTTCTAATAGATTTGCAAAAAAATGTAAACAAACTATTTTTCACTTTGTCATTATGGGATATTGTGTGTAGAATTTTGAGGAAAAAAAACTAATTTAATCCATTTTGGAATAAGGCTGTATCATAACAAAATGTGGAAAAAGTGAAGCGCTGTGAATACTTTCCGGATGCACTGTAGAACAACTCATGCAAAGGCAAACTGTTTATCAGATGCACATTCACGCACGGAGGTCTGTGCATGCTCTTTATCTCATCTGCACGCACAGGAGTAGCAGATATGAATCGACTGGCCTATTAATCACGTGGATGTGTTTTAGAACTTCTGTGCATGACCTTTTAATTGCACACTCCGATCTTTCATGCCAATCCAATAAATATTATTAATGGGTGTTGTTTTATTAAAACCGTCCAAACTCCAGAAAGACTCTCAGCATACCTTTTTTTTTTTTTTTTTTTAACTGGAAAGATGCCAGACAACTACAGCTGTGTACAGACTTTATGGTTGAGATATTAGTTATATAAATTTCATAACAGAAGCTTCAGGATCAGTGACTTGTGCTTGTGTTCTTACTTTTGCTCTCATTGTTCTCCACAGTACAAATAAGGTACAACAATCCCCGCTGATGACACCAAGGCCCCATGTTGTCATTAACTACTTACTACTTACACAAACAGCTTCTTTGATTGTCATGTTTTATGCTTTATCTACATTGTATAAAGTACAGAACTCTGCTGGCACACATGAAGTGGGAGGAAACTTAATACTACAGTTGCTCTGGTACTGGTGACAGTTTAGACATCGCAGCTGTGTTGTTAAGGTTTGAGGAATCGGTGCACATCAACGGTTCATTTAAATTCGATTGAGAGTTTTTTCTAAGATTCTGTAATTTATGCACAACCTCTGAGTATGACACTGTGAAGAATTAAAGAAATACAACAGTCAGAAGGTTTTCCCTCAGACATATATTAACGCTTTGTCTGCAGCACCACCCTTCATCAAAAATTTTTTTTTTGCATATTAATCATTATATAGTATGCTCAGATTTGTTAAAAGAGAAACAACTTGGCTCAGATAACTGTGGACAATAAAGCTAAACTGGGACTGCAATTTAAAATATTACTGCTATAAATGGATAATGCCTTAGTGATAAGCCCATGGTTGTGAGTGATAAAAAAAAAAAGCATAGCTCAATTTTACTGGGGTAATTATCAAAGGCATGTACGGTACAGTAGTGCTGTAGAGATATCCTGAGGGAAAACCCACATTCACAGCCATGCACTGTATGAAAACAGTTGTTTGTTTCATTCACCATTTCTCTCTTTTTATTCAAATTTTTTTGTCTTTCACATTTGCGCTCTAGTATCAGTCAAGTGATATGTTTGCCTTATGCGTGTCCCTCTCCGTCCCACTCATTGGATTTCAACTCAGAGTTCTGAGCCAATGAGAGGATAACATGCGCATTCTGCCTCTAAAGTCCTGTGCGCATTACTTTCTCTTGCCTCCTGCTCACCCATATTTGCCTTTTTAGTGACACAGTTTCCCTCATTAACCTCAACCCCCTCCCCCTCATCTCAGAATGCAGAACGCATGTGCTGCTCAAGAAGAAGAAGCCAGAGAGGAGGGCACATTAGCTGATGGCCAAACAGTAGAGATGGCTTTTGTTGAAAAGTCTATTTCACTTCACTTGCAATATTCCTAACTATTCCACCACGCAATTTACAACCTGCTTAAGTTTATGTGCTGAGTCACTGACAACACAGATTTGTGTCTGCCCGCATGTGTTTGTCTAATGGAGGTCGCCACCCCTCTGCTCGCCTGTGTTTTTGACTCGACCTGACGTCAGTGTGCCTTGCTTAAAGAAAAGGCCATTTGCTCACCAAACAAAAACAAAGGGCCAAGCAGCAAAGTCACACTCATACTAGTAACAACAGAGCAGAGCAGACAGATAATAACTCAAGGACACGGTGATCTGCCCAAAACACTGTGAAAGTTCACCTCCCCGAGTACTTATTAACTACAGTTGAGCAAAAAAACATGTCTGGATGTGTAAATGACGAGGTCAAAACCGTACAGCATACTGAAAATGTGTAGTATTCTGCAAGGGAACCCATTGGTACCACTTTTATATCTTGTTTGGAGCGCATACAATATACTTTGTTATTTAATTTAAGATTTTTTTTAATCATACTCTACAACTGGGTTCAATTTGATTTGAACAAACCATGTAAATAGATTTCAATTTGTGATTCCGTCAGGGCCCGAGCAGGTCGGAGGTCACGGGTTCGAATATTCAAAAGGTGTATTTTTTTTTTTTAACACAAGAAATGAAGAAAAGAGAACTAAACTCAAAATACTACAAATTGAACTGCAGTCGAACTGTACCAAACCTCAACAAAACACAAAAGTCATCGAACTGAATGACCCTGACGGTGCACATACCGGCTGGACAAACCACAAGTGGTTAGGCAAAACACAATGGGCTCTATTTTTGTCCGCCTGGGAGCTGCGCAGGCAGCGCAGGCGTACTGCAGGCAGAAGATGACTCGCATGTAAGTGATTCGATAAATAGGATCGGGTACCGAAATCAGGAATGGTGTACTCTGGACTAACGATTTAAGCATATAGTGAGAACCGGGTCTCAGCAACTGTGTGCGAGTGGAGGGGGTCGCTTTCTTTTACCCGCTGCTGACCCCCGTCTTTGACCCCATGCACACCTGGCAATAAAATCCAATCTGATGTATCCTGGCATGATAAGTGCAGGTGTGCACGCACCCAGGACGCATTCCGATCTGCTGGAGCTTCATTTGGAGATGGTCTGGGACACATGGCCACACTCTATAGCCATTCTGGTGGCTCTGTGTGGTTGTATTTAGGTACAGTGGTGTTGGGTGATAACATCCTCACTGAATGCTAACATGCTGCTGTTTAGCAAGTGTTGTGCTGTGATGATGAATTTCATTCATTTTGCATTTATGCGTTAAAGAAATTATTGCGCAATGAATCGTTCAAGTCAGTTTTCAAGCAGAAAGATGATCTGGTTCCAGCTCCTCAATTAAAATGTCATCACAATATGTTTTCATATTTCATAATATACAATTTTCAGACATTTTAGACAATTTAGCAAAAAAAAAAAAAAAAATCAAGAAAAGAAACAACAGAATGGACATAATCTTTGGAGGTTACTCTTTATGACATATAAATAATTGAATCTGAGGATGCCATTCAATAAAGAGATAGAGAGAAAATGATTCCATGGTGGTTACCACCACTTTAAAGAACACTGACATGTTCGTGGCACACACACAAAAAAAACTATAATTGGTAGATTACAGAGCATGTGCTGACCTTGAATTGACCTACGGTATTAAGCAATAATCATAAATTGCCAACATTTTTCTAGGTTGACTGAGCTGTAACGGTGTTCTGTTTACACGCTCCCTGATAACTCAGACAACTACAAAGATTCAGTGTCACTCACTTTAGGGCCTCGCGGTGTGAACACAGAGAAATGACTTTTGTCAAAGCCTGTGTGTTTAGTGCCTCTGTTCGAGCTGGTCTTTGTCCAAGTCAACCCGTGTGCATGTTTGCATGTCTGTGTCTGACTCACTAGATTACAAATCAGTGAAAACTGAGTGTGAAATCCGTAGTACAACCGCAATTAGATGCAAGTACACAAAAAGCACTAGTAATATATGATGAGACTAAGAGCTTCTGCATTAATAATCTCCAAAATAGGTTCATGCATTCGATAGAGAGTTTTCAGACTTCCAAAGGTTTCCAAAGTTTCCAAAGTACACATACTGTTGTAAGTTACGTGTTACTGAGCTATCATGAACAGTTACTCAGAGATCCTCGACTCCACACGAGTGGGTGTATTCTTGTTGACCGTCCACACAGCTGAGGTATGTCACGCTGCATAGCTCTTGAGTCTAAACATGTTTTTCTCGATAACTGGGCTCAACAATTTCAGGTCCTTCTTCCTTGTTAAACAAACAGATTAATGCTTTGATAAAAAAAATTCTCTGAAACCTAAATCTTTAAAAGGAACAAGTTGGGTATTCAAGGAGCTGCAAAAAGCTTTTTATCATAACTCTTGAGTCACACAGAGCCAAACCCAAGGCATTGCAAGTTGATCAGCAGAGCGCGAAACCCCATGGTGGAGTACTGGCTGAGTGTTGCACTGACATTCTTAAATCAAAACACGTTGAAATGTCAAAGCATGCAAGGAAAACCTGACAGCACAATAGTATGAGTTTCACGCAAATGTAAAATGTCGTATACTGAAGGAAAATTTTGTTTTATCGCCACCCTGGTTACCAGAAACAATCATAAACCCATATGATTGATTAAAAACGTTTTATTAGCGTAGGTTTATAACACTTGCAAACTCTTTTACTGGGATTGCTGGTGAATGTTAACTCAATTAAATCGACTAGAGAGCAGCTAATTGTTGACAGAAGATTTTGTGTCCTGAAGCGTTTCGGAACTAACACTGTAAACTTAAAAACTGTACAGATAGTTTCTCCCCGGTTACCCTCAATAAACTCAAGTCACATGTCATCTTTCGGGCCCTAGTCACATCCTTATGTAATAGAGCTTTTTGTTTTGTTTTGTTTTTCAAAACCTGTCTGCAAATCAATAGATTACAGTGTGACTAAAACACATAAAGACATAAAGACAAGATAGAGGTTCTCCTTAAAGGGTGTGTTCCTCCGGCTGCTGGCTCACATATTCATGCACATTACAGAGTAAAGGGCAAAGATTTGTACTGATGTCCAGAATTACAGTTCTAAGCTTGTAAACTTGTGACTGATGTCATATGGGCCTGTAATAAAATGGGTGCTGTAACTTATGGTTATGTGAACTGTTCAATGAAAGCTTTGTATCAGCTTTTGTAACCTGTATATGGCAGTTATTGATGCCCACAAAATAGATTTTTAGCATTATACAGGGAGGTTTTAAGAGCATTTCATAAATTAATTTGGTCAGAAATGGTTTATTGATCTATCAAGAAGTAAATAGTCCTTCACTTAAAAGATATATAACTTAAAATTAAAGTCAGGGTGTTGTTTATTTTCAGAGTAATGTGATATTGCTATTTAATGACACACATAATGGAATCTTGTGATAATGTTTCCCGATAATAAAAGTAAACTCTGAACCCTGATATGCAGTTATGTCTGCTTTGATTTTACAAGCTTGTCCTGGGACTTGTGCACCTTTCATACACTGGGAACACTAATCTTTGTTTCAGGAACAGTTGATCTAGTTAAGGCACTGATGTACCATGAAGTTAGATATTGTAGATAGTCCCAGCCAATTGCATGCCTTCGCTCATCCCACTGCATTTCCTCTCTGGCTTATACCCTCTCTATAGCACAGACAAGCCTGTACATGAGAAAAGAGCAGCAACATAAACAACCTGTGGCGTTAAGTCAGCAGCTGGGCTCGCCTGTTTCAACCTTCCCAAACCAGCCTTTTGGAGGGAATGCTGACAACGTTAGGCTATATATAGGCTTCCTAATTTTAAAATAACTAACAGAAAGGAGCATGAAGAGACTTGTCATGCCACTGACATAATCATTAAAAAAGAAAAAAAAAATAGGTCAATATTGATGCTTGAAAAGCATACTCAAGAGAAGCACCTTATCTATGTCTGATTTCCCTGGAAAGCCCTTTTGTAAAATTACTTTTCTATTGCATTGTTATAGGAAAGTACAAAGTCTGCATTCCATGTTCTGAGATGTAATCACAACTCTTTTCAACCACTGACCAGAATGTACAAATATGAGGGTTTGAATTTAGAGTATTGTGACATGCGACACACAGTACATCTAAATCCAAAATAGACATATCGTAAGCGAAATTATCACTGACATTAGCATTTCTGTTTTGTAACTGCAGTGCAACACCAATGGTCTCAAAAAGACAGATTTCGAGTTCACACGTCTCATACTTAAGGAAGTAATCCTAACAACTTTCTGCAGGGACTTTCCATATCATTGAGCAGCAGGAGGGATGGGTGAAGATAGAGTGGAGGACTATTTGCACAGAAGATAAAGAAATCTACCAAGAAGAGACCAAGAGCGTTTGTCACCGCTATGGATCAAGGTCCAAAATCAATTGGACACTCCCTCCCAAAGCTCAAGCTTTGTTGTGATGATACAGATTGTCAGAGTTCCATGTCGCTGTCCTGTCTGCATGTCTGTCCTTTCAGTTTGTAATAACGGCTGCCCATTATGAACCAAAACTATGATAACCCTGATGGTATCACCTGTATGTTTTCAACTTCAGAAGTGAACCACAAAAACACTTTATTTAGCTAAGTTAGTATTAACAAAGTGAGTTTATAAAGTTTTAGTTTTTTTTAAGCGTGGTATCTTTTTACAGAACTCATTATTTGCTTGGCGAACAAACTGGTTCTGGTCTCTAAAGTGCAGCACCTCACAGAAACTGTGAGTACAACACCTTGCCTTTAGGCTGTCTGAAATTTTGCATTCAACTCAATGTACTATCAACAAACTGTTTCAACTCCCTCCAGCATTTTCAAAAATGCCTAATCAGCAACACAGGATTTATTAACTAACAGTAATTGTTAGTTTTACAATAAGATGTAGAAAGTTTCAATACAAGTAAGACGGGAAAAATAGAATAGGCTATACATCAAATATACTATTCTATATACTGTACAGCAACATGTCAGTTTCTGCTTTTGTATTTTCGGTGCATAATATACCAATTTCCTGTCGGCCTACAACAAATTGTCAGTATGTGCTCAAATTGTACACATGTGCGTGAGCTTCTGTCTTTCAGTCCTCAGACTTTCATGTTTGGGAACACATGAAGATGGTCACTCAGAGAAAGACATTCCGACCTTAAGCAAATTAGCTGGCTGATTGTGCAGGTTTCCTTCCCTTCAAGAAGCTCGGGGAAAAAAAACACAACACAAACACAAAACAATGGGACTAGGAGGTGGTTCTTCAGTCTTTTCACATGGTCAAATCACTGTACACACCTACACTCACTATAAATAACCCTTTAAAAAAAAAAAAAAAAAAGGACTGGCATACAATATTACTTAACAAACAGGAAGAGCATACTGTAAACTGTTCAACATCTCAGTGATTGCGAGAACATTCATTCAATTTATTATCACAAAATCAGAAGATTCTTCTCAACTTTACAATAAAATCAGTTGTTCATTGTCAGTATTGGCATTGTGTAACTCTGCTGCCACCTGTGGTAAGGTCAGAGGTCAGTGACAGTTATTGATCTGCGCTGATTTAGCTGTCTCACTTGAGGACAGTTGAGCAGGGCAGAAGCTTGCCAACATGTTGAACTTGAGTAACCTGACTGAGAAAGAGTTTGATAATCAAACTTGAATTTCCCTTGTCCCAGAAACACTGCAGACATGACGCAAACAACAACTGCAAGAGTCTGATTTGGTTTCTCCTATCAAAACAACTCAATGTTGACATTCATGTGTGAGATGTGAAAATAGTAGGAGAAAAGACCTGTAGCTATTTTTTAGTTTTCAACGTGGAATAATACACAGCATGCCAAATTTCCTTGAATTCACGTGACATGATTTTACTGTCCAAAAATCATTGACACATTTTTTTTTTCTCTGATGTGGACAAGAAATTCTTTGTTCAATCACTGCTTTCATGCAAATAAACCTTGAAGATGATACACCCAGCTTTTACCAGGAATTTAATTGTTGTTTCCCTCCTTTCCATTCCGAGAATGGAGAATAGTATTTTTAATGAACAAACATTAAACACCCAAAGCAGGTTTTTTTTTGTTTGTTTGTGATGTCAGTCTTTAAAAGTATATTTTACAATCCGCTCCTGCTTGGCCTCTACAGCTTGACTTTCACATGCTTTCCTGCTGGTTAGAATTCACCACAATCTTGTCTCATATGACTATTTATGAGAAATAAAGAGATGACAGCGTCCTGCTTTTGGATAAAAATCTACATGTGACAAAGAAGGCAGTCACGCAAAAAAAAAAAAAAAAAAAAAAAAAAAAAAAGCCTGAACTGCCAGGAAAGAAACCGACAATGACTTTGGTTTGGATAAGAAGCATTGCGACATCTATGTTCAACTGTAAAACTACTATTTGTCTGTAAACACAAGCAGCACTATTTCAAGATTAGAATAGTGGAAACTACAGTCTTTCAACTATCTCTAAAGATTATTCCCTATTTTGAGACTTTTGGGCACCAATTGAAATATGTGTTGAAACATGCACAGTGGACATTGGGTTATCTGATGTGAATTTTCCGGTTGTCTTATCTGGACAGCTGGAAGATGCGGAAGTCCGCCTGTGTCCCAAAGGACTTTTAGTCGGATACCACCACAATGGCCTTCATCAGCTCTGTAGTATACTATGCAGTATCTGTGAACATCTGTATGTTTGAACTGCATATAATGACAGCCCTAAGGGACCAATAGAGCAAAATTTAACATTTAATACATCTCTTTAAAATTTATGGAAAGACAGTTCTGACGTCAAAATCAGCGGGTTGCATCGCTTCCCACTTTTATTGCAGCATGGGAAACCCCACAACTGATACTCTTTTAGGGGTTAAGCGATGTGCATCTAATTCACATGACAAAGCACCATGTGACTGATAATGGAATGTTTTTGTTGTTCCTGAATTACAAGCACGATGAAATGATTTTATTTTCACCGAAATAGTGATTTTGCAATGTTCTTGAAAGAAAGACAGTTTCATCTTGATAAGAAAGTCAAGTTTCAAGTCTTCTTCGGGAATTGCAAAGGAACACTGGTCGTTATGTAAGAATCTGTGTATGAGAGAAACTTGTTCAACACACTGAGCTGCCTCACTGTTCATCTCTGATCTTTGTCACTGGCAGACCTGCCTGTCAGTGCCACTAAAGCCAGCACTCAGCTGAGTCAGCTGTTTTAAAAAGTGCAACATTTGCATAACTCCATGTGAGCATTTTAACTGTTTATGTTACATTTCATGCTAGGGGTTAAAATAAGCATGTGATGTTTTAAAATTGAATGGAGTAGTTACACATTATGAGAAATATCCTTGTTTGCTTCCTGGCCTTTTCACGCTTTTCATTTTTTACACATTGGTTTTTTGCGCAAGTTAAGCAAGTGGGGTAAAATGTGTTTATGAATTAGTGATATGGCCCTTTCAGACAAAAGGCGATAGAGCAGAGTCATCCTGAAGACTTAACATAAAGACAAACTTGTGTTGTACAATTCATTGAATTCAAACACACAAAATATGAGCTTTTCTTCCATTTTGACTCCCACGTCAGGCATGCTGCAGGAAATGTGTTTTGATTGATTTTTAGGCTAAAAAACTAAAATATGTTTACGGGAGCTATACCAAACAGTGGCAGAGCAAGCACTGCTTTAAATGTTAAAAGTTGTATTTCAGCATTGTGAAGAGCGATGTCAATTACAATGTCGGTGTCTATGGCCTTCTGATGTATTGCAGATATTTTCACGTTTGTTTATGCAACAGAGATGATAATCGAAGTTACGCGCATAACGTCACAGCGGGATATCCAAATAGTGTCTGACACGTATCATCAGCTATCTGCCGTTATATCCGAGTAAGTGTTCTACGTAGCAAACACTATAATAAGGGAATGAATGGACAAGATGTACAATTTCAACACGAGTTCCAACAATGGTGGAGACGATAGAGCTATGAGCGATGAAGACAGTTGCAGCAACACTAGAAAGTATCAAAGGAGAGTAATGCTTAATTCAGGTGTGAGTTTCGTGGTGAATGCAGACTGGTTAAATGCTGCTACAGTAGTTTAAAAATTAACCCGAGGTCTATGCCTATTAGGATTCAACGACTAGAAACACTCCTCAATTGAGCGTGGCCAGAACTCTCCACGCTGTGAATTTGGGCCTGGTAATAAACAGGCTGGATGTCGAAGGCACTGATGATCTTTACTCGCTCGAATTGTTGAGGAGATGACGGGACAGTCCAAAGAGCCAGCAGAGCCGGCAGACCTTAAAGGAGGATTTTGTCCTGGGCAAACAAAATTACTGTTTTGAGGCTAAAATAAATATTTTAATGAGGGACGTTTTGTGTATAATTAGTTCAACTGTGCTGGCATGTTAATGCAGGCTACTTCTAACTCCTAAAAACACAATATGTCAATGGTGTTCCTTGACACGGTGTTTCTCGCAATGAAATATCCAAGAGAACAAGCTATTCTTCACAATCCTATAACATCTCTAATGCCGATCAGATGTTAAACTGGTTAACACTTGCGCTACCAAAGCCTGCACGGAGCTGTAGATGCGCCAGTCACCGTGTGTCGCTGTGATCATAACCCTGACTTTTACACTGTTACGCATACTGTGCGGTGCAGAGAGATTTGCCAATAACTTTCAAGTAATCGTGCAGAAGAAAAAGTTTGATTCAGTCTGCTTTTTGTTTTGTCGAGACCATAAACTTGAAATACTGTAAGGGCTTAAAGTAAGTTTGTCTTTTCGCTGAAGGAAGAGAGTGAGTGTATGTGTCAGTGTAACTGTCTAAAAATGAACTGGGTTTATACGATACTTGTACTTGCTGGTGCATGAAACAAGACACACACACACACACACACACACACACACTGAGAGAAAAGCCAAGGGCAATGAATGATCCTGTTGCAATATCTTATAGTTCTGCATGCCAAACTCTCACTCAGTCACCAATTACGCTTAAAGGCCACAGGCGCATCGAGGTCTTGTAACAGTAATTATTTCAGAAGTATGAACAATATATGAAGTTTCCTTTTCAAGCACCTTCTACGTCAGTCTATTGCAAATTACACGCAGTGTACCTCTTTACTCTTGGTTGTCCATAACGACAATACACCATGCAATCTCTGTCTGACGTTCTGCTGTTTAAACACGAATCAATATTATGTGTTCCTTTGTTTGATCTTTGCTCCTCACAGTAGCCTATCGACAAAGAAAGCACGTCACTTGAGCAAACATTTGAGCAGTTGACGTCTGGACATTGACATACATTTAGGTGCACGTTCTCCTCCAACTAATCAACATTTGAATTTCACTTTATCATTTGCGATATTGTTGCGTGTCGATGGACGCTACCTTTCCGACCACCCTCAGGCCATATTTAGGCAACACCTGGTTCTTGACATGTCAAACAGGTTCAGGAGAATTAGCTGAAAGACAACTCCTAATTTACAGCACATATGGCAGTCTTTTACTGTCTGTGGTGGAATTCCGCTATCCTGAAATCTCTTTGTGGCTTTGCAAGCAGGTGACTTCGTATATAAATAGGACTTATCCTGTAAAGTATGCCCCTTTTTGCTTCTGAGGACAACATCATGAAAAATCTATTAAAACTCATATCAGGCTGCAGTTTTAAGGCTGGAACGCATTGGTCAATAAAAGGTTGGGTTTTTTTTTTGTTGCACAAACTTCATACCTGCACAATTGTATTGCATCACAAAATAAATAGAGGGAAATAATTTGTGCATTTAGTCAATACGTGCTTTTTGATTATGTTCAATTCACATAACTGTCTTGAATGGAAATCTCATTTGCATTCCTAATTCCAGAACTTGAGTCCTCCTTGAGATAAAGACGTGGTTTTAAGATCAACCAACGACTAAAATATTTGCGTTACAACTTTTGCATGTAGAGCTATTTTCTGAGGGTGAAAACGGTTCCAGTTAACCTCCATCAAGTTTTGGAATTTTGTTCAAATTATAGGAGTTTTAAGTGAGATGTAAAAAACAAACAAACAAAAAAAAACAACCTCTGAACACCTTGTTTTGTTTGGGACACTTTTTTAAAGTTTTGAACCGACTTCTGAGTGCGTGTAAGTGTCTTGGCAGCCTGTGCACCTGTAGTTAAAAAAAAAAAGAAGAAAAGAGGGGAGGGTAGCGAGAGAAATCAACAAATGTCTGAGTTGGTGCCTCCTTCTGCTTGACTTTCTGGGCGGTTCCCCGTTTCTCCTCTTCTCTCGTCCACCCAATTCGATAAGGCAGTTTGTTTCACTGGCCGCGCACGTGGAGAGCGATCACCTACTGCGGCTGCGGTCCGACGCGCGTTTCGCCCCCCCAAACTTTCCCGAACTGCTTTTTGCACTATTAGGTCGCGGGTCCGATGCTGCCGGCAGCTGCGCGTCTCACTCTTCTTCTTCTTTTTGTTTTGTTTTGTTTTGTTTTCTCCCCTCAGCCCTCGCACGGAAAGAAGAAACATTTTTTTTGTAAGCCTTAAAAGATTTTCTGAGAATGAGCCCCGCATAACTTCGGGTATTGTTGTTATCCACCCCTTTCCTTTCTCTCTCTCTCTCTCTCTCTCTCGTCCCCCCCCCCGCCCCCCTCTTGTCCCGCGCACCGCACGTTGAGTCATTGTTCATAAGTATGGTAGATAAAGGCCCCTTGCTGACTTCTGCCATTATTTTTTACCTGTCCATTGGGGCAGCAATTTTTCAAGTCCTGGAGGAGCCCAATTGGAAGCGTGCTGCAAAGAAGTATAGTGCAGAGAAGGATAAAATACTTGCGGACTACCCTTGTCTGTCGAAAGGTGATTTGGACAGAATATTAGAGGTATGGACACGTCGTTAAATTGACAATTTTTCCCTTTTGAATTCCAGGAAATGGATCCCACTCACCGCATTGCCTGCGTCGGCTATTTCAGTCCGCATCACAGTGATTTCGAGGTGAATCACCTGACCTGTGTTTAATATGGTGCTGCAGGTTTTTTTTCTGCAGGGCTGACACATTAGGGTTTAATAATAAACCTCGGCTGGCTTTCACCAAACTTTAAAAAAAAAACTCCTGCAGGATGAGACGTTGTCAGTCCGCGGTTCATCTTTGTGCGGGTCAACACACCCACTGCTGGAGCCACCGGCCCCAAAGCCACGCCAATTGGCATGCAAGGCAATTCGTGAGTGCATGCCTGTGTAATTTATTGTATCTTTGGCGGGGTCCTAATGTCCATGACTCGTGCTGATAACTATTTTATTGTAGCTACAGTTTGTTTTTTCTGATGGAAACCTGACATTGTGTCTGGAGCAGTGATTGTGGTAGCTACGGGGGGGGGGGGGGGTTGCAACTTCAACCCTTAAAAAGCTGAAGTACATGGTGTTCCTCTGCCAATTTCTTGTCAATGTGGCAGTTTTTCAACCAGTACTAAAGCGGGTGCCATTGACCTCCTTGTTACTTCACTGTCAACATTGATTCAACCCTGCTGTGATTTTTTTTTTTTTTCCCTGTGTTTGACCCCATGACATGTTGTTTGTTCACTTACCTGGAATGTTAGCACTTTTGTGACCTTAATTATTTCCATTTGTCTGAGATGGATACCCTGCATGATTTTAACGTGGTGGTGGTGGAGGGAGGGAGGGAGGGGGGGGGGACAAATCTTTCACTATAGGAAGTGCGCTGAAAAGAAGCTTTTTGCAACATAACATGTCGGAAGAATCCCCTGCACTAAAAACACCGGCGATGGTTCACATCTGTCGAGACAAGATATCAGGTATTATTGCATTTTTTTTTTTTTTTTTTAATTTTGCATTTTGCACTTGCAAGTGTGACCAGAAACATGTCTGAACCTGTGCCCCCTTTTTGGGCCCAGTATTAGGGAGATTTATTATCTCCCCCATCCCCCTTTCCGCTTCCTTCTGCTTCTCCCTTTTGTGTTTGGGGGACCAATGAACCTCCCCCGTTCATGGCAACCTCTGTAACAGTCAAATACTCGCAATGGCTTAATCTGAATGGAGTTGGGGGAAGGATGGTTGAGAGGTTTTGGAAATGTCACTTTGGCAGTTGCCGTGGTAAACTGAGAAAGCGACAATATATTTTTTTAGTATTTAGTTGTTGTTGGTTTTTTTTATGGGACTCTTAGAGGCCACTCAACTGTAACTGAAACATGTCCTGCTTCTGTGGCCTCTCTGGGGGACAAAGGCAACATAATACCATCTGTCGGGTTTCAATGCACTTTCAAAAGATCTTTGCCGATAACGTTGCATGTTTGACATCTTTTTCCAGCTACACAGTTGCATTACTAGGACAGACTCGTAGCTCTTTTTCCCTCTGTTGCAGTTTGCCGAAACACCTGCTGCAAACGCGTTGGAGCTGATAAATTTACAACACATGGCCCTTAAGTTGCCTTTTATCAACCTCATTTGTGTTAGCAGCTGAGGTTCTATTACTTTTCCATTATGGAAACTTTGCTCAGCTTGTTAACAATTAAAATATATATAAGCAGTCTTAACAAGAGAAGGCGACACTCTTGTAAAAGTTTGTCTTTGTCTTAACATGGAGTTTACTATTAACTTTAGGACCCTTGAAGTGGTCACAGTTTACAGATTTGATTTTTATGGCCCATCAATGTTGGCTTTTGAGAAGCTGTTGTAAAAGTTCAGTAGAGGGGGGGTGGGGGGGTGGACATTATCTCCTGCAAATAAACATTCAACACTGAGCGACCCTAGTTGTCGCCTGAAGTGTGACCGCTGTGTTGTCCAGAAGCACTGCAGGAACAGGCAGCTTTACAGCGAGGCGCATACTACCAATACTTGAATTTATGTATGCACTGTGTATATTCATTATAAAAAAAATAGTGTGTGTTTTCACAGCTCCTTGTGAGTGTTGAGCCATTGCGGCGCCACAACAAGCCAATGTATCAATTACTTATAAAAATGGGTATTGCAAATTGTAAATTCTATTTTGAATGAACTACTTAGACAATTTAATGTGAGCAGTTGTCTTTATAATTTGCCTTTTAAAAGAGTATTTAACATGTAAAAGTCTATAATACATTCACTTTTCCATCGCATGACATATTGTTAGACGTGTTCAAGGTACGCATATACCACAACATGCTGCGTGTCATAAAATGCAGTAACGGTTATTATGATTTGAAACGGAATTTAGCTTTTAAAGTCACGTGTCACTTGTAATGGCTCGATCTGTAATGCAGTCTCTAAAGTTGCCTTTCCTCAGTGCCGCTTGTAAAAAATTTCAGAGGAGCAACATCGGGGTCATTTGATTTCACTCTCACGAAAGGCGCTCCGGTGGTCCGCATTGAGCGCGACTTTAAAGATCACGTTTGCGTGGCCAAGTGAGACGCATGCAAGCGCAGCACAACAGACCGCTGTCACATGTTTGAAGTGAAACATGCCTCTCAGGCAGAATTTAATAGCAGAAATGAATGAAGCAGCACGCTGTTTAAGGGGGACGGCTAACTTTGTCATGTGCCCGAGTTTCTGTCTGGGGATCGCTTCCTTGAAATAGACAAGAGTGTTTCTTCCCCTTTAGAAAGTGTAATGAAGGGGGGGGGGGATGAATCACACCGAAGTCATGTAAGGCAGAAATGACGAGGGTTAAGGCAAATCTAATTATAATTTGATTTTACAGCTAACTGGGATGGCTACATGTACCGTGTGTTGTCGATACGTTGGCGAGTTAACGTAGAAGTCGGTAGCGTAGACAGGTTGCAACCGTTCAGCAGCCTTCTGCAGATTAGCCTGGTGAGCTGTTAACCTGCAACAACCCAATCCAGTTCCCCCCCCCGAGTTTAAATCACCTAAAAGTTAATCAACTCAAAAAGAAATGAGAGAATAAAGAACAATGCCAATATGTGTTTTTCAATAAAGCCGGTCTCATTTTAATGCAGTATTAAGAGCCTAGTTAAACGCAACCACTCACACTGTTAATGGTGTAATAGTCGCTGCTCAACAGATGTAGGATGTAACACTTCTTTTACTTTTACTGCTTGCTCCTTTTATGTATTCATCAAATCCACCAAAAAGCTGTGCTCAAATTTGTCTGGACTTTTTCTTGATGACATCAGTTTCTTTTATTCATGTTAATTTGTGAAAATATGTTTTGTGCGTTGCAAAAAAATCGCACAGTCGGCATCCCCCCAACTTGTCCGGTTTTCAATCTCTTGCAGAGTTTGTTTCCTTACTTTGTGTTTGATTTTTGATTTTTTTTTTTTTTTTTTTTTTTTTGGACCGGTGCAGACAGTCAAATATCAGTATTGTTTGCACAGATGCACTGTTAGCACCCCGTCAGGCTCAGTATCAGAAATCAATACATAACGACATGGAAGAGCTGGAGTGACTTCATTGTTTGTAACTCGGTCAATCCTGCACTTGAGCAGCTGTTCCCATATTGTGGTGGAAGTGGAAAAATACTGAGGAACTGGAGCAGCATGCTCCGCTGCCAGCTGTCTGATAACAGTTAGTTTGTCATTGTGGTTTTTACTGTTCTTTTAGTTATCAGAGTGTGGCAGACTCATAAAACCTGCAGTTTGGCAATGATATTCAGTTCTACAAAAGTAAAGGAATTTTTTTTATGAGTACTGTGACATGGACTCTGTTTGACTGTGGGAATATGTGTGATGTGTGCTGTAGTTAGGATGCTTTTTTTATGGCACCATATCGTAATTGTATTTAAGAGGCAAAGATTGTTCGTCGCTTAACAGTGGGTGTGTGTTTCCCCATAAATGATTACTATAACAAGTTTGTTTCAGAGGAAATAGAGAGTCCCGGCCTCCAAAAAACAACAGCCACGTAATATACTGCTTGCATAGAATGCCAGCAGCTTATTACTGCCCACAGCTTCATTTTAACACAAGGCAAACAGTGGTATACATGCCAACAATCTAATGATGTCTATATGATGTGTTTTTCCTTGTTCGGAGGAAGTGGGCGGGTGGATGGTTCGATACAACAGCAGACTTGGGTGCAGGAGGAAAAAAAAAAAAAAAAAGTATCCTTACTCCTGCTGCTATAGCACTTAATAGGGTGTTCACTTTTGTAAAAGCAAGGATTTGTTGATTCCATAAATATTATAGTGCTCCAATAATGCAGTGTGGTGAAGTTCATCATAACACTTCTGTTATTTTCCCTCTTTATTTGATTCATCAGGCTCTGGGTGTGCCACTTTACAAAATGCCAGTTTGCTTACAATCATTTTTGGACAGATTTATGACAAAAAGTGGAGTTGTTTTGTTTTTTTCAACAAAAAAAAATATTTTCCAGAACTAACTATGAGTTTACAGACGGATCATATTCATTTCATCCAGTCCAGTTATTCCATAAACGTTATAGTAAGAGTACATCCATGTTGGTAGTTGTTTCAAATTCAGTTATGTCCAGTGGTCAGGCACGTGACAAAGCCAGTTTAACAACTTCCTCATGAGCCGGTTTGGGCTCACTTTGCTAATAATTGTCTTTTATCTTTCTTCACCAGTGCTTGTGCTGTTCACCCTGTTCTTAGGGTCATTTGTGACCTGAGGCGACCATAAGTTCACCAGTGACTGACCTTTTATCCTTTTTAAGGACCATTTGCATTGCCGAGTGTGTCCGGTGACTCTATGGAGACCATGTTTTCCCTGGTTACCACTTGTCCAGCTTGTGTAGATGAGAGTTGAAGAGAAGATATTTACAGATTTGCATGAACATGTGTTTGAATGGTCGTGTATTGGGGAAGCTTGCACTGAAGGTGCGCTGCTCAAACTTGCACTGTGCCTTCATTGTATTCCCGTGAATCAGCGGTTTTGGACGTGTCAAACTTCAGCTGTTTTCGTCTGGCAGACAGACTGTGAACGTGTTCAGATCACCCTTATTAGGCTAGAATAAGGTGCAGGGCTGAATACACACAGACACCACAAACCCGGTACGTATTTAAACATCTGTGTCCCACAGAGCAAAGAAACCTCAAATAGAAATAATATGATTTGAAATATCTACGTCAAAGTTATGTAACTTTGCAGCTGTGTTATCATAAACGGCTCATCACTTTCCGTCAGTATTGCCCAAGCTACCAGAGAAGCCTTTTTTCCAAGGAAGTGTTTTCATTCTTTGTACAAAACCAGATTTATTATAAGGCCAAAAAAACACATCATACTAATAAGGTGTGTGCGTGTGCGTGTGTGTCAGAGGTAACTGGTTTTACACTGTTGGAGGGTAAATAGAGCCAGACATTTCAGATTTTTGCTGATAGACTGCTATATCTCCCAGGTGTTCACTGTTTACCCCCGGTCCTCAATTATGTACTTGTTGGGTGTAAAAGGTTCCTGTCATCAGTTTAATCCAAATAGGATTTTTAGCCTGAACATGGTCATTAGGTAGTTTACCCCATGCATAAAAAATGTAAGCAGTCATCGTAGATGCTGTCGTATGGGCCGGCAGAAGTGCGTAAGCAAACGGCACACGATTGAGGTTTTTTTTCCCTCTTTAATTTCTAGTCATGGATTGAACACAAACTTGGTCATCACTGCTGTCATCCTGCAGCCAAACAGTCCAACTGAGGAGCTGTGTTGTTTCAGAAGACAAAAGAATGGCCTTCCCCTTGTTCTGGTAATTACAGAGCAGACCTGTCACAGACCTATTATTATTAAAGAACCAAGCATCTTCCAGTACTTTGGGGCTTATGTGAATTTTGCCAAAGCCTGCACATTTGCCCTCCCCCCCCACCCTCCCCTGGAAGCACACTGGGAGAAAAGAGTGTGGGCTAACGCATTGTCCCGGCACACATGGCCGGGTGTTTGCTAATTCCCAAGAGGGGGAATTGTTTATTTGTGGCTGCTCAAGGACACGTATGGTTGGAAATGATTGATTAAGCATTTTCTGTCCCCTCCTTTGGATTTCAAAACGTCGTTACAATAGTGAAATGATGCATGTCATGCTCAAGGTGGTCAAGCAGTTTAGTTTTCTTCTGGTATTGTTCATATTCAGTGAAACTTTGGATCTCGGGAAAAGAAAAGCAAGCATAACGCAGAGAAACCATTTTAGAACAACCTGTCTTATTTAATCCAATGCCTCATCATATGATTATGTAATAGTTCTTTGGGGTTGTAGCACTTGCCTTCCTGTTTCTCTATCAAAGTAAGCAATGGTTGGAACCATAAAGCCATCAGGTTAAAGGCGACTCTCCAGGGTGCCTGAGTGTCATTTCAGCTCATCAGTGCTACCGAAGATACCATCTCACAGGAAGGATGTGGTGGAAAAAAATTAAGCTTGCACATGAATACTTGCTGTACTCCTTGTGCTTGGCTCATTTGACTCTTTTATAACTGTTGCTCTATATTTGTCATTAAAGTGAACTCCAGCCTTTTTTTTTATATTTACAGTTTTTACATAATGTTTTTCTCAGGCGGTGTCAGATGCTGCAGGCCAAGGGGTCACCATAACTGGCAGCAAGACATTCAACAACTGGAACTGGCCAAATGCTGTCATCTTTGCCGCCACAGTTATCACTACTATCGGTAAGTGCTTTTAGAGGTTTAGGAGATCTAGTTTTAAGATGAGAAAAACACTTTTTTTTCTTTTTTCTTTTTTTATGTAAAGGGAAATTGAAATTAAGTCTGTTACTGCAGTGGGAAAAATAAGCACTTAGCTGTCAGTTGGCATGATTTTTTTTTTTTTAGTTACCCAATATCTCCAAGTCAAAGTGACAGGTCTTGTGGACTAAAATTGTTTCAACTATGCTACTTAAACTTAATACTTTGTTTCTATTTTCAATTTCTAAAGGATATGGGAACATCGCCCCGAAAACTTCGGAAGGTCGCGTGTTTTGCATCTTCTATGGGCTGTTTGGTGTGCCTTTATGTCTCACCTGGATCAGTGAGCTAGGGAAGTTCTTTGGTGGCAGAGCCAAGCACCTGGGCCAGTATTTAACCAAGAAAGGATTTTCACTGGTAAGCCAAAAAAAAATGTTGTATGTTAAAAGTACCTGCAACATTTTGTTAACCTGAAGTAATTCTTTCTTTCTTTTTCTTTTGCAGAGAAAAGCTCAATTTACCTGCACAGCGATTTTTCTCCTGTGGGGTGTGCTGGTCCATTTAGTCCTGCCACCTTTTGTGTTTATGTCTCAGGAGGGTTGGACATATATTGAAGGCTTGTACTTCTCATTTGTCACCTTAACCACAATTGGTTTCGGGGATTTGGTAGCAGGTAAGCTGAGAAATAAATTCTTTTAGTTTATAAACTTAAGCCAGATAATGTGATTTCCTAGAACATATCACATTTTCAACACTTAAGTATCTTAATCCGGTGCAGAACTTCGGATTCAAATTACTTACAATTTTCTTTGTCCCTGCAGGTGTGGAACCCACTAAAGAATATCCAACTCTGTATCGTTACTTTGTGGAAGTGTGGATTTATCTGGGGTTGGCCTGGCTTTCTTTGTTCTTCAACTGGAAAGTGCGGATGGTGGTTGAAGCCCACAAGGCACTGAAGAAACGCCGCAAGCTGCGCAAGCTGTCTCTAGATGAGCTCCGGCACTACAAGGAGTCTCACAAAGCTGCCCTTCGTTCGCCACCCACTCCTAACGATGTCAACATTTTCAGCTTCTTGTCCAAGAAGCAAGAAGGCTACAATGACTTGATAAAGCAGATTGGCACCAAAAAAGACAGCAGAACCAGTTGCGGCAACGGCAACACCATCAGTAAGTCCAAAGACATTGCTCGCTCCAAGAGTTGCAATGACGCTCCCATGTTTAATGGCCACACCATCCTGAGCCTGGACCGCTCACCCCCGCCAAAAGAGACGCTACAGTTTCAGCGACCGCGTCACTGTTGCTTTTTCAAAGTCCAAGAATTACCTCCTGGGCTCGGACAATGGTTTACTGCTAACAGAAGACCATGTAGAAGGTGATCTAGAACCCGACCAGGACCAAATGTATGAGAACCAACTTGACAAGGACATCGACGTCGAGGACGGAGGAGCGGTGGATTGTGGAGCAGGTTGTCGAAGGAAATGGGACTCTAAAGAGTACCATCCTCTAACATTCCAAAATGCAAACATTACTTTTATTGACGAAGAAAACTTTCTCAGCAATAACCTGGAGGAGTTAGAGGAGGAAGAGGAGGATGGTAATGATGATGATGATTCTTCTAAAACAAAACTATCCATTACTACATGCGATGAAAACATGGAAATGAACTCCAAGGATGAGCAGAGTTCTGAATCTGAAGGGTCGGTTTTCACTAGTGATGATTCAGAACACACCCACTCCTATGAGAAACTTGTAGAGGAATATGCAAAAGAGGACAATACAGAATCTTGAGAAATTGAAGTTGCAATTGGAGAGTATACGAATTGTAATGTGAACCATTTAAAAGGACATGAAAAGTCCCAACGCACGTTGAGGGTCCGATACTGAGCCAAGATCAAATTTCAGATCAATGCTCTGTTAAAAAAACATCCCTCATTTTTAGACTTGTGCTTCCTATAAACTCTTGATCAAATTACCTTCATCTTGCTGTTTATAGACTTGCAGAGCATCACATGTAACCCTGAATACTGCTCAATTTGTCGCTATTTTTATACGGTTTGAAAAACTAATATGCCCCATTTTTTTTTGTAATGTCCAAACAAAGAACTATTGTCTGAGTGATACTTTTTTTTTCTACTCAGAAATTCTATGGGGAAACATATTTAATTCCCCATAGATGTGTCTATTTATATTCACCATATTGGTGTTTTTAATAATATTTATTAAAGTGAAGGACATGGTAGCATTTATATAACGGCTACATGGGTTTATGCGTCTGCAATTGCACGATTTCACCAAATGAGGACAGATCAAAGTCCATTTCAGCGCAGATTGTCCTTTTTAAAACCTGAGCCAAACATGTGTCTTAAAGAAATGAAGGGGATTCTTTTTGTCATTTGGTTAACTTGTCTTAAATCACCATTTATTTTGCCTTTTTAAGCAACAAAATTGTGACTGCGATAGAGATCCTCTGTGATGCTTATTCAACATCTGAGTCTTTAGACCTCCGGAGAGTAAACGTAACTGTCACTCTGAACTGAGTCAAATTTTTTTGTTTGTTTTTGTGCAGATCTGTTCCAAACATTTTTTTTTTTTTTGGATTGCTGTATGTATTGTGACATACAGCAGACACCTCTCCGCAATACACTCAAACTGGTTTTGTGAACACATTTCTTACAGTTCTGTTTTGCTGCTGACTGCGTCCCAGTTGTCAGATTGATGACTTCGGCCCTTTGCGATGTCGGTGCGTAATGAGAAAGAACCTTTTTCACAGCAACAACATTCTTACTCTCTGTCTCTTTAGCGCCATTTCACTTGATTGTGTTTGCCATGTAAATATTGGCTGAAAGCCCATCAGCAGCCACAAACACGGCTGTGCTCAGGACACGGCCTTGCTACTCGTGTTTGCCAACGGGCGGGGGGGGAGTGGGGGCTCGGCTCGGCTCGGCCCAGCTCGGCGTGAATGGCTGAAGTACCGCTTATGACAGGCCTCCAAAGATAACTTGTTGCAGATCAATACTCTTGATGTATTTTTCAGTCATGAGACCCAGTCGGTGGTATTGGTGCTTTTAACTGTCCAGTACTGTTTCCCCATTTGTTTGATATGAACACAAAGCTGTAATCTTGTGATGTCCAAAGCTCTTTAAGCTTGTGTTTGAAATACTGCTAACCCACTGCCTTTTGCACACATTAACTTGCGCACAAAAACTTGAAAACAGTGTTACTTTGAATGGTAAAAATGGCAGTGATACAGTATCACATAGCAAGATCTACTTTGAATTTCAACCAATTGTCTCATTCAAATTCAGTAACTTTGAATATTATACTTTTAATGTTGTCCAGTTTTTGTATGGTCTTTTTTTTTTTTTTTTTTTTTGGTGAACACAAAATGCCCATTCAGATTCTTAATTCTGCTTTACACATGACTGGTGTTATGTGAATAACCTTAAATCCATTGCAAGGCAGAGCATATACAATACGATGTGACTCTGAAATGGTATCTTTTCAATGGTGGTTTGATTTTTTTTTCTTTGTTTTTTTTTCTTCCTCTTTTGTATTTCATCACAAGGCCACCTTTTTAGAGTACTTGAACAATCTGTCCCATTTCCACTGGGTTCCCTGGATGCATTCGTGCAGCATTGTTATGCAGCCATGGTACTTGTGTGGGTTGAATTTCAAGTGTGTTTTTAGAAAATTGACTAAGAACAGGTTAGATGAGTTTAAACCATTGTCCATTGTTTTCCTCTTAATGTCGCTCCATTGTGTAAAAACTCCAGTATAGTTGTTTTGTATAGTTTTAAATGTCTTTTTTTATGATTAAATTATTCATGTTTGTAAAAGTTTGTATATGATTTCCAAACAAAACTGTATATATCCTGTAAAATAAACATTAAATACAACTTTATTTTGTGTGATTATTTCACTATTGTATTAAAGAGGTGCCTCTGAACATTTTACACATGAAAGTTTCTCAGTGCTGTCATTTTTTTTTCTGTGGCTTTGGAGCAAATGTTTGAAGAATGGCACTGTAGCTTGGACTTGCCATTTCTTTTAGCCAGAGTGGCTCTGAGGATGGCAACAAATACTCTCATTTGGCTCAGATGGCTCCTCACTTGGATCTAATCCTCGTGTTTTAGCTCTTCTCAGTGGATGTCAGAAACATTTGCAAAATTGGAAGAATTATATTTACCGAACAGGAATGCTCCCCCCTCAGTGTTCCCCCACGTTTTGTCAATGCAAAGCATCTTAACTGTGTACAAAAGAGCTCCTGCTGCCTGTTGACTGCAGCTCCCACAATTAATAATTAGTGTCAGAATACGAATGGTGGAAACGACACAAAGACAATTACATTTTGTTTAGTAAAAGATGCTAAGGAGCAACAAAAACAGCTATAGATTACAATCTACTGTAAACTAAATAGTCTAGGATAGACCATCATTAGGAAGTTAATATTATGGGATTTGTGGCTTCTTATTGGACTGTGCATCTTTCCTCAGTCAACCAAGATGAATGACTAAATGACTTGAATAGCAAATAGTATTTGAGCCACCGCTGGTACTTCCATTATTGTTTCTACAGATCTGCTCTACACTATTCATCATTAGATGCTGTTGATATTACAGAAAAGCTGTCTTCACAATTTCCTGGCGGTTCCTTTTTATTGCCTTATCAGTAAAAGCAGTAAACAAATTCCGACCATAGTAGTGTTGCTATCTGGTTAAAAAATCTCTGGGAAAGGTAGGACCAGATATTTGCCTAATTGAGGCACTAAATGTACCTAAAACAACCTGTTGTTTTTACCCAACATGCATCTTTGTTTTATTTTCTTTTACTAAAATGTGTATATGTATGTGTTACAGAATTTGAATTTGACCTTAGTGGTTATTCAGTGTCGGCAGGTTCTGGTTTAAGATTTGCATTGTGCATTAAGCATGCTATAATGTCACCTGGCCTTGCTCATTATGCACACACAATTCAAGGTCATGAAGTCAGACAAGTGAATCAGTTCAATTCAATCACATTTTATTTATATAGCGCCAAATCACAACACAGGTTATTTCATGGCACTTAACACATTGAAGTCCTTGCAGCAGAACATATTTCTTAGAACAGCAATATATAGAGAAACCCAACAATTCAACACTTCCCACATATAAACCAGGAGGCAAAAACTAATCTTTGGAGAAGGGAGAAAAACCTCCAACAGAGGGAAGGAAAAACTCACACTGCAAACGGTCAAAAAGCAGACTTGCAAACGTAGTATTAACAATTGAAGGGAATATCAATTAATAGCGAGGAAGAGAGAGAGAGACCATAAGCACAGTGATCTTCAGCACATCATCTGGGCTTCTTTGAAAGTTCCCTCAACAGTTTGTTATAGAATTTCAATGAGTTCTAATAAGAGTGGAGCTGATGGAGCCGGGCTCTTGACATTTTCTGATCTGCTCAAGGAGTCCTCAGATTAGCATCTGCATAATAGTCAGTTATTTTTGGCACAAGCTGAAAATGAACACCATTGGCTGAAGGGATTGAGCAGAAAAAAAAAATCTTCTGAGTAAAGAATTCACCTTAGAGACCTGTTAAATAGGCGAAATTGGACAATAACCCACTTATATTTCAATTGCCATCTGAAATACTTATATGATGTTATTGCTACCTTCTCAGTTTCATAGTCTGCGAAGAAAATTCACTCATTAAAACCTGCAGTGGAAACATATTTCGTTGCATTTCCGCCATGAATGTTTCGCTGGTGTTAGAGAACCTTCACCCTTATTTATGTTACCTCATGATGATTACTGCCGACAGTTACTGAACCAAACAATTGACAGCTCAGTGTGAAAATGTGCTGAGTCTGGTGGAAACCAGAATGTCTCCTGTTACTGTGGGATTCCATGCAACACATAAATCAACCCTGTTTAACATTTCCTCGCTCTGAAGTGTGATCCAGCATGTACGGAGCAATTACTGTGGATACTGAAACCTTTCCTGTTTAAACAGATTAACAGATTGTTTTTCTTAAGTATTTTTAGGATTTTTTTTTTTTTTTTTTTTTTTTTGTGTGCTTTTTGTTTTACAACCAGAGTGGAAAGATGACCATAAATGAAAGAAATGCTACAAAGATCCTTGTCCCGATTTGAACCGGTTACTGCAATTTGAATGTATCTACATTCAAGTAATTTCAAAAATGATTTACATTTAATTTATATTCATTTAACAGTGTATTGAAAGACATGTAAAAACAATTTGGCAATGTCAACCTGTAGAGCTGAGTCTGCAGCTTCCCTTGACTTTACAAAGATTTATAGTTAGTTTCAGTTTGTGGATTAGATGTCCAACTGCAACAATCCTAATTTACCCCAACTCACATTGTGTTATTTTTGACTGCAGACTTTAATGGCTGTTCACTGGAAAATAACTGCTGAGCAACAATAGTTAGAAAAAAGTTAGGACCTAGCTATTGGAACATTCAGATGCTAAAGGTCATATATCTCATTCAGAAGTTGGTTGGGACCAAAAATGGAAAGAGGAGACAATGAATACCAGACTTGAACACAATTGCAAATGTATAATAATTATTCTGTTTTTCTTCCAATGTGTTTCTATTGTCCTCAAGTGGCAAAAAAACCTCAATTATCACAGCTCCAAAGATTCACATCAGAATTTACAACAATCAAATTAAAGTTTGAACATTTATTGGGACTAAACCGCAGCACTGTGCAGGACTAGCCTGGAAACGCAAGAAAATAACTCACCAAGTGTTATCAGCAAAATATTCTGACCTTTTAGGAAATGTAAAATTACATCGTGTCCAACTGTGCAGCCACAGAAAGCTGCTCAAATGAAAAATTGCATTACAGCTCCAAGAAATTAAAGAGTTTTCAACTAGTCTCAGTGCAAATGTGGGTAAGGGGGTTGGAAGACTCAACATCAAAAGCACATTGACTACAAATTGTAGTAATCAAAATATCTATAATTTTTAAAATGCCTTAGGACAATAAGAATTGGAATTTGGTCTCAGACTTGTCTCAGTCACTCTCTGTGTTGGGACTCAAAGAGAAAATTCAAAGCCAGTGTTGTCTTTTGGTCAGTTCAAAAAGAGAGCAACAGTATGTTTACTTGTTTTGAGACTGTGCATGGCCTCATGCTCATTTTGCAATAACCTCAGGTGAAGGAGGATCAGAAGGTCTCATGTCTTCATTTTTACGGCACTTATACTGCTCACATTTTACTACACGGTCAGCAGTGAGGATTTTGTATGGTTGGGGGATTTTAGCAGTGAGATTAGATCCGGGTCAAAGTTGTATGCTCTTCATAGACAATCTGCCTCCTTTCAGTTTGTTGACTCCTAAACTGCTGATAGTATGTGAAAACTCGCAGTGAAACCACACATTAACACAGTAAACTTTATGGCATAATTTAGCAGAAACAGAAATGGCTTGTATATTGTCATTGAACACCCAGAAAGTTCAATTGCAGAGTTTTAAAGAACAGACTTTATTTGTCATAAAAGAGTGCTGTTTAACCTTTGGATCTAAATTACCATGTTCACTGCAGCTGTTCATAAGATCACATAGAACTACAACATGTACTAAAAATCAAACATGCACATATGGAGATGGTGATTGCAATAGGTAAAATGAAAGAAACACATTTCTGTAAGATGCATATCAAAAAGTAGGTCATGCACAAAAGTAGAATTATCTTCATTCAATGTATTCATTTTCAACGACTCACAATATTGAGTTAGGGGAAGTTTCCTTTCGTTTAAATTATATGCAGCCGTGGGCCTCTAACGTAGCCTTCTTGGCAGCATTAATTTCTAAACAATTTTTAGGACAAATAAACAATGCTACATGTGAGACTGGAAAAGTGATGTGACTTCCACCAGATGTAACAAAAACAGTGGAAAATTAACCATTGGTGTGATGAGTTGCTGAAATTTGACACAGCCTTGTTGAATGGCATTATAGAAACAACAAAGATGAGCCAAAGCTAACATATTATCTTTCAATTTGATGTGACAAGTCAAAAATATGTCGACTTTTTTTTGTTTGCCTTATCCTAATTTATCACATGAAATCGTTTATCTCTTTCTTCCATGTAAGCTAAAAGGCCTAATATTGCACTCCCAGTGACCTGCAGGGTTTTCAAACTGTGTGGTCTTCTGTCTATGTACTATTCATTTGGAGTGTCAGATTATGCAGTTATGCAAGGAGGCATGAAAGCAGCCAGCATGGCTACCTCTGTCTTTCACACTGCGCTACTTCCTTCAAAGTTTGTGTTTCCTAGAGGTAGAATGAACTCGTGAAGCGATTACAGCAAGGCGCTGTTCAAGACTGGTAGGCACTTCAAGTGACCGCCGAGAGTAAACCAAATCACATTTAGACCATTTTCCATTGTGTCTTATATGCTATAAAAAGACATCTATTTAATTTGATTTATTTAAATTCCACAATATAAGTGTAACTGGTATCATGTGAAGTTACACATCTCTGTCTAAAAAACTGCAAAACAATCCCAAAGTCTCAGTGTGTATGAATACATCAATGCCATCTCCCTTTATGTATCAACAGCACGTCCATCCTGAGACAGGACGATGCCAGCTCACTTTTTTGTCAACAAAGGAAGAAGGGGAACCAGATGGAGAGTTGTTTCTGGTGCCTGTAAAACAGCAAAGGCAACAACAGTTCAATATGTAGTGGCCCAGGACAGGAAAATGCAATGAGCCCAAGGACCTCTCTGACACCCAATTGTTTCCTGAGTTTCTATGTCCGGCCTTCCGGACCGGAAACTTTTGGGCACCCCCCAGATGTGCGTTTGCTTTGTGTGTTCATGTGTGTGTGTGCACTCTTCTGTACATTTGTGTATGTATGTGTGTGTTTTAGACGTGAGAGCGAGCTGGGATTGTTAATGAAGACGCAAGAGGTCCACTGGCAGATTGCCCAGTGCTTTTTAAAGAGCATGTAAGAAAGGATGGGAAAGAAAGACACAGAGTATTGTTGACAATGCAACTTACAGCCAACCGTGTATTATGTTCTCGGGAAGGAAAGTAGTAGCTTTGAACTTTGACCAAACAAGACCACACCAACATGATGCTCTGTGAGGTCAGTTTTGACACTCAAAACATTTACATGACCATTTTACTCCATATAGTAACGCGCTATAATGGATGACTAATGAAAGGCAACAACATAACCGGCTTAATGTATAATTTAACAGAAGGATGACCTTGAAAATCTCTTATAATCCTTTTCTGCTGCTGGTGTAGCTTACACTTCTTTGTCCCTTTACTCTTTTATCACCACAAATACTGATCAAACTTTTGGCACCTCTATAAAGCATTTATGAGATTACATCCCTACAATAATAATAATAAAAAAAAAAGCACCATTCCATTTTCTCTGATGTTCACAGTCAAGTCCCTTAAAGAAGAAAGATGAGATGCAACATATGAGCGTAGATTCAAAAAAGACAAAAAAAAACAACAATAAAAGCAACATAAGGTTACATTGAGATGTATGCACCTTTTTTAAAAAAAAAAATATATATATTTTTGATTGTAGAGTGTATTTTTTTTTTTTTTTTAAATCTTAACATTTATCTGAATTTAGTGTACTACTTCACTGAGTTTGGATATGACACGTGCAGACGTGCCTTTGGAAACCTGCACAGACTACAACGAGAAAATGCACCATAATGTTTCTGGTGTGAGCACAGTAAATTAAAGTTACGCATTAGTGAAACGAAAACATAACGTAAGAGCCGGGAGGAGGAAGAAAGCTCAAGATCCAGCAAACAACCTGAAACATATTTCTCTAGCGCCCTCTAGGGAAATAAACATACCAATACATGTTTTCAAATACCAAGGAAGTACATTTCAGTTCAAATATCAAATTTATAGACCAACTACAAAAATACCTTCATTATTCTGTCATAATATTTGAATTGTCATTTGTAAATTTTTAAAAAAAAAAAAAGCCTCGTACTCGTAGACTGCATGCTCTTATTCTGCTTTTATTTTGAAATTTCGACGCAGCTCTAACCCGGAAACAGACGAGTGTTATTTTGCTAACGATAAAGTGACATCAACATTATCAGGACTAGGGGTGGGAGCTGCACCATTTCGGGAGAAAATGAGCGTCCCAAATTGTTCTTAATATTTCTTCAGGGGACAGTTTAAGATTGTGGACAGGCTGTCATAAAAGTTAACACGACAGCACGACTCAGAAACGGACCGAAACTGCGAAGCGGCGTCGGATCTACCGCGACTGGACTTGTTAGCAGGAAAGGCTAACTGGCTCATCCCTTGTCTTCTTCGGGAGGACAGGGAGGGGGGGACGGGGACGGGGGACGGGATGTCCTGCAGCTTGTTGGAGTTTTGTAGGCTCCAAGAGCTCAAAACGGTCCGTGACTTCTTGTTCCCGAGCCAGAAAACCGAGTCGGTCGAAGAGAAGAATCAAACAGGTAAACGACACAACCAGCATGACGTCACAGCAGTCCGGTCCGCCACGCAATAAAACAACAGACAACTAACTTCAGGATATAAGTATATAAAGTATTTAACAGCAATTTGCAAGAGTAGTTCAGAAGTTGTTTGCAAGATAGTCGCAGTTTCTGGTGGCCTTACTGTTGCAGTGAGTTTGATGGTTCACGTACTGTCAACATTATTCACCTTCATTACTTTAGTTTTCGGTATTATTCACCAGCTGAAGGCTTTTGTAAAGTGCATGAAGGACGGAGCTCCATCTGTAACACCAGCAGGGCACAGAGAGCGGAGGAGGAGGAGGAGGAGGAGAAATCATCTGCCTGCCCTTTTTTTTTTTTGCTATGAGTCATCCCCACCTGAGGCCCCTGAACGCATCACTGCAGGATGCTCATCAAAAGAGAGAGAGAGCAGGGCATACTCACAGAAGGGCACCTGACCTCGTTGCACTCAGGCTCCACACACACACACACACACACACACACACACACACACACACACACACACTCCCCGTTAGTCACCATTTCATATTAATGGCTGACAAAGACTGTGTCGTCACCTCAGTTTTTCAACACAGTGACGTTGACTGCTCCACACGCACTTGCGCCGAGGTATATTGCATTATAAATGTCAACGGGGTTTTGTCCTGGATTTTAATGTCTTCCACCTACTCTTGAATATTTGATTTGCCTCTCTAGCACAACTTTCTTCAGCCATGCCCCTCTTGGTGAATTTTATATTTATTTTCTCGGCGGACGTTTGCATTCCTGCTGTGCACGTGTTAATTTAAGCAGCTGTGGCCGCTCCTATTGTTCAAACCGCAGCCTGTGATCGGAGCAGCCAGCCAGCGCCTGGTCATATTGAACTTCTTGACGTAGAATTTTCTCAGTCATTCCCGACATGTAGTGTCATAATCCATAAGAAACCAAGCCAGAGAGCTAGACCACTTTGTCCTAACCCCCTGCACAAGCTTCTCTCCAGGCCTGACTTCACAAACTAAAAACATTTTTGACCGGAGTTTCTTGTTCGGTCATTTCTTCCCCCAACAGATAATGAGCTGTCTTGGGACAGCTCCGACTGGGAGTCGGAATGGGACGCCGGCAATAACAAAGAGGAGGAATCCACTCACGGCGCAACGGTCTGTCTTTTATTTGACGTTCACTCTGTATTCTAATATGCTCACGTTTACCCCACAATATCCAGCAACGGTCACCTGAGACACGGAGGAATTACATATTTCAAAATTTGGAAGACAAGAGATTTGAATTCCTGACAAAAACAAAAGCCACAAACAACTCTCTCTAGTGTATGACATCATTTGCACATGTAAAGACTTGTTCCCCGTGCTCTGCAGGTGGGGGAGGAAGCCACGGGGCAGAATGGACCCTGGCTGCAGGACTGTGTTGTGTCCCTGTCGCCCTGCTCCGACTTGCTAGTGCTGGCCCGAGAACACAAGGCGGCTTTTCTCTCAGGTTAGACATTCACGCAGACGCGACACTTGTCACAGAGGACTCGTACGGTTAGTTCGGCGAGTTATTTTTGTTCACGTTTGTTGATTCTTGCAGCCAAGTGGCGCACGGATGACAGCGGCAGAGAAGAGATGACTTTGGGTGTGTCTTGGACTGGAACCCTCAGCACCGAAGAAGGGTGAGAGGAAACGACGTTGACATGAGAAGGAATTAAAAAGGCTCAACGGACAACAGAAGAGTTGATCGTGGGTGAACAATGTGCAGCACTGTGCAAAAGTTAAAAGCACCCGCGTGAGGATGGTTTCCGAAATAATGCCGAGGGTGTCTTTAACAGTTGACTTCATACAAAGTGTAGTGAAAAGAAAAAGCCTAAATCAAATACAAATTCCACGTGACCACCTTTTGTCTTTTAAAACAGCACTATTTCTCCTATAGATGCACTTGCACAGTTTTTCAACGTTACTTGGTATTTAGGTTGTTTCAAGCATCTTGGAGAACTTACCACAGTTCTGCCGTGGATTGAGTCCTTCTCGGTGTCTTCCATCTCTTCACGTATTCCCGGAGTGACACTACGATGTTCAGAAGGAATTTGTGTTCCGTCCGATTCCTGCCTGATTTGACTATGTGATGGACAAGAATTTCGACATGTGAAGTGTTTCAAACTTTTGCGCAGTGCTGTGTGTATGTACAACAAGCGCTGTTGGAAAGTGACGGTGTAATCGAAGACTAAAAGACAGGAGACAAATTTGAATTCTACGATTCCAAAAAAAAAAAAAACGTCACAGAGGATATAGGAAGGTGTAGTTGAAAGGCGATTGTTGTTCATCAGTAGAGAAACAAAGTGTAAAATAATACCCGAGTGTGAGCACTTAACCTTACAGACTTTGTGTGTTTTTTTTCTCTCCAGAGAGTGTGTGAGCAGCGCCATCTGTATCCCTCTGGCCAGCCAAAAGAGGTAAGAATTACATAAGTGAGAAATAAAAGCGAAAATGCTTGCGTGTATGTATACACGTCATAATATATCATTTTTGTGTGTGTGTGTGTGTGTTTAGGAGCTCCACAGGGCGGCCTGACTGGACATGTGTCGTAGTGGGCTTCACATCTGGCCACGTCCGCTTCTATACAGAGGTACCCCCTTAATTTATAGTATTTCCTCTTTGTATGCTACAGTCTTACCGCATTCTGCGACACAATACTTTTTCAGCTTGTCGGGGGAATTTAAACCATCACATTTTTGTCTATAAATCGGAATGTATTTCTACGCTGTTCTTTTCGCTCTCCTTCTCCCTCCAACTGGCCGAGGCAGATCGATTTTACTTCCAGCTATTTGCTCATGTGGCTCATGTTGGGCCTCCTCTCTACAGTGCCGTACGGTTCGGTTGTAAAAACTTTACTATTGACAGTATTTGTGTCTCTCTAGAGTGGAGTTCTGCTCCTGGCCCAGCTGCTGCATGAGGACCCCGTACTGAGGCTCAAGTGTCGCACTTATGAGATCCCCCGCCATCCCGGAGTGACCGAGCAGGTAACGCACAACCCCAGACACACCTGTCGAAAATGATTTATGAGAATTATGTTCAAAAAGTACGAGTATGACCTGTTGGTATGTATGCTTATTGACTTTCCTGCTGAGAACGAAATGAGAAGATCAAAAGCAGACACGACAGCGCCTGTGAGACTCCGTACGCAATCTATGATTCTTATTGAGGGAGAAGTTAAATTCGTGCCCTGGGAACACGCATATCTGGAAAGAAAAAAAACTAAACAAATTAAACTCAAGGTTCACTCACTCGTTGGTTTCAAAGCTTGTGACTGAATCTCACCATGATTCCCAGGCAAATGAATGATTATTGATTTTGTCCTCCTGCAGCACGAGGAGCTGAGTATCCTCTACCCCGCTGCTCTGGTCACGATCGACGGCTTCAGTCTCTTCCAGTCTCTGCGGGCCTGCAGGAACCAGGTGGCAAGAGGTATTGCTACTTGTGTGTGTGTGTGTGTGTGTGTGTGTGATCGGTGGATTCATCTGTATGCGTGTTCATTTGAGGAAGAGCAAAACAGTAATGCGTTCTGGTATTAAACGTTTCAGTATTGGTGAAGTGTGTTAACAGAAGATGTGTTTTTCCACTTGCTGGCTGGGTGGATAGAGTTTGCCACAAAGCAGTCAGATACTAAGGAGACACACACCGGTACTGTACAACTAACATACACTTATGCACACGTTATAGCCTTCAGAGGTAGTAGCGAAGCTTCAGTGGTGTCTGAGCATCTCGTAGTTGCTTTTGTGTGTTTGTGTGTCCTGAACTGGACCCTTTAATAGGCTAAGGCAGTCCTTCAAATTGTGCTTTTTTTTTTTTTTCTTTTTTTTTTTTTGGGAAGTTGTTGCTTCTAACGTCAAAAGCTTCTTTTTCCACACAGCTGCAGCCGCAGGTAGCGATGTGATCCAGCCTCCTCCTCTGGCCTATAAGAAGTGGGGCCTGCAGGAAATGGACACCATTGTGGACCACAGCAGTGTGGGTAAGAGACAGTTTCAGAAATAATAATGAATTGTTCATGTTGGAGGTTGACTACTATTATGATGGACTGGATGTGTCTTCCCGACATTACAAGGCTGAGGGGAAACAAAGTCATTCTTAAGCATCACAACCTTTTTCATTGCAGGTCTGACGTACTGACAAAATATTTGCGATTTTTTTTTTGTGTGTGGATATATTTGAATAAAGAAGAGGCGATAATGTTGTGCAGATTGGTCACACTGTGAGAAGTGATTCATTCGAATGAGTCAGTGACTCCTTCACTGTTATCTCTCTCTCTCTCTCTCTTTCTGCTTTCAGGCGTTATGACGCTGTGTGTGTTTGACCAAATGAAGAACGCGTCTGTCCTCGGGGGCTTTCATGCTTCGGTCAAGGGCAACCCCCCCGCCATGAGCCAGTATGTCACCGTAGGAGCTGGGCCGTACACGGGCTTTTACTACGCTGTAGAGGTGAGCGTGTGACACGCATGTAGCGCTGTCAGGATCTTTATTCTCCGGGATGATTAACTGCGAAGGCAGCGGAATTGTGCATTTATATCAAGCATTGAGTGTTTTTTTTGTTTGTTTCTTTTTCCCCCGACATAAATGACCTACAGGGACGAGACGGGAAAAGATGTTCCACAGTAAATTCAGCTTTTTGTTGTTGTTGTTGTTGTGTCCCTCTCTTCAGGGAAGCTCCCAGCCTCTCCTGTCCCACGTGGCTCTGGCTGTGGCCAGTAAACTCACGTCAGCCCTCTTCAGTGCTGCCAGGTGTGTGTGTGTGTGTGTGTGTGTGTGTGTGTGTGTGTGTATGTGTGTGTGTGTGTGTGTGTGTGTGTGTATAAGCAAGAATAATAGTTCGGAAGCGATTCAGATCACCAGTAGTCAAAGAAAACTGTTTTTTTGAGAAAAGGGTCATAATAGTTTGCGGAATGAGGCAAAGCTAACTAATGCGGCCCAGTTTGAGTAGTACATTGTTCAAAGACAATCGGGGTTGTTCAGTCTGAGGAACGCTCTGTCGACAGTCCTCTCCTGCTGTAATGGCAGAAAGCAGCCCAATCAATACTCAACAATATTTCAGCCTGTCCTCTGTTCAATGCCGGCTTTACCCACAGGGAGGTCGTTTTCTTTTATCGTTCCTTTCTCAAGATTGTTTTGCACTTTAATCTCTTCACTGTCAGTCTCGTCATATTTGTGTCTTGCTCACTTTTTCTTTTCTTTTCTTTTTTTTTTCCCCCTTTACTCTCAGTGGGTGGTTAGGATGGAACAAAAACAAGAATGAAGAAGAGGCTGTTCAGAAACATAAGCCGAAGGTGGAGGCTGCCACTCCGTTAGGGATCAGGTACCAGTTATGATACACGTCCCCTTCGCCACCTTATTGATATTGGCACCCTGAAGTTTGTTTATGACCTTCTCCCGTCCTTAAACCTGAAATCTCTCTCTTCCAGATTCGGTCTTCCGGACTCTCGGCGCCACGGCGAGACAATATGTCTGTCCCCGTGCAACACGCTGGCCGGAGTGACGGATGACTTCGGTCGAGTCACGCTGCTGGACTTGGCCAGGGGCATCGCCACCCGCATGTGGAAAGGTGAGAGGGAAGGACAGGGGGAAGAACATGGACGAGGGAGTACATGAGTTTTATACGGGGATCTTTGTAAACAAGACTATACTTGGAAGGTAGAGTGTTTTTTTTGTTTTGTTTTTAACCATCCGCTATCCTCTCTTTTCTCTTTGTCTCAAAAGTTACCTCAAAATAAAGTGAAAAATTAGAACATGCCAGAAGTATTGATGTCAGGTCCAAGAGCACAAAACATTATGTGCAAGTTGTATCAAGTCGTTTAGTGTGTACTACACAAACAGCATACAGTAGATAGATTCATTTATTACTTTATTGATCCTTAAAGGGAAATTACAGTGTTGCAGCAGCATTAATCACAGAACACACATAAAACAGCTTGTGAGGCACGTGAGCCTGCCGCTGACGGTCCAATGTCCGGAGAAAACACAATCTGTTGTTCACAAACACTGAACTGCTGTTTGAAGAGAGCTATCGCTTTGGTGGCTGATGTAAATGACACCCATCACTACCGTTGGCATGGAAACCCAGCACAACGAAAAGTTAAAAGCGACAGGAAGATAGACAGAACTCGGTTCAGGCTCGCAGTTTCCATTAAAGCTTGGAAAAATTTGATTGGATTTGAAGCCAAAGACAGAAACACAAGAAATGATTTAAAAAAATTTAAAAAAAAAATACTGTGTACTGTTTATGTTTATCATTAATTTACCTCATTTCCAGGTTACCGAGACGCCCAGTTGGGTTGGCTGCAGGTTCCAGAGGAGCGGGGTGAGCGGGAGTTCTCCCCCTCCGCTTCCCTCCCCAGACGCCATGCTCTGTTCCTGGTCATCTACGCCCCCCGCAGGGGAATCCTGGAGGTGTGGGCGATGCAGCAGGGGCCTCGAGTCGGAGCTTTCACTGTGGGCAAATACTGCAGGTACGCACAATGAGGCTGGTCACTTTTTTTCAAAGCAAAAGAGCACGTGTTTGATTTGGTAAACCGCACAAGCACAGGCAGTGAGATATTTACAAATCTTCAAACGGGAGCAGTACACATTGAAATATCTATAACGTGTCTTGTGGTGTTTGTGTGCACTCGTGCTTATGGACACATGCTCTTCCAGGTTGCTGTATGCCGGCTACCGTCTGATGGGTGTGAACAGCGTGACCAGTCAGGGCTGGCAGCTCCACACCCAACAGGTGTGCCTGCTGGATCCCATAACAGGAGCACTGAGGACAGTGAACATCCCCTTCCACCTGGCCCTTAGGTTGGTACACAAAACAGTGAGAATTCAATTCAATTTTCTTTACATAGCGCCAAATCACAACACGGGTTATTTCATGGCACTTAACACATTAAAGTCCTTACAGCAAGACTTTACAACATTATACAGAGAAACCCAACAATTCAACAATTCCCACATAAGCTAAGAGGGAAAAAAAAAAAACTCGTCTTTAAGGGAGAAAAAGCTCCAACAGAGGGAAGGAAAAACTCCCTCTGAACAGGAAGAAACCTCCGACAGAACCAGGCTCAGGGGTGGACGGAGCATCTGCCTCGACCGGTTGGGGTGAGGGGAGAGCAGAGAGAGAAAAGGACAGCATAGAGATACAAGACATGAACTGCTGGTGGAGACGACAATCACAGAGCAGAGACGTGCAGCTCCACGGCCGGGACATCTGCAAAAGAAAGAACAGAAACTACGCTAGCGAGGGAACTGAATGGAGAGGCAACAGACAATAAGCAAAAACTATTGGAGAGAAGAAGCAGGAAGTTAATGAGATATATTTGTGATGTAGATCTGTTGTGAAGTAGTTATTTAAGAACAAACGCCTTGAATACTTTAATTAGTCTTCTCCACCTCCAGGATTGCGAGCGGACGTGTTCTCAAAGTGTTTAAGTGGTTCCTGTATGCAGGAACAGCCGTTAGTAGTAGTAATATTTGCATTGTACACCTCCGCTATATGACCTGTTTTATGGTTTATTCAAAGTATGTTTCTTTAGTGAAAGAAACCTGAAAGCCTTAAACTCAAGAGCCTTATTAAGATCATTAAACCTCTTCGTCTTATCCTATTTTAAAAAGGGTAACATAGTAACATGACGGCTGCTAGAATTCCACGACAACTCGCATCTTTCTCGTCCTTTTCCATCTCAGTGACAAGAAGAGCGAACGCGCCAAAGATATGCACCTGGTGAAGAGGCTGGCCACGATACTGAAGAGCAGCGACGTGGCGCCTGGTGAGGGACACAAAGAGTTGGATGAAGATGTAAGAAATGCGTCTATGAGATGAGTAACATTTCACTCTGTTTTTTGTCTTCTTGTTGTTGTTTTTTAGATATTTTGGAGAGCGAAGCCAGAAGCGTCCTGCTGGAGATCAAACACCCTGCCATTAAGATGCAGGTATGACCAAGATCAGTACAAGTCAAGTCAGTTTATTTAAATAGCATATTTATATACAACACAAGTTAACCAAAGGGCTGAACAACAGAATTACAATAAACTTGAAAGAATTCTTTTTTTTTTTTGCATGCCACGTAAGCCTGGAATCGATTATATTGAAGATTTTTCATTCTTTTTTTTAATATTTCTAGCGAGGAAAATTATATCGCATCTCAAGATTTTTTTAAAGAAATGAAGGGATCGACCTGAGCTAAAACTCCTGATAGAAGCTGGTTTTGACATCAAATTTAATCCGCAGATCTAATTTACATGAGGTTTAGAGAAGGTTGCCACAGAAGCGAGACGAGATGAAATACTATCAAGCGACACACTGATATATGTGAACTGTGTGTCCCAACAGTCAAAACTCTTAATTCCATTCTGCATTTTGCTTTTAGGCTTTGGAGTCTCTGTTAGCAAATAAGAACACTCCTGTCTCCTGTCTCACTAACATCACATGTGCCTTAAATGACACGTTGAAGCAACAAGGTAAAGTACACGTTTATTTATAAGCGAAAACGTATTTTTCGAGATGAGATTTTGTAGTTTCGGCAACTGGTTTCCAAAATTTGTGTTCGGTAAATTTCAAGCTTGGTGGTTTTTGAAAGGTAGTTCTTGCTTCATACATTGATTATATATATCATGAATATGTCACCAGTTTTTTTGTTTTTTTTTCCTCCTCTTTGTTTATGTTACAGACCCAGAAGAAGTGGACACTGCATTACTGCAGCTCTGCTCTTCACAGCTGAAACTGCTGCAGCTCTACACTGACATCCATCAGCTGCACTCCGCTGCAGACACTGAAGCCGACTCTGAAAAGGTGCGCGCACACACACACACACACACACACACACACACACACACACACACACACACGCAGACCAGGGTGGTCTACTATAACCTCATTGTTATTCCGCATAAATTATAATGAACAAATGCACTGACAATTTCTTTTTTCTCCCCGCCCAGCAGGACTCCCTTGAAGGTATAGAGGATGAATTGTCCCGCGTCGGGCCCACCTTGCAGCGCTACGCTCAGTTCACATCGAGACCCAGCGTTTCCTTTGCTCAGGACTCTCCTGACTCGCCACTGGCTCCCCAGGTTTTCCTCTCCCAGATGGAATGCGCAGAGGATGGGGAGCTGAAGGTGATTCGCAAGTCTGAAACTGAATGGAACCAGCTAGGTATGGCAAACACAAAGTATGCGCATTCACGCCTTTAGTTTTTCACCCAGCACGCCAACGGGTACTTTTTACCCCGACGGCGTCAAAAATGAATCCTATCACGTGTGACGTCAAACCTCAAAGCCAAGTGCTGACTTGCAAGAGTGTGCTGGTCACACGGTGTCATGTTGACATGAGCAACACAGACGCAACTCATTTCAGAGCACGTGTATCAATGACACGTTTAGCTGTGCTTGCTTTTCAGCAGGACAGGTGTAAAAAAAAAAAAAAAAAAAAAGCCACTAGGAGGGTTGTTGAGGGAAAAACACACAAATGAACCTTTTCATATGCAGAAATAATTAGTTGCACCACATAGTGAGAATGTTGCAGAAATCCAGGCTGAGGGACTTTGCTCTCATGTGTCCTTTGCAGGAAACTTTATGTTCTGGCGTTGTCTTTGTGGAAAAAGCCCGCTCCGTAAAGTGTGTGACACGCTGCAACAGGCCGGCATCAGTCCACAGCAGCTGCTGGTAAGATGGAGGAAGAGACTGGTTGATGAAATGGGTTGAAATCGGGACGCATTTTGCTTCCGATTAATGGATGAAAATGTCAAAAGGAGATAAAGAAATGAGACGGCTGATAAACTGTGACCAATAAGTGTCGTATAGAAATGAGGTTTCTTTTATCTTGTACTCGGAAATCTATAGTAATAAGAAATATCACATTTCCGTCGGGTTTTCAGAATCATCCCCCCCCCCCCCGTATTAAATCTCCTGTTTCTCTTTCTGTCAAGTCTTTGTTGCTGAGCGTGTGGATGCAAAGGGAAAAGGAGGTGCTACAGAAACCAGCGGAAATTGTTCGAAACCTACACACTCTACTTGTCGCCCTTAGCAACATGAATGGTACGTGTCCTCGTGCAGTGTGTGCTTTGCCTTTTTGTATGCGTGTCTTTGATTGAGGGGCTTTGGTTTTGGTTGCCAACCGTCTCAACCAATGAAAGTCACCGAAAGAGCGTATTAGACTTCTTGCTCTCTTCTCAGGTGCAGTTGAGGAGTCATGGGACACGCAATCTATCTCCCCCTGGTGGCAGCAAGTTCGCTGTACATGCATCGGGTCTCACAACGCTGCCGCCGCTCTGCTGGCTGCTTTGGTTGCTCATCGTGCTGCTAAGGCGAGCATCACAAGCCGGGGAGACAGCAAGGTAAAGAGGCGAAATGCACCTGACAACAGCCCTTTTAATATGACTTAACGCTACAACCACATGTAGTATGTTTCCCTCATAATATTATAAATATAAATTAGGGCGGCACGGTGGTGCAGTGGTTAGCACTGTCACCTCACAGCAAAAAAGGTTCCAGGTTCGAATCCGGTCCTGGGCCTTTCTGTGCGGAGTTTTCATGTTCTCCCTGTGCTTGCGTGGGTTCTCTCCGGGTTCTCCGGCTTCCTCCCATCATCCAAAAAACGTGCACCTCAGGTCAGGTTACCTGGCGCCGCGCTAGTGGCGGCCAGCTGCAGCAGCTCCCCCCTGACAGCCCCCCTGCTGTAGTGAAGAAATTTCCCCTCGGGGATTAATAAAGTGTATAAAATCAAAAAAATAAAATCAAAAAAAAAATCAAAATAATATTGTCAAGCATTTTACCCACAATAATAGCCGTTGTGTGCGTGTGCGTGTGTGTGTGTGTGTGTGTGTGTGTGTGTGTGTGTGTGTGTGTGTGACAGTTGCAGTCAGAGTGGGAGGCGGTGTCGCTGGAGCTGGAGCAGTGGGTGGTGTGTGTTCACCAGCTGGAGGACGTGCTGGTGCTGCAGACCCTGCTGTTGGTGCCTCCTCCTCAGGGAACAGCAGGGGGCGCTACTGCTCAATGCTCCATCAAAACACTGCTGGAGGGAGGCACAGGTAGATCAATATGGACACCTGCTCAGGGAGATTTCATGCCGAGTTGGATTTCACTTTTCTGTGTGCCACTTTGTTATTTGTTCTTTTACTATTTGTTTCAGTGATTTTGTTCTAAACATCCACACTTCCTTCAGTTCGCTTTTTCTTTTTTTTCTTTTTTTTCCTTTTTTTTTTCCCTTTCCGTCTTCCCTCCTTGACTCGTTCTCTTGTCGCTACATTCATTCCCGCCCACAACTCCACATCTGGCTTTTTCAGTTTCAGTAAGTGATGGTAACGCATTCATTTTTCTTTTTTTTTCTGTGTTTTTTTTTGTCTTTCTGTTAAGGCGGCATTGCCGACAGCGTCTCCAAGTGGGTGTTCAGGCAAAACATGGCCCCCGAGCGGCTGAAGGCAATTCTCTGCACGAGACAAAATAACGACGTCGATGACCAACCGGAGCGGAGAGAAGAGGAGCAAAGAAATGAGACGGAGAAGAGCGACGAGAGCTCGGACAGGACGGCCGGTGAGGACGAGGAGACTTTAGACGTGAACGCAGTTTAACTTGCACATTGACTGTCTCGTCAAAAGAGCTCCGACAGCCGATCCCGTCGGTAACCTGCGTGGACTCGTACGGCGGTCCCCCTTGAGCAGTGTGACGATCGCGACCGTACACTCCTTTCACGTAACCTGTTCGTCCTCTGCGTTTCCCAGAGCTGTTGGTGGCGCTGTGCCGGCGCTTCCCACACTCCCTCTCACCCGACCTGGTCTTCGCCCACTGCTGCTGGGAATACGTGGTGCAGTGGAACAAAGACCCAGAGGTGCGCATACACGCCAACATTAACCACACGTACACGTATGTGAACTCGAGGCTCGTCGCGCTTATCAACGCACGGTCGCCCGACCGTAAAGCCGTTTGAGCTGACCCCGGTCGTTTTGCATAATTCTCAAGTGTCGCTTCTGCATGAAAATCATTTCAAACTCCCAGTGAAACTTCTGCGTCTGTTTTCTGATGTCAGTGTGGACAATGAGCTGTGAAATATCTTTGTCGCGGGTTGTCCAAAGCTTTCAGCCCCCCGAAAATCCAGCATTCGGTAGTCGCGCTTCGGAAATACTTCCACCACCGTTTCCGCCCTCCCGAGGTTTGACCGGTGCTCTTTGATGAGGTCGTCTCGCTGCTCCTCCCTTCGTCTCGCTACGGTTCGACGGCGCACGAGCGCAGAGTTAGTTGCCACCAACCGTTTCGACTTGAGGCGCTTTGCTTCTAATGTTCAACCGACCACATTTAATAAGCCTTAACGGTACGGATGAAGTCGGAATGCCGAACACCACCAAATTGGAAAGGAGAGCCCAATAACTTGGGAGGCAATTTGTTGGATTTGCAGCAAAAAGGGGCTATTTGTACGTTTTAATGTTCAATACCAAGAAACAGCTTGTCGTCTTCTTCAGGTGTTTGTATATTGTTAAACTATGAATAGACTTCTACTGTAAAAGTATAAATATATATATTATTGGTACAAAATAAAGACCTCTTTTATCTTCCTACCGCACTCTAATTATTATGTTACCACGACTTGCCGCCACAAAGACGTTTCCCTAAAGAGGAAAGGCAGGTTTCCCAAAGTCCAAACGTCGCGGGTGACGAGGAACCAATCAGATCTGATCTCAAATCTGACGTCACATCTGCTTCTCTTCACAGGAGGGTCGATATTTGTGCTGGGCTGTGGAACATCTGAAGCTGGTCTCCAGTCCTCATATTCAACTAGGTTAGTGGCTTCTTTTTTTTTTTTAATTTTTTACATGCTTGCATATATGTTTGTGTACGTTTTTAAATATCCAAAGGTAACCTCTTCTTATCTACGATTTGGAGAAAGTGATGTCATTCTTTTCGGCCGGTACCTCAAGAGAGGAAGTCCTATATCACCAGTAGTCCCGTCAGTGTGCCCCTCCTTCAAGTGAAAGTTAGAAGTGATGTCATCGGGAGTTTGTTTTGATTTCTTACAGGCATTTCTACAATGATGTGGAGCACGTTCATCGTCAAGCGTTTCTCGGCAGCGGCGTTCCTCATGGAGAAGGTAAATCCTGCACATCCAGAATACAATGGGGGGGGGGGAGAAGGAGGGGGGGGGGGGTGGGGGGGGGTCAGACGGTAGAGCCGCGAACCCCAAGTTAAGTTGCTCTCGATGGTTGGCGAGCAACCTTGCATTGCGAGGTGTGTGCGTGGTAAACGTGAAGGAAAGAACACGAATAAAGTGCTTTGTAGACACCCAAGCTAAAAAAAAAATTTAAAATTAAAAAAAAAAAAAAAAAACACCGTATACTATTCGTAGAATCTGTGAGGCATTATATCACATTTCTACCCTTGACGTTTGCAGGTGGGGAAAGCACCTAAGGATCGCTTATGCCGAAGGGTAAGTTCAACTTCGATTCAAACATGTTTGAAAATGTAACTTTGCAGATTGATACGATCGATTTAGATAAGCGTGACACGATAAGGACACGTGCATTTGTGCGCAGGATGTCGGGATGGGAGACAAAGCCATGACGTCCTTCCTGAGCGGCTGCGTCCAGCTGCTGCAGATCCTCATGGAGGTGACTGGAGTATTGGTTAGGAATCAGTGCCCTTTGTCTTTTATAAATTCCTATGTAAGTACAGAGATTGCGGTGCAAAGCATGGAGAATGACCGGAGCCTCGCATAAAACCCAGAACAAAGCATGGACGATGAAACGCAGCAGACATAAACGATGAAATAGGTTTATTGAAATATAAGCGTAGTGAAATTGGATTTTAGGGCTTTTTATTGGGGAATGCATCAGGAGGTGTGTTGGTTTGCTGCCCGCTGTGAAAGAGAGTTTGATAAAACAACACCTATTGCTACTAATATACTAAAATAAATGAATGCCGTGTATATTCGGAATAATCCCTTTTACTAATATTCCTGGCATTACTAAAGCACGTCTGGGGCGGCTGCGGCTCTGATGGTAGAGCTGGTTCCCTACTAATTATAAGGTCGGTGGTTCGATCCCCGGATCCTCCTGAACACGTGGAAGCGTCCTCGGGCAAGACACCGAACCCCCCGAGTTGCTCCCGATGGTGGGCGCCCTTGCATGGCAGCTCTGCAGGGCCGTCGCCGTGTGATTGTGTGTGTGGGACAGGACGAACGGGAGGCTAACTGTAAAGTGCTTTTGAGACCGCTGAGGTGCTAAAGCGTTCCAGGCGAAGACCATTGAAACGCTCGCCCTCCCCTTCCGATCGCGACGATTCTCAAGTCAACGAGGTCTGTTGGCTTCCTTTTCCGCTGCAGGCGGACTCCGCGGTGGAGGAGGTTCCTGCTCCGGAGCTGTCCGTCGAGGAGCCGTGGTGCGGCGCCGAGGGCCCCGCGTCCATCGCCGAACTCGCCTTGGAGCAAAGAGGTGTCCACTTCCCGCTGGTCCAACACCACTGCCTGTTGGCGTCCCTGCTGCACGCCGCGATGACCTTCAATGTCAAGGTCAAGCCGCTCGGCCTGTTCGACAGCAAGGTGAGGAGACGCTCGTGAACGGACGGGCGCCCACGCGGGTAGTCGCGGTGACTGCGAATGTACACCCAGCTTCATCCACGAGGGGGGAGGTCTGGACGTGGCTGGGCGTGGACAGACACGAACCCGTGGTTATAATGTGTGTGTGTGTGTGTGTGTGTGTGTGTGTGTGTGTGTGTAGGGTAAGAATGCTTTCTTCAGAGATCTGACAACCATCCAGCTGATGCCCAGCGGAGACATGGATCCAGGCTTGGTCTCACTACGGCAGGAGGTGAGAAGTTGAATTCAAATGCCGAAGACGAGAAGATGACGACGTTCCATTTCCAGTCGCCTTATCTCTGTTCACACCACAATTTCCCCCCCCCACCACCTTTCCCTCCCCCTCCCTCACTCTGTCTCAGTTCCTCCTCCGGATGCTGACGGGTTGGGTGCAGGCCATAGACGATCCTCCCAGCTCCGGCCCTGCCGCCGGGTCCACCCCTCTGCCCTCGAGCGGACCCAAAGCCGACTGGTGGCCCTCGCTGTGTCTGGAGCTGGGCTCCCTGCTGCAGGTCAACCCAGACATCCTCCGACGGCACATTGTCTGCGAGCTCTACAACCAAGGCCTGGACCCGCGTGCTGAAGAGGTACGGAGAGGGACGACGTTCAGTTTAGAGTCACAAACTGTTTCCGTCAAGACTGCTGGCGCCAGACCGCGACAACGTTTGTCTCTTTTTTTTTTTTTTTTTTTTTTTAAATCGGGGTGATGTTTTTGTTAAAAAAAAGAAAAGAAAAAAAAAAAGAAATTGCAGATGACCTCTCCGCTGTCCTGCCCTCTAGGTGATGTTAGAGGTGGAAGATAAGGATGTGCTGGGCTCCCAGCTCTTGGTGCTGACTGGTCAGAGGCTGAGCTACTCACTCCTCCACAGCCAGAGTCAGACGCAGGCCGCCATGGAGCTGTTGGCCCGCCTGCCCCCCACCCTCTGCACATGGCTGAAGGCAATGGTGAGGAAAAACCCTGCGACCTTCCGACCGCAGTTTCCCCGCTGAAAGACCCCTCCGCTGTCTGTTTTTTGAACTGCGGTCTATATTCTGTGCTGCAGGACCCCGGCGAGCTGAGGTGCCCCCTGGTCCCGCTGCCCCAGACCAGCCGGCTGGTGGGTCGTCTGATTGAAATCCTGCCAGAAAACCACGCCCAGTACAGCCTGGCCCTGCACCTCCTGGAGGCCGTGGAGGTCCTCACCACCGAGGACTGACCTCACTGCCAGAGGCTGAAGGTTCACGGACACTACGGGAGGGACAACCCTTCAGAGCATGGGACAAGGAGGAAGAAGAAAGGAAAAAAAGAAGCTTTCCGACCCTCCTTGAAACATCCTCAGGAAGTTTTGTCATTCAGCTCATGTTAATATTGATAAATTCAGTTTGATTGTAGAGGGCAGTGTTCAATAGAGTGGATACGACGGGCTTTTAACCCTTTTTTCTTTTTTTAATCCATCATATTTTTGTGCATGTGACATAAATTCTATTGAATATTTGTGTTGTTGAAGAGCATTATCAAGAGGCTACATCACGAGATGGTTATTGAGGAGCGGAGCATGTCTTCTCTTTGTAACGTCACCCTTCGTTTTCACTTAGTTTGACTTTCGAATCAGATGTCCCGCGTGCCATATCGGAGCTCTGTTAAGACATTTTCCCTTCCTCCTCCCCCACAGAACCAGAGATGTATCATACAGAAATATGGACCTTATTTTTTATTTATATATATATATATATGCAGACGGGTGCTGTACTAGCTGCGCCTGTGCACTAATTCTGTAGCTCTTACATCCAGCTGCTCCCACTGGGCTCCAAAGTAGAATTAAAAAAACAAAAAAACAAAAAAAGGTTTCTCAGAAGCTGTTGTTGTTCTGCCGAGTTAATGCAACACTTTTAGCTGCTCGCACCACAGACGAAGATAAAGCTCCATTTATTTATTCGTAACGCAGACGGTTCTTCCATATACCTTACATAGTTTGGGAAAGTTTACAAGGAACAGTATTCATGCGACAACTTCCCCACATCATCATTGCCGAGTTTAAATTCTCTACTGTCACATAGTGACATTTTGTATTGAACTCTTTTTCTTTCCACACATAAAAAAAAAAAAAAAAAAAAAAACACACACAGGCCCTCTAAATGGAAATCACATCAGCGTCTTTGATTCCTTACTGTATATACCGTAAACAAACTTTTCCACGTATTAAATGTTGATTTGGACATTTTGGTTTTAACGCTTCGCACCCGTTGTTGAAGAAAAGCGAGTTAAGTGCGTAAGACGACAGATCTTTACCGCAAATTTAGCGACCCCGTTCCTCGTTATCTGCCGTGGGGGGTCATTTCTGTTCCGATACCAGAGCAACGGGTTCGTTTTTGCTTGCAAGTGACCAGTGAGTCCCGTGAGAGAAACTGAAGTGGATTAACAGACTTGATTTGGAGCCGGCGTTGCGTGGTTTTTTTTTCAGCTGACGGTGACGGTTTCCGCTCAGAGGCTTCACCCAAAAGCGTGGAAACGAAACGAGCCGGCGTTTTGACGATTGGCGCTCGCTGGTCGTCGTGGCGACGGGGCGGTCGGGCCCGTCAGCGAGCCTGTGAAACCACGGTCTGGCAGCGCGGGCACAAGCAGTCTGCTGACTCGGCGGTGTGGCGGCGACACCGCGGGCAGCGGGCGGTGGAGGTGGGCACCGCCGCTATACTGTAGGCGCTGTCCTCGCGGATGACACCACCTGACGGGACACACGCACACACACACACACACACACACACACTGCTGTGAAGTACAGGTTGCGCAGTCTGCAGCTTTATGCAAATTCTTAATGAGTAATTAAGTGTTTTTTGAGAACACTGATCAAATGAATACACAAATTCTATCAAGGTCATACTGATGCAGTTTGGTTGCCGATATTAACAGCATATTATAAGTTATAGGATATTGATAATACGTGTCCACTGTCTTTTCACAATATCACACAGCTACTACTGCTGTCGGTAACGACTTTTCTCATCAAGGATGATCGACATTTTTTTTATCAACACACAAATCTTTTTTTTTTTTTAGTTTAGAGCTGATGTTCCTCACCCTCCAAGTTGATGAGAAAGGTGCCGTTGTTCAGCAGGGCCTCCGGGTGCAGGTCCCGGGGCAGCTCACTGGTGAGGTTGACTCGGGCCACCATCATCAACTCGGCCAGCTGGGAGGTGGTGGAGGTGGGCTCCTCCTGGAGGGACTGGAAGGGTGGAAGGGGGGAGGGGGGGTGGTTTTAGAAATATACCGTCTCCTTTGCAGTGATAGCCACATAAACGTCCCGCCTAGTCCCTGATCTACACGTATGTCAAAGGGTGCCGACTCCAGTCTGCATGTTTCAGCTCTTTCCACGGACGTTTGATTGGATTCCGATTCAGGACTCGTGGAAGGTACGACGTACCTCGACCTTGTCATTCATCTTAATTCTAATTGGAGGTTTATCCTTGGTTCTGTGTCTCCCATTACCACCGTCCTTCTGTTCAACCCGGGGTCGATCTTCCTCTTCCAGTCACACCCAGGCAGATTGACTACAGTCCCAAAAGACCTGAAACTTGTCAATAGTATTTTGTAACCGTTGTCACGGGAACATCAAGCTGCTTGGATACGGCCTTGTACCCTTTATCGTGCTTTATTTTTTATATTAGCAATGCAACCAAAAATGCTTATGTTTTGGGTTGTTTTTGGGGTTCACCTGTTCCTTACCGTTTACCAAACCTTCTGTACCTTAAACTGAAGTGGATTACTGAGGGTTGATCAGTTTCAGCTTACCTCCATGAGCTCAAACATAAGGCCGGGTTCGATAGCGACGGTGAGGTCGTACTGAGCAGCGTTTTTGCCAGGAATGGAGGACAGGAAGGAGTCTCTGATGGCACACGCCCCCTCCACGGCCTCCTCCAATCCCGGTCGCCGCCACACGGAGCTGCTTTTGATCCAGCCGCTTCGGAACAACGTCTCCCCTTCTGTCGACACAAGTCCAGACGATGGAACACTTTTTAGTTGGCAAGGCAACGGAATAAACACGCGGTCGCAAGGGAAACGAGGGCGAAGGAGAAACGGCGGACGGGCGCGTACTGTCGTGTCCCGGTGCGTGGAGGTAGACCTCTTCGGCGAGATGAGGCAGGATGGGAGCGATGGATCTGGTCAGCCCATCCAGTATTTCTTCTAAAACGGTCTGACATGATCTTCTGCCCAGCGAGTCCTCTGGATCACAGTACAACCTGACGGGAGGAGGCAGCGATCAGGAGGAGGACGGAGGCGAAAAGACAAACCGAAGCCGGTTTAACAACTCGTGGTTTCCGCGTCGGGAGACTTCACCTGTCCTTGATGATGCTGAAGTAAAAGCTGGAGAGGTCTCCGGTGACGAAGGCTTGGAGGACACGGATGGCCCTGCCGGCATCGAACTCGCCGTACGCGTCCGTAACCTGCAAACACAAACGTCACCGGGACACTTGTTTCGGGCGGAGGCCGAGAGACGGTTGGGACGTCAAACGTGACTCCACTTCAAGACGCACCTTGATGCCGTACTCGCGGAGCCGGTGCAGCATGTACTGGTCGACGTAGTGCATCTCTTTGGGGTCCACGGCTTGCACACGGGGGTCGAAGCCCCGCAGGTTACCGAGCAGGAACTTCAGAGTGTTCCTCAACTGGAAGATTAAAACAAAGGATCGGGGGGGAGGGGGAGGGAGGGAGGGAGAGGGGGGGGGGGATGAGGACGAGGACGGATGTGACAAAACGGTGAGCGGAATTCATCAAAAACGGTCAACTGTGCTTTGCCCCTGCTGCAGCGGTACCTTGCTGATGCCGTCTCTGGCCGAGTTGAGCGCAGTCGGCCCAATTTGGACCTCGGAGAAGACATTCGACTCTGCCACCCACCAACGTAGCGCGTCCGCCCCGTAGGCCGGCTCGCCGGAGTGCTGACGAGGACGACGAGGGACACGGGACAAAACAAAGACGGGAGGATCGTGTGTGAGATGTGTGTGGAAGTTTTTTTTATTTGGGAGTCCACTCTCAGTAGAAACCATTTTAAATCTTATCAAAAAAAAAAAAATTTAAAAAACATTTAGCATCGTTCCTTAAGGCTTGACGGGTAAAAAAAATTAAAAAAAACAAATTCGCTCTATTCAACTCTGTCCTAAACTAAAAATCTGCAGACTGCGGTGATTTGAAATGTCAACTTCATTCAAGAGCAAAACCAAAACTGGTTAATAACAAAACAAAACAAAAATGAAGAGCAGACGTTCTCCGAAGCCTCATTTCCGCCCATCCTCCCTTTGCCTTACCTTCCCTCCATTAATGACGACGTCAGGATCCACAACGTTGCCCACAGACTTGGACATCTTTTCTCCCTTCTCGCTGACTGCAAAGCCGTGGACCACCAGAGACCTGCAGCACATCACGTTACTGCACATTCGTCCAGCCCGCCCGCCGCGTCGGCTCGTCCGCGGACAAACACCGGCGGCGAGCGGGAGGGGACGCTCACCTGTAAGGCGCCCTGTTCTTCACGGCGACAGCGGTGAGCAGCGACGACTGGAACCAGCCCCCGATCTGGTCCTTCCCTTCCACGTACGCGTCCGCCCTGGGGTCGGACTCTGGAGGAGGCCAGGTTGGAGAGGATAATCAGGGTTTTGTTTTTGTACACTCAGTGCCGTGAAACATTTGGTGCAACAACAACAACAACAACAACAAAAAAAGAAGTTAGAGCGTCTTTCCAGAAGACAGAAATGTCCGGCAAGAGACGAGAGAGAGAGAGAGAGAGAGAGATCAGCCTCTGTTAGTTTGGAACTGCAACGACCCGTCACCAAGAGTGCCTCGGCCGTAGGAAAAGAACCTTGTTGTTTTTTGTTTTGTTTTTCTTCCCCAATGCGTTTTAACTCTTTAAAGGGGTTAGAAACTTTGCACAGGTAGCTTCTGACACACGGGTGTTTGCAGCCACGGCGACACGGCCGCGGAGTCCGTTTCCACCCGGAACGAATCCACGGAGAAAAAGCCGGAGCGAAGAAGAAAATCGGGAAAAAAGAAACGAGACCGCAGCCGGTGTTCTCCGAAGCCGGGCGCTCCGGGTCCTGCATGCAAAGGAGAGAAACGTAGGGAGGGGGAGGAGGGTTGTAAAAAAATAAATAAAAAAAAAAAAAAGCAAGACGTTGAGACTCGTGCTGCAGCGAAGAGCTATTACCAACGAACAAGCAGACCCAAACGAAACCAGAAAACACAATGGGAGTCATCAGCCCGAGGGAACAAAGACAAGAGGGGGGGGGGCGGGACGTATTTGAAAGACAGGAGCTGCTGCTGTGGTTTTTTTTTGTTTGTCCCCCCCCTGGTGGCGAATCGTTAAAAACAACCTGTGACCAGAGGTTTGCGCAGCGGAGCCGGGAGCCAGTCGAGACGAGACTCGGGCTCCTCGGGGTCTCCCTCCGTCTCCTCTGGAAAACGACAACACAACCGAAACACAAAGACAGCGGTGACACAACGTTTGCATAATTCCGTTATATTTTTCGAAAAAACAACAACAACAACAACAACAACAAACAAGAGGGACTACGCTGCGGAGGAATGTCAATATTAGAATATATTCTATTAAATGAACAAGAGAAACGGACGGGAACACTTTTACGGTGGGACTGGCCCACACGGGGCATACTTTGAATGTCGAATGTGTAATTTGAAGAGTTTACCGCTGGAGTGGATATCTGTGGCAAGAGTGCCTTTGCAATAATAACAAAAAAATCAAATTTAAAAAAAAAAAAATGCCCCGCAAGAGTTTATTGTCTGACGTCCTATTGAACGTCCAGTCGGACACACCTCGCCCGGTGTCCCGCGCCATGCTGAGGCTGCACGGTCTGCTGATCCGGGACGGTGACGGGCCAGCGACTGCTTTTTGCTAAATGATATTTTGCAAAGCAGCTTAATCGGCTCCGTGAAGGCAGCTTTTAAGCAGCTTTTAAGCAGCTTTTAAGCAGCTTTTAAGCAGCTCTCCGCAACACAACTAATTACAGGACACTTAATTAAAGGCACTTTGGAAGCTCGAGGTCGGAGAGAGGTGAGCTGTTATTCTCGAGACCAAAACCTGACGGGGAGTGACGGTGGAGGGAAAGATGTGTATTACTAAAAAAAATAAAATAAATTAAAAAAAAACGTGAACAACATCAATCGACTTTCTTGTAGCTTATGAAAACTGAATAATAATAATAAAAAAATAAATAAACATTTGTATAGAAGCATTGATCTGCATTAACGGAACAGATTGAACCGATGCAATTCCAGATGTACCTTCGAGTACGGCCGCCCACGACGCTCCGCTGTCAAACCAGATGTCCAGGACGTCTTCCCCGCGAACGTAGTCACTCACCGGACCCGCTTTACTCTGGAAGAAACAAACAAACAAAACAAAAACAAGAACATTCACAGGAGTACGGTAGGAAACGTGTTTGAAGCTACGCCGATTCATTTTTTTTGTTTTTTTTTTTTTAACCGGGAAAGTTTGCGGGACTGCAGACAATTATGAGAGGGGTTCACTGCGAGAGCTGTCGCCAAGCTGGTTTGCTCGGAGAGCTCTTTCTTCCAGGACGTAAACAAGCGAGAGTGCTTGGAGCACTGAACCGGAACCGGGCCCGGTGCAGCGCACTTTGGAAAACTCCTTCTGTTGACTGATGGAGGAGCTCCAAGTGATGAAGTGTGAAAAGCTATTGTCAATAAATGAGTTGGCTACTTTTAGGAATCTAAAAGTGGAAACATATTTTGATTAGTTTATATATAAATATATATATATATATATATATATTTATATTTTTTTTTTTTTTTTTTTTTTTTTTTAATCAGTTATTTCATAGTTTTGATGTCTTCAGTTTTGTTAGAAAATAGTAAGAAAAACATCCTTGAACGAGTGGGTGTGTCCAAACATCTGACTGGTATTCTACATACAGGATGTGCCTGTAGTGGCTCGTAAAGGACAGACATACAGATGATTATCAATGTCGTGAGCATCTTTAATTCCATTCAAATTACTGCCAAACAGCGGGAAGGAAGTAAACAGCAGTTCATTGTCTAGAATATTTTCATAACGTTATGAAATTTGAATTAAAGAGGAAAAATACAACCTGATGTATCGCTGAGGCGGCGTCACGCCTCCGTCTGCATTTAATCCCACATTCACACTAACACGCATTTACTCACCTTCTTGAGCACCTCCGGAGGCAGCAACGTCTCAGCGGGCAGCTCCCACCAACAGTCGCTGCCCTTTTCTTTGAAGAGCTTTGCTATGTGGGACACTGTGTACCTGCAAAGGCCAGAGACATGGAGAATGTTTACTATCTTCTATTTTATTTATTTGTATTTTTTTATTTATTGTAACACAAAAAGACAATAAGGGCAGTCAATAGAGTTACAGGCTGTGTCAGGTGAGTTGAAGTTAATTTGGTGTTGGTGTAGCCTGTGTGTGTGTGTGTGCGTGTGCGTGTGTGTGTGTGTGTGTGTGTGTGTGTGTGTTACCTAGCAGTCAAAGTTCCAATTTCGGTGCCAGTGTGCTTAAATTATGATTGTGGATATGCACAGAAAGCTAAAGTAAGATAACAGGACGGATGAGATCAAGTTTGTGGGAAATGAATGAGAGATTACAAAACTGACTGTTGCAGAAGTTTTGATGGCGGATGATACATTTTCCATCGAGAGGTCATCTATTAGAAGCTTTTTTTTTTCCAGTGTGAGAATGTTTACTATCTAACGTGTGTGAGGCCGGTTTTGCCTTGCAGTGTGTGGTGTGTACGAGCTTCACTTGTTGATGAGAGCCTCTCCGGTCTCTCTGTGGTAGAACACCGGGATAGGGACCCCCCAGCTTCGCTGTCTGGAGATGCACCAGTAGGTCCGTCTGTCCAGCATGGCCAGCAGGCTGCCCCTCGCCGACTCCGGCAAAACACGCACCTTCTGCAGTGCCTCCTGGACACGCACACACACACACGCACACGCACGCACTGTTTATCCCTTGCAAATAAACTGTACAAACAAAGCATGTCCTGTCATTGAAAACATCCTGTTTCCTTCGCTGGATAAGATCAATGCGTGACTGCCCGAGAACCAGGAACAGACTGCGTTTATTCTGAGGAAACGGGAACAAAAAAGTCCGAACATACCGTGATATGCCCATCGAGTTTACCTTGGCTTTGTCTTTCAGTGATGCCGTGTTGATGAACCACTGCTTACTGGGCCTGATGACCACCGGCTGCTTTGTCCTCCAGTCGTACGGGTAGCTGTGGACACAGCGCTCCTCCATCACCAGAGCCCCGCACTCCTTCAGCATGGAAATCACTGACACGGGAAGGTAAGAGCAGGTTCCCCGAAAACACGCATCAAAGAGGGGGAAGAAAAAAAAAACAACAACTAAAAGTACAGACACATAAATAAAGACCACCACAACCACTCGGTGCTCTCAGACGTCCATAAGAGTTGATGTTATGTTCATGCTGTACCTTTATCTGAGCCTTCACTCATTACAGACAGGTTCTGTAGCTCCGGTCCAGCCAGCTCAGTGTACTTGCCATCTTCATCCACCATGCACTCCTTTTGGGAGAAGAAACACACACACGCAGTTACACGTGTCCCTTTTTTTTCCCCACCGCCGGTACGACTCTGCTCGACTCAACTTCACTCGCTTTTAGTCCCCATGTGCGTTTCTGGGTTCTGTTTTACCCCTTTAAGTGGAGCTGATCCGAATAGCCAGGTGAAACTACTGTGACGTCATCGTCGGCGTGAAACACACACTTGTTGGATCCTTTCTTCAGCAATTAAACACAGCGCTGTCTGCACCTCCCCCCAAAAGGCGGCGTCGCAGGTTTGTCATGAAGTGAGCGGAGTCCAGTGAATAAATAAACTGTTGCTAATATAGTAAGCTTGGCGAATTAACAATGGTGGGTATGTGCGGGATGTCACGCCCGTAGTGATAATTCAAGGTGGCGATTCTCTCTGACCAGTCAGTGGTCCGTCTGCAGTGTTTTCGCGTCACCTTTTGGGTCAGCTCGCTTGGAACCTCAGAGGTGATATAAAAAAAATTAAAAAATTTTTTTTTCAAAAAGCACCACGTATCGGACGCTATCCGCAGCTTTTGCTCAAAATGGAAAAAGCGAGTAGAGCCGTTGCAAAACGGGCCGAAAGGGACATAAGTCATGTTTTACCATGTCATTTAGTCTGCCACATTCTGCCAAAAATATTTATAACTGAATCTATCTAAATTTATCGGCATTATATTAACTCGTATCGTGATCAATATGAATTTAACATCCCATCCAAACCTTATATGATGTATTCTTTGAAATATATGGTCTATACATTGTTTTTGATGACCCATAACTTACACCAGGGTCACATTAGGGTTTTATTCTTAGATTATTGGAGACACATTTTAGAAGCTGGAAACATAAATTGTTTTAATCGATTGTTGACGTCGTTGTTGTCCCGTCTGTTTAGAGTACATTGTTGAGATTTTAAAACTCTACATCGGTGTCACCGGAATAGAATAAAAATAAATAAAAGAATACAACGTACCACTGGCAGTTTGAACTGTGAAGCCACGCCGTAATCGTCCATGCCGTGAGCTGGCGCTGTGTGGACCAATCCCGTTCCTTTGGCCATAGTCACGTGATTGGCCGGCAGCAACGGCACTTGCTTGTCAGGAATTGTGGGATGTTTGCAGAACCCACCTTCGAGTTGGGAGCCTCGGAGGAGAAAAGTGGAGAATATATCAGCATGGTTTGTAACAGAGAAGACACTCTTTTGTGTGTTTGTGTGTGTGTGTGTGTGTGTGTGTGTGTGTGTGTGTGCGTGTGCGTGTGCGTGTGCGTGTGCGAGCATCACCTGTGAAGGTGCCCACAGTCTGCAGCTCCGTGCCCAGCAGTGCCGCCATGTTGGCCGTGCGCTCACTTGCAACCAACAGCAGCTGACAATTATCATCTCTCTTTACCACGGAGTACCTGCAAACCCAGACACGAGCCACTCGGTTACCAAATACAAAAACGGTACCACACATTGTTCATGTCACACACACACACACACACACACACACACACGCTCTGTGTTGTGCCTGAAAATGTTCGATTTTTATCATCTAGTCTATTAAAAAAAAAAGGACATTTTTACAACGAGAGCCTTAAACCAGATGCTTAAATGCTTTTTGTGTCTGCAACGAGCATGTTAACTTCAACACATTCCTACTGTAGACATTCAATAACAGTATAACTACCACGAACAGACCGTTCGCAAAGAAGACTGTAAGATTCTTCTGCCCAGGACACTGTGAGCTTACAGAAATGTCAGATATATTCACATACGAGATATAATGTATTTGACCAGGGCGGGTTTATTCTTTAACTGTGCAATGTTCTGGTCATACACATATTGGCCACAATTTTTTGAATGAACACGCTGAAGTGATCTTCTCAAAACTAACTGTCTGTGTAAAGTATTAGGTTTTACAATATTTCAGCCAGACATCCACGTAAACATTGAAACAGGTTTTGCTGTCAGTAATTGTTCTTAATGTTCACAAAGGAGTCCCAGTTGTCTATTTGTGTTGTTGCAGAGAGGTAACATCCTACTGAAATAACTGTATCTTTAGAAGATGTCCTCTTGGTTTGATTAAGTCTGGATTATGTCCCCCAATCAGCTGCATCGGAAAACACGTCAGAAAGAGGTCTCGTTATAGCTACCAGGGGAAATTATTACAAAGATGAAAACCTGTAAACTGTAAACGTGTCCTTGAAAGTTAGAAAAACAAATATAATTGGATTGGAATTTTTACTTCTCAAATATTAACATCTACGTACTGCCTCGTTGCCCGAAAATTAAAAAAAAAGGAGGTGCTGTTCTCCCACTTTCTCTAAACTCCTGGTTACAGCTCGGTACAAATGTGTTTGGGAACAGAAATTGCCAAGTATCACTTGTATAGAAGATCAGTAACTGTATGACGCAAATGAAACTCAGCAGGAGATGATTAAGGAGTAGGTCTGAAAAGATCAGTCTGGTAATCAATTAGGCAACACGGAAAATGAATTGGTATCGGTATGTCATAACTATTAGGATAGATGACAAATTGTTCAGCAAGAAATGTCAAATATTCTCCAGTTCAAACATCTCAAATGCAAATATTTACTGGGTTATTGAACAAAACATTTGAAGATGAACTGTGATTTCATTTTTTTTTTTTTTTTATAGTTCAAACAATCAGTCAGTTAATTAAGAAAATTGTAAATTAAGTTTCAGCTCGACTAGTAACAGCGGAGTTTTGACAAACGAAGCTTAAACCGATGAGCAGGAGCGGAGGACGGGCCGACTCAAATAAATATGTAACTAATGTGTTCAATAAGTGTTGAGCAGCGTCTGACGGCGGAGAGCTACCCATGTCACGGTGCAGGTTCTTACTGGGCATTAGGCATGTAGCAGACAGCCTGGTTGGCAGGAATGGTCCATGGCTGGGTGGTCCACACCAACACAGAGACACCTTCCAGACCTGCCGAGGGACATATTTACCCACGCACACGGTCGGTCAAACACACACACAAAAACAAACAAAAAAACACATTTCAAAACATTTTTAATTACCCGTATGTGTGTATTTGCATTACCGTCTTCCGAGGCGATCTTAGGCGGCGGTGTGACGACGGGGAACGTGGCATAAATGGCTCTGCTCACATGTTCCAGGTTGTACTCCAACTCTGCCTCTGCCAGGGCCGTTCTATAAAAGGAAACAGACAATGTTATTACAGTTTACGAGAATAGAGTATAACGGTGAAGCCACACTCTGCGACAAGCACGCTGATACGGTACCTCGAAGAAGGCGACCAGAAGACAGGCTTGTAGTCCTCGTATATGAACCCCTGACGAACAACACGGAGGGATAATCCCATTAGACTTTGCGGTTAAACCTAATGTTACGTAATTCTGCCGAGATTCAGAGTCAAAAGCCAGTTTCAATCCTATTCCGTCTTTACTCCCTCTCGGTCTTAACAAGATCGTTACAATTTCGGTGAATAGTTATTGAGGAAATCTTGACAGACATTTTTCAAGAACACGTCAGTGGCCACCTTGCTGTGCATCTCCTGGAAGACGTGCAACTGAGCAGCCTCGTAGGCCCCGTCAAACGTGTAGTAGCACCGGTCCCAATCGGCCATCACCCCCCATCGCTGGAAAGCAGCTTTCTGACGAGCGATCGCCCCCTCTGCAAACTCCCGCGCTGGGCGAGACAGGGAACAAAACATTACAGCCGCCGCAGATCTAACGGCGCTCCGTCGGGCTGCCTGTGGTTTTCTCACCTTTCTGTCTAATCTGCAGCGGGCTGAGGCCGCTGGTCCCCAGATCTCCCAGGGCCTTCAGCTCGATGGGGAGGCCGTGGCAGTCCCAGCCCGGGATGTAGTGGACCTGCCGCCCCCTTAGCATTTCAAAACGGGTACGGATGTCTTTCAGGATCTGAAGTGAAGAGGACGCGGACAGAAGAAAGATTACTTTATTTGAGCTGTCACAGAGTCCAAAAGCAACACACACACACACACACACAAAAGATGTTAACAGAAATAATCATCACGTAGCAACAGCAACTGAATCACAGTAAAGGTTCACAAGTCAACGAATGAACAACCGAGACATGATAAGAACACTGCAAACCGATCACCTTGTTGAGTGCATGTCCTACGTGAGGGTCTCCGTTGGCGTACGGGGGTCCGTCATGAAGGCAAAACTCTTTCTTGGCCTTCCTCCCTCTCTGCCATGAGTACAAATCTGCAAAACCACACTCCTACAGCAGTGAAGAGTATTCACGTGTTTTGAAAAGATAAAAGAAGACATCATTAATATGGAGAAGTCTGTAAAAGGCTCGCTGATCATGCTGAGATGTGTCTTGCCCAAATGCAATATGTACACAAATACACCTGGAGTGTGGGATATGATCTTTTATGTCACTAAACCTAACTCAAAACAATTCTCTTTGCAGAAAATGAGGGACAATTATGTTTTACCTGCATGCCGAATTAAAGATATAACCTTAAACATATATATTAGCAGATGAGATGATTTGCTGCAGTTTGTGTGCGGCTATCAACAAGCGACGTAAAATGAACTTGACAGTTTTTGAGTGAAGCGTCGTCAGCCTATCTATCTATCTATCTATCTATCTATCTATCTATCTATCTATCTATCTATCTATCTATCCTGCGACGTACTTCTTGTATCTGGAGTTCTCGGTCCAAAAGCTCCTGTCCGGTCAGTTTCATTGGGAATTCAGTCCGGGGAAGGAGCACCGTGTCTCGGTACAGCGTTTCTCCGGAACCGACGCCGTGACGGCGGCTGGAGCTGCAGGAGAGAGCCCCGCGGAGGAGGAGGCCGCCTCCCCGGTGTGACCTCCGTCCCCATCTCGCTAGCGTCTGGCTCAGCGCCGGAACCCGGCACAGCAGCATGGAGAGGGCGAGGTAAGTTCCGTGGCCGAGCTAAGGTAAAAAAAAAAAAAAAAAATACCACTGGAAGCGATGCCCCTAGTTTTTGTGTTATGACAGCAGGCAGCTTGCGTGTTGTTGTATTCCGCCCCGTCAGGTGTGCTGTGTTTCTACCGGAAGAAATAGTAGAGAGGACAACTACAGAAGCCCAGTGGGGTCATACATTTTAACTAATCGCGCAAGCGCAACATTTTTGAACTTCGCAATGTACTGTGACCGAACTCATAGGATGTGAATATCTATAATTAATATTAATATTTGGGGGTTGCTTCACTGCCTTGCAAACATCAATTCCAATATGAATTGTGCATCAGCTAAGAGCTTGAAGATAATGAGAGGCTGTCCAACATTTGAAGTGGTTTTTTTTGCATAGAAAATTGGTAAAAAAAAAAACAACTCAAAAGTGTTGACATGCACATACATTACATAGATAATGACGTCTGGCTGATATGTGATTATAGGCTATGACATCATTAATACTGAAGTATCCCTGTGTAATCTATATGTTACTGTTGTAACATGCATTGTTGGGTTTCTCTGTATAATATTGTAAAGTCTTGCTGTAAGGCAGGGGTCTCAAACTTAATTTACTTTGGGTGAGGCTGGGCCGCATCGGGTACTCCACAAGAAAAGCTTTGTTAAAAAAAAAATCCAATCTTCTCAAATGTCTTTATTTTTATTTTTTTAACACAAAATAAGATGGAAAAAAATAAATAAACAAATTAAGAATTAATAAGTAAATAAATCAGTAATAAATAAAATAATAATAATTAGATTTCTCTCGTCAGCAACTACGTGTGGTTTCTTCAGTCTTCTATATCTGCTGTATTCAGATTTAAACGTCTTTATTAACAGTTCTTTAACCTCAATGGGTTCTTCTGAACATGAATGGTCCTGAACATGAATGGAACATTGAAGAACATGAACTGTTCTTCTGAACATGGCTTCTCTTGCCTACTCCTTGCTGCTGGAGACCTGGCAGCCCTTCCTCTCTCTCATCTCCCTGGTATTTTGCATACTCCTCAAGCATGTCTAGTTGTGTCATGACGTTTCAAATTGTATTCCTTGTGCACCGCAACTTTCTCTGTGCAAATAAGACACGTCGGGGTGCCCCTGTGCTCAACAAAGAAATATTGCATCTCCCACTTTCCCTGGGATTGTCTGTGCTCATCACCAACCTTTCTCTTCACTGCAGGCTTTGAAAAAGACATGTTTGGGGCTGTGGAATATATTTTAATTCCACTTGGTGTCACTGTCGTGTTTAGCCGTGTTTATGACATCATATAGAAATAGATGTAGTGTTCATCGTGTGAGGCAATGCAAATAACAAAATAATGACCCCCAAATAACGGTGCGACCCTATAATTGGTCCGGGTTATCGGGGACTGTTATTGCCGACGGACAGGTGTCGGTATGTGACCGCAGACCACATTAGGCTACATTATTTCCTTTCTTTTATCTCGCCGCGTACGCATCACTTTGATTTATTTTGTCAGAGAGAGACATATATACGTATAATGTCCCGCTGGGCAGCGACTTAAACAACTTTTTTGGGGGGGAAGTGTTGTGAACGCAGCGCGCTGGGACGGATGTCCGCGTTTGCCTGATAGAAATGAGGCAGCCAGCCAGGCCCGGAAGAAAACTCTCCATGGCAACGCTGCTGTCACTTTCACTCATTGAGAAATGTTTCTCTGCTTGCATCAAGCCCGGTCGATGTCCCGCCCCCGAGAGCCAAATACCCCACCGTGATTGGTCGGTTCGTTCAGCTCCGCACACAACACTGGAAAGTGCCATTCATAGAAAACTCGCGGGCCGCACTAACATTAAACTTTCATATTAAGGTGGGGGCCACAAAATATCGTCTCGCGGGCCGCAATTGGCCCGCGGGCCGCGAGTTTGAGACCCCTGCTGTAAGGACTTCAATGTGTTAAGTGCCATGAAATAACCCGTGTTGTGATTTGGCATTATATATATATATATATATATATATATATATAAAGTTGAATTGAAATTGAATATCTGCTGGAGAAGGAGTTAGTTTGAACTACTTTACTTTGTAGTTGTATATAGAGGGAGTGCAGATCAATCTCAGGGGTTGTGCGATGATTACGTGAAAGGAAAGAAGAAGAAAAAAAAAAAGTTCTCAGACACAAATTTGGCTTCAGTTTTTTTCTCAATTGTATTGGATGATTTTTTTTTTTTTTTTTTAATGAAACCATGTGAGATGTTGAGAGGGAAAACATATTATTTGACGGAACTGTTCACAACTCTTAAAATGTGACCCCACTGCTTTTTGTAAGATGTAAGGTTTTTGCAAGGTTGGAAATCCCCTTTAACTTTAATCTCTAACGATGTACGGTATTTCTAAAAGTTTGCCATATCATCCAGTGTTAAAATCTTCATTTTAAAAGTAGATTAAGCCTGTCAACTAAATGCGGTGGAGGAGAAAGTAGGCCTGCGATACAGCTCCCTTTGAAATGTTGCGGTAGATTAGTATTAGTAAATGAAATACTCAAGTAAAGTACAAGTAGGCTTCCTCAAAACTGCATTTCAGTACAGTACTTGAGTAAATATATTCAGTTACTTTCCATAACTACGGGCAGATCAACTCCTGATCCCGCCGTGTCGTTCCTGTGCACTTAAGATATTTAATCAATAGCCCTATATTTCCGACAGCCTACGAATGTAACGTGACAGACCACATCAGGTGGTACTGGTTGGTTGATGATGTCACCGTCGATATAAAGCGCACGGCTGCAAGCTCCCGTTTCATCACCTATTCATTATCCGGAGCACAGCGTGGCAGAGCCTTGTTCACACCATACAGACCCAAGATGACGAAGGTGTTTATCACTTTCCTGGGAGTTCTCCTGCTGGCGCTCCTTCTCTCATCACAGGTTAGTTTGTTCAGTTTCCTTCAAACTTTTAACAGGATTGAAACTTAAAAAAAAAAAAAAAAAAAAAAAAAAAAAAAAAAATCTATTCATTGTGTGGGAAAAAAACAAAATACGTTGTTTATTGTTGTTGTTGTTGTTGTTGTTGGGGTGTGGTGAGCAAGTTGCTTTTCGTTTTCAATTAAGGAGCCGTAAGCGTGTCTGTGAGGAAAAAGCGCAAGAGACTGAAAGATTCGCTTTAACGCGCGTTTTAGAAACACCCATTTATCTCCTCTTCACACAAACCGCAGGTAGTTTGTAACTCAATACTATTTGCAGGCTACGGTTTCTTTTGTCATCTGAGAATCTTTAGCAGGGACGTTGTGACAACGCACTCCTCGACTTTTTAACGACACACTTGATCATTGGCGACTTTTGAAACAAAATAAGTAACTCTTAACCCCTTCGTTTGGATTTTCTTTCCTTCGTTTGGATTTTCTTTCCACTCAAACCGGAGAATTTGGTTCTCACGATGGGTCACAACATTCTTATTGAGCCAAGTTAACCAGTTCAAAACCCATTATTAGTCACAAACTAGGGGTATATCGCGAGTAATACGCTGTGCGGCTGGCTGCCTGCTACTTTAATTTAATTTGAATTGTTCTATTTTATTTTATTCTATTTTATTGTAAATACTATGTATTTTTATTTAATATATATATTTTTTTTTTATTATTTTTTTTTTTTACTGTTTTATTGCTTTCCTGTACCTATAATGTTGCTGTAGCGGCAAAATTTCCCTTTGTGGGATTAATAAAGTAACTATCTATCCACTGAATGGCAACTCGTCTTGCGCCCCTAAAATGTGTAGAACATCAGTTCATGGCGCCTAATCGTGGTACAGCCGCACTCCTATTAACGTGTAAGATCAGGATGTGATGGCTGTCTTTTGTGTTGCAGGTGGTCCGGGCGCAGACCAATACAACCATGACCGCGACGACTACGACCGCGACTACGACCATGACGACGACGCCTAGCGGCACAACCGGAACTCGGATGCCGAACGGCTGCGGGAGGACCGACGCCTTCACGCTGCTGCTGCTGCTGCCGCTGGCTCTGGCAGCCTCTCTCCTCCACGACTGGTCCTAATGACCGGACTGATCCGCATTGGACATGTGGCCAACAAGGCTGGATTGGGGACGCAACGTTTCCCCTTTCAAACAGCAGATCTATTTTTAAAAATAATAATAATAATAATAATAATAATTAATAATAGTAACGATAAAAAACAATTATTGGTAAATCCTTTCTAACGCATTTTGGATTTCACCAAAGAATATTTCTGTCTTCAGTGGGGAAATTGTCATTTGGAGGCACACTGCCCCTGCTTTACGCACCATACCAGGACGCCCTGCTGCTGTTTTGGTCGTTATGGTCTGCTCTTTGCTGGGATCCTTTTAAGGGTTATAAAAATTCCCATTGTCTGGAAAAACGGGTGGGTGAAACTATTTGATTTGACTTGTGCGCCCTAAAATGAATACTTGATACCGGGGCTCATAGGCCTGAAAGTGATTGTAAACCTGTTTAGAAAAGTTTTGTACCACAAATATGGGCATATTCCTGTGGAAAAACATCATTGTACTTTTAGATCTTGACTTTTGTATGTTCAAATAAAGCTTTAAATTGTTTGTGACCTGTAACTGTCATGACCTTTTGCTTTCATAGTGTAACATTTGAGTTGACTTGCATTTCTCAAGCAGACGTTTGGTTGTGCAGTTCCCTCTCCAGCCTGTGTTTATGGTTGATCAGATGAAAACGTCCTGAGCCGTTAAACCCTCTACACTGCAGAGGTATAAGAGGAAGGTAGGTCAGCTGAGAACACAGAAAATAAGATTGAGTGTCTGTATCGGTTGCAGTAGGGATTATCCAGATCCACTTCAAGTTTAGTCTCTTAGTCGGAGTTGAAGTGAAGGAAACTCGACGTGCTGAGCACCGAGGACTGACTGCACAATTTTGAAATGTGTATTTCTTTGATGTTCATCGAAATTGAGGGATGAGTCTCCACTTGGTCCAGTCTTGCAGACCAAATTATTCCACATTGCAAAGCACCTAAACTCAACTGCTTCCCGTTACAAAATAAATTGATAATCTTAAAATAAATCTAATTTTAAATAGGTTAGATACCTTTTTGAAATGGAAAGGTCAAAGCAGAAGGTACTCCTGTCTGAATTTTTTTTTTTTTTTTTTTTTTTTTTTTTTTTTTTTGGCCTAGTAGAGAAGACTGTCTAAAATGTGGTAAGCCAACATGTGTTTTAGTATTATTGTGCAGACTTTCTTAACATCTGCAAAAGAAAAGTGTTTCTGCTGAACTTTAAAACAAGTGTAATCCATGGCAATGCAAGCAGGGTAGTGAAAGCACGACTAAATGGCCCTTCAGTTTGCAGTTTGCATCAGTGCTGTGGATACTTGAAATCTCCAGAACATGTACATTAAAAATTTAATTTCCAAGAAAGGAGAAATCCAGCAGTTTAAAAAAAAAAATTAAAAAAAAAAGTGAATTTCCCTTCTCTGTTAGTGGATAGGGAATAAATATTTAGAAAAATTAAGTAAAAGAAAAATGTATCTTTCAAGACGAGTCATACTCTCTCACACCAACCCCTGTTTGGAAGCCGTGGGGTTAGGTAAGATCACATCAACCACCAACTAGTAAAAAGTATCAAACAGCAACCATTGTTTTCTCACTACACAAGGAGAGGATGTGAGTACTGGACAAATTAAAAAGAACCACTTCAATAATTGAGAGCCAGTGAGTAATTGAAAGACCGGTGAGCCGTTCCTCCCTCACCTGCTGCAGGGGCTTTGCCATCAAAGGGTCTCTCTTATCTGTGGAAGACTGCTGGAATTCACCTGTTTTCAGCCCCCACCTCCCAACACCCACTCTTAATCTGTGTGGGAATTGCATCCCACACTGATCGCGTGACAATGGCCGCATTGTCCAGCTCATCTTATCTGCTCGATGCGGATCAGGACCTCTGCCCCGTGATCCTAACTCTCATCCTCTCTCTGTCCCCACTTCTTCATCAGGTACTGTGTCTTCTACATCATAAACATGTTGGGTTGTTTTTTTTTTGGGGGGGGATATACGGGTGTCCATCTTTTTTTTTCTCTCTTTTCCTCTGTCACTACTTCATAATCCAAATCTAAAGAGGCCTGACGGAGCACTACACACATTCTGCTGTGAAACTGGAGCGCGGTCAGGTGAGCAAGTGAAGAGTTCCCCTTTGGTTGACCATCAGAGTGGAACCACTTAAGGCACCTCCTCCTTCTCCTCCTCCTCCTCCTCCTCCTCAGTCAATCCACACATTTTTCTACCATCCACCTAGAACGTAAGGAGAAACCCGAGTTGAGGTGTAGGTGTTTGTTAGCTGGTGGAGAAAGGTAAGGGAGGGCGGAGGCAAGAGAGCACATGAAAAGGAGGGGAGAGGAACGGTGAGAGGGGGTGAGAGGAGGGAGAGGGGGTGAGAGGTGAAGGACGCTCCACAGCTTTCAGCGCTGAGCTGTACAGCCTCTTAACCTGCTCTCAAATCTCGTTCTTTTCCACACAGGAATCTGTATTTCCAAACACTCCAAACTGTGATGCTGAAGGCTCTGACAAGTGCTTTGACACCGGCCACTAAATGGCCTCACTGCTTTTGTAACATTAACTATCGTTTTTTTTTTTTACGTGAATGCTTCATGCTTTTAGAGCTAAGTTTTAAACCTTAACTATTCACTCCACAATGTCTCAGACTAGACAAAAACAACAGCTCAGAGTTTGTTTCTCATCAATAAGTTAAAGGCTATCATGTGCTGGAAACAGATATCGCTTCACCTTCCCCGTGGCTTCCAAGCATGATGCTCATTCCACCCGACAGCTGCACGGGGGGGGGGGGGGGGGGGGTTGTTCAGTTATGCATTTACTACGAGGACTGTGGGGGGGGGGAAGTGAAACAGTGAAGTAAATAATGTTATAATGTGATGGGCGTGCGCTGAACCATGCATTTACGGTATAAGGAAAGTGAAGCAGAGTTACGATCCATCTGTTTTGTGTTCTCAATCTGTGCACAAGGAAATCTGATTGGAAATGGTAACAATTCAAAAACATCTTGAAATATCACAAATGTGTTTTTTTTCAAATAGCCTTGATGAAACAGTAGAAAAGTGCAATGGAAACAAATGTTAACCAATAGACAGACTGTAACCTTTGTCCAATTGAAACAGACATAAATGCCATACTTGCATCATATTTTTTTACATTCTTGTTCTCTGTTTGAAATGAACACTCTTTCATTTACATCAGCTGGTTGCGCCCCCAAAATGTTTTAATGGCAATCTTACGTCCACCAGCTGATTATCGCGGCAAATTTCTCTTTACTTAGATTTGGTGTCCTGATACAAGCATGCATCATCCTGACGAGGAAGTTCAGATGCTCTCACCACATCCTGTACAAAAGCAGAACTTGGACACATCTCAACGACAATAAATATAACAATTGTACGGACACAGATCTTTGCTCAGCCTTCACAACCACAATAATCTGTAATGCGTTGCGGTTCACTTCATGCCTGAACCAGAACACCCACCCCCTCACTCTACCCTCAACCCTCCACCCCACCCTCAACCTTTCAAAACATCCTATTTTACTGTTTCTGTTTTTGACCCCTGAACTCTAAAGTATAGTAAATTCACATACAGTAGCATTCACTAAGCCTGTGTACAAAGCCTGTGTATTTCTGAATGCGGACTAGCTGTTAATGACAGCGTGGTCATCAAATTGTCAAGCCATACCATGGCAACCAGAATATAACCACCACCTGCTGCAGGGACAGCGGAGCACGTTCTCCAAAAGACTCCTCCAGCTCCGCTGTCACGAGGACAGATACAGGAGATCATTCCTGCCCACTGCAATAAGACTGTACAATAACTCACCTCTGGCAAAATCCATCACACAACAATAACACTGTTGACTGTGTTTCTTGGTTGTTTGTATATAATATGTATAGATATATACTGTACTGTATATACTGTATATTTTATATTTTATATTTTTTACTGCTATTTTACTGCTATTTTATTGCTTTTCTATTATTCTATAATAATATAATATATATTCAATGTAATGAAAGTTTTGACTGGTACTGTGTGTCCAATACATTCAATTTGGCACATGGGGACTTTTGTAGAGCTCTAGACATGACTCAACTCATTTAGGGTGCCACAGCAAAAGGAATGTTTTCAAATTACAATATGTGTTACTGAGTGTAGATTGATTGGGAAACTTTGTTAATCTAAAACAAAATACACAATTCAATCAAGTGTGCAAAAAAGTCAGAATACTTTCAGGGACAGTGACTCCATCTGTGCTGTCCAAACCTGCGCTGCAGAGCAAGAGGCTTTGTGGGTACCCGTCCATTACAGGGCTCACACATACAGAATGACACACAATAGATCCTTCTTCATGGTGTTTACATTCAGAAGTGCTAAACCGTTTTTTATTCTCTGAGGTGGGGTATTCTTCAGTATCCACAGAATCACTTTTTGTTTTATAATCTAGAGTGAAAATGTAGGAGCAACAGAATTATGAGGGGAAAAGAGACATTAGTGATGTGTTTATGAGCAGCGTTTGCTGTGAGGGCGACATTTGCATAATGCACGTGGACATCAGAATCAAATGAGAAGCGCTGGAAAGAGCCTGGCAGGTGGGAGGGATGGAGCGAGGATGAAAGGAAGCGAGAGGGGGGATATTGCACAAATGTACACATCCGGAAAGGAGAATGTCAAAAGAAACAGGCGCCCAGCACGGGCTGTTTGTGTTCTGCTCTTGGTTTGTGCGTGAGAGATAACAACATCGAAAGTTCAGTATGTGTGACTTCAAGCTCTACAGATAACGGGCCAAAGCAGTTTTTCTTTTTTTTTTTTTCAGGTACCCGTGTTAAGACCTTAGAGAATTATTTGACATTTCAGGAGCTAGCTGTGTGATTAGTGAAAAAGTAGAAGCAGAGTGAGTCTGGCTGTGTCCAAAGTTGAAATAAAGGCTCCTTTAAAACCTCAAAACCTCTTAATCCTGCTCTTAATTGTCTTAATGGTGCCTGTTGAGGTTAAGGCTGGGCGTCCAGTTCCTTTAAATACAGTGCAGTCCAAAATAGACGTTTTGTGTTGTCCGAGTTGTACTTCTTTTAACAATAGTGTTATGCTAAACTTAGCAGGCGTACTAAGTGTAGCGACTGTCCAATTGGACATTAAACTGACTTACGTTACAAATCCAAACTGCAGTTACTTGGTAAATTCACCAAATTCACACACCAATAAGCGCTTAACCGCCACGCAAGGTTCTCATCTGCTATGAGAGCAACTTGGAGAGAACAGTGGACTGGAGAGACCGGGGAAAGGACGGTCAACCCTTCAATTAGCAGACAAACCACTCAGCTCAGCCACAGCTGCCCCAAAATCTTTTCCCTAATGTTACCCCCAATCTTCAGTCTAAAATGTAAGGGTTTATGCTGTGCGGACTTTGGATGGCAGGTTCTGGCAATGTGACTCTGCTGTGTAAACAGATTTACAGTAAAAGATTTATACCCCTCTAAGATTAATGCAAGTACATTACACACACACACGGTAATATATTCTGTAGATTCCATTTATTTACAAATGTAAATGCTGATACTGATAATAAAGTGAAAGAAGTCTGGCCACCACGGTGAACAAGGAACTATTTATTTACCCCATAAAAATGTCCTGCAAAGGCATCATAGTTACTTTGACAACACTTGGTTCCTTGTATCCAGACTTCTCCTCATACAGCTGAAGTCTGCTCCCTTTTGTACATTCCTGTGCCATTTCTGCTCTCTCTGGCGTCATCACAGTCACTGATGAAGGGAAACCCAACCCTCTGCTCAATCCATTGGGCAACACTGAGCAGTTTCTTGTCTTGGAGTGTGGGGCCTATGAGCTGCAAGCCAATGGGAAGGCCCCGTCGTGATAATGCCGTTGGCACCGAAACAGCAGGGAGACCTGGGGGTGAATAAACAGAGAGTTGAAAGAAAGTCCATGGAGATAGGAAACGATTAGGATCTCAAGGTTAGTTGGAGGTTAGTTTGGAGAGGGAGGTGGGAAAAAGTTTAACCGCAACTAAAAAAAACTCCTTTTAGATCTCCGAGATGCACTTTATCCTGACCGTGAAATCACGATATGTAGACTAGGTCGTGAGTTTTTCCCTTCAGAGAAAGACAAAGTCAAAAAGACAAAACCGCTTTTGTTCACAAATACTCATTTCCACTTGTATTGTCACTTTAACCTTCATGACTGAATGTGTCTTTGTTGCAGGACAGAAAATAAGCAATAATAACTACAATCGTTTTGAGCGAAAGGTTTTCAGTTCTGGGTGTGGGTGTACACAGTATGTGTGTACATTCATAATGAAGAAGTTCTTGAACCCTCCCACACTTCCTACACATTGCATCAGCACTGCCACTGGCCCCGTCTGAGGGGATTTTTTTTTTTTTGTGTACCTGCCATGTTGGCGGGCTGGGTGAAGACGTCATCCTGTGTGCTGCGTGTTTGGTTGTCTTCCTGAATGAAGTCGTGGTAACGGGCGGCATCAGTAAGCGTGGTGGGCGTCAGGAGTACATCGACACCTGAGCTGAACACATGCCTGAAATCTTCTGCTATTAGCCGGCGGACTTGCTGGGCCTTTATAAAGTAGTGCTGGTAGTTCCTGGAGAAGAAAGAAAAAAAAACTGTTTTGTTAATTTGGAAGTATTACACTGCCAACAGATACAATTATTGTATCTCAAATCCGCTTTCAACTGTAGAGTCTGGTGTCAACAGGGAACCAAGTGCACAGAAAAGGTCAAAGTGATAAAGTGACATGCTGGTTTCAAGTTGACGTTCGAGTGAACTGAGTGCATGACTGTTCCTGTCTTACTGTTTCAGCAGGAAGTAGTTCCCGGACAATATCCTCCCTCTTACTACATCGTTGAAACCCTCATGTCGAGTTGAAGCGTACATGGCTTCCGTTGAACTGTCCATCTTGCTACGGTGGCCTGGTAGAAGAAAAATCAACAATAATACCTTTCATCACCATTATATAAAATGCTGGCAACACATATAATTGTGTTGTAAATGCTGCCACGCCTCACGTTGGTAAGACGTGGCAGCAAATTGAACATACTACAGACTGGTTTGTACCGTATTCCAGGCCGTCAAAACGGGCCATGTTAGATGCCACTTCGGCGTGGCAGAGGACGTGGTAGCACACAATGGAGTACTGGGTGTGGGGGAGGGACACCGTCTCCACCCGCGCGCCTGCCCTCTCAAACATGTCTGCAACACGACTCCACTGTGCTAGAGTCTCCTCGGACAGCCCCGGGGCATGATACTCCTGATACACAAGCAAGGTACAGGGAAGACAAGCAGGTTTAGAAAACGGGAAAAAAAAAATTTGCGCTTAATCAGGTATTCACATATCAAACGATGATTTTAAAGTACAATTCTTGTTCTGCACAAGGAATTTAAATTGTTTTTCATCAAGTCTATCCGTCTATCTACCGGAGTCAGCCCCTAGTGGCCCAAAGTGGTATTGCACTTTAAAACACTTCCACGGTATCTGCACAGACCCAAATACTACGTCCTTTCTATTTCCTTTGAGATATTATTCAGTACGGCAGCAATGTTTTCATTATACAGATGAACTCACCTTGGGAATGCCTACACAGATGTTCTTGACATTAAAGTCTTCAGGAAGCTCTGTTAGTGCTGAAGGGGCCGGAACTGTTGTTGAGTCTCGTGTATCCAGACCTTGGAGGATACCTATTTCAAATATCAACACAATCTCGAGGTAAGGTTTTCTATTTTAGGGCATTATGTTAAATGCACAGCGATATGGCGGTACAGCTATACTGATTTAGTCACAATGACAGATGTTCTTGACATTATGTGGATAAGTTTAAACGTTCTCTTGAGGAGATTTTCTGGCAAACAAAACAAAAGTGATGTTAACGTTCATTGTCTCTCACGGAAATGCATTGGAGTACTTGAAAAGCGTGCAGAACACATTTTCTTTCTCATTAGACAATTTGCAAAGCTACTTTGCTACTTAAAATGATGCATTGTTTACAATCACGTTGGCTTCCTTTTTGTCTGCCGGTGTTCAGCATTAGGAACCGACACCCGAGTAATGACAGGTCACAAATAGTTCCCCACCTAAAGCAATGGCTGCATCATTGACACTGCGTGTCATTATCCCAGGGACATCCATGGAATTGACCAAGGGGATGAGTCCATGTCTGGACAGCAGACCATAAGTGGGCTTCAGGGCCACAACACCACACAATGCTCCTGGGTTACGGGTGGAACCCCCAGTGTCAGAACCCAGAGCCCTGCCAGGTAAATACCAAAACAGCACATTTTCATAAAGTGGTTTAAATCAAATCTTTCTCTCTGAATGTCTACGTGATAATTATCCTGATGCAGCACAATGTGTTTCCTCACAGGTAGCTGGTGAGTGAGGCCACGGCTGCAGCGCTTCCACCTGAACTTCCCCCAGTGATGACCCAGTCAGAGTCCGGTGCCGCCCCCGTCCGCCCTCTGTAGGAAGCTGCGTAGCTCCAGGGGTTCTTCACCGGACCGAAAGCTCCATCGGTGCTGCCGGCACTGGGAGATAAAACAAACGGTCACAGGCAAAAAAAAAATAATCCTGAACACCTACTCTCAGATTGTTTTTGTATTTGCACACATTTGTGCCTATTATGAAGCCAGTTCATAAACAGATTGTGATTTTCACCTGATTAGCTTTTACCAAAGGATTCTGACACATTGATATCATAGACCTTACCCCATTGCAAACTCGTCCATATTGGTCTTGCCCATTAGGATGGCCCCTTGGTCAAGTAGCTTCTGGACCACTGTTGCATTGTATGGCGGAGTGTAGTCTGTAGCAAAAGTAATGATAGGTTTACATTACTGAATTGGGAAAAAAAATAGAAATCACAGTAACTTTTTCACAGAGACGGTTCTGACAGACCTTTAAGCATCCTGGAGGCACATGTGGTCTTGATATTCTCTGTGCAGAAGTTGTCCTTAACTGCGAAGGGGATTCCATCCAGAGGACCTTTGGGGACACCTGACGGAAGACAAGATCAAACAGTAACGCCTGTACCTCCACACAGGATATAAATCAAATACAAACTCACGTGTCCACACCTTGCAACAGTCTAGTTTCGGACTGTTGAGCCTGCTTCAGTGCCGACTCCTCCGTCACAGTGACGTAAGCGTTAAGACGCCGTGCTTTCTTGATACGATTCAGACATTTCCTACAGAGCTCCGTTGGGGAGATTCTTCCCTCCCTGAGTGCCAAAGACACCTGGAGGAAAAAAAAAAAAAAAGGATGAAACAACAGTGAGTGGTGGAATGTAAAAAAAAAAACTGTGTCTGAACAGAACTTGGAACTTTTGACTCGTCACAGTTAATCATGTATTATTATTATTATAAAACACAATCGAGTAAACCTAGAAGTCCATGAGAGGGTGGCAATGAATCAGCATGTGTCCTCTGTCATTTCAGAGGACAATACTGTGCTGTGTAATTTTGATAATGTGTGATAAATAGAACATCATGCTCCACAACTAGTATTTGTTTCCTGTTGTTTATTCTTTCTGCTAATACTTGTTTACTGAAGGTTAAGATATAAGACTATTTGTAGCCTATTTTTTATTATTTTTTTTACCCTGTCTTGTCATTATTTTACTGAAGTTAACAAATCTCTATGTTCTTGACACTGTCATTGTTTTCTTTAGGATTGTTTTACGAACATGAGCAGCTTTATGAATGAGCTGCCTCTTTTTAAAAAATTTTTTTTTACTTTGTCTTGAACTCCATTCGCATAATTATTATATTTTACAGCACATTTTTTATTCAGCCTTTATTTATACTCGAGAAATCATTGAGGGTGACCTTCATTTTTTATTCCGATGACATCCGGTCAAATAAAAAAAACAACGGCAGTGATCACAGCAATAAGACGAGTTGACAAGAGATCAGATTGTAACTCCAGTTAAACCATTTAACTGTCAGATGAACAATTTCTAATTTAATCGATATATTATGTCAACAAGCAGAATAATGCGGCAGACAAACACGAAGAACTACCGCAAAAATAAAACAACAACAACAACAACAACAAGCGAGCAGTCGTACTGACCTCCTTTATTGTCAGGCTGAGCATGTTCACCACATCCTTTTAACAACCTTTCAAATGAACAACCTCCGCACGGTGCTTCTGCAGCAGCAAGCCGCCATGTTTGGACCGGTCAACGACGTCTACCAAAGCCGTCCTGCGATTGGACAGTTGTCGAAAGAACCCGCGCTCCGATTGGTGGAAGCTCCGACGGCCGAGTTAACGAGGGGAAAGGCGTGTTACGGAAGAAGAGGGAAAGGTGTCCTGAAATGATTGTACATTTTGCAGGTAGCACGCGGTTTTACGTGTTTATAAAGAGAAGGAAATGTTTATAGCGAGCTTTAAACGAGAGGTTTTTTTAATTTGCATTCAGTCGGTCAAGGACTAAACGCACCGAGAGCTACTTTATTTGTTATTTGTTGACGCTCGGGAGATGACTTCAGTCAGACAGCTGGTGTGCAGCAGGTCGCTGCTTCACCTTCATAAACCACCACGTGTGCAAACATCTGTTTCGGGACGCGGTACCGAGACGAGACTTTTCAGCAGCTCCAGCAGACGCGGCACTGTTATGCCCGCCTGGGTTATTGATGCATACGGAAGCAACGGTGTTTTACGGTTCACAAAAAATGCTGGTTTTCCCATCATCAACTACCCCAATGAGGTTGTTGTGAAAGTGTGTGCGGCGGGACTGAACCCACTCGATGTCGGCATGAGAGGTGAGTGCGTGATCGGATTTTATATCCGCAAAGCGAGATCAGAAGAAGTGTTGGGAAACTTCAGTCATAAGAAAACATTTTTTTTAAATAGTTGTTTCCTCTTGGAGAGCAAAAAACAAACAAACAAACAAAAAAAACCCCAGTCCAGTCGAGATACTCAGTCAAGACGGTTGGCGTGACGACTTTTGTGGTTTGATGTTTATTTCAAGTGAAAGGTGAATCACACAAAGCATCATCCCCCTCCCAGACAACCCTGAGGTTTTTTTTTTTTTTTTTTTTTTTTTTAACACCAATTTGTGATGTCAAAGGATGTGGTGGATTACCTGTTGGTGGGAGGGGCAGCTGAGAAGAAGTGTTAGTTTTCCCTACACTGATTGTACTTTTTGAGTAGCTGGTGAAAGGCTGATGTAAAAGAGATAGGTTTTGAGCTTTCTTTTTTTTTTTTTTTAAATGTATTAACTGAGCTAACTTCCCTGATATCTGACGGGTAGTTTGTTCCACAGCTTCGGAGCGTAACTTGACAAAAGCTGAATCCCCAATTTTCTTTCAGCTGTTTGCTGGGAACCTCCAATAAACCAGCAGCAGTTAACCGGAGAGTGAGAGATGTGACTCTGTCCGAGCCCATTGAGAGCTTTGTATGAGGAGGAGGACCTTTAAAGTCCGTTTGTTGGAATAAAGGGATGACTAAAAGGTTATTTTTGATCAAATAACCTTGAGACATGTTCCACGACATAAATCGTGATTAAAGTCCCATTGTTAAAATGATCCTTTCTAATATTTAATTATATTTTTGAATGAGAAGGCACTTAATCACCTTATTTTGAGCAATTAAATGACCAAAAAAACGAATTTATATGCAGTGAATCTGGAGTTTATGCAGATCTGGGACCCCCGGTCAGTCACCGCGCGGCCGCTAATCCAACCATGCAGTTTAGTATGTGGAAGAAACTCTTCTTTCTTCATCTTTGACTGAAGCCTACTGTAGTTTTAAAAGTCTGTAATCCAAAACTCTCTCCCTGTCAGGAGGCTACGGTGCAGCTACTTTGTCTATGAAGAGAGACCCTCTGAGCATCAAACAGTCAGGCAGCGAGTTCCCTCTCATTCTGGGACGGGATGTGTCGGGCATCATCATGGAGTGCGGCCTGGATGTGAAGTACTTCAGAGAAGGAGATGAGGTACGGAAAGTAAATAACAGACTGGTAGCGGCGCGTGCACGGGAGCGCAGAGTCGTGTATGAACATGGTACGAGTGTTACAATATAAAGTCAGAGGTGCGTAAACAACATCTGGCATCGGCAGCGGAGTGAAAACAATTTAAAACGGATTAGACAAAAATCTGTCAGACACATCAGTCAATGTTAAAAACACAACTGCTCTATGCGGATAAATCCAGATTTCTGATGCTAATCGGTGTTGGTGAGGAGCAGTGGTAGCAGTTTCATTGGCGCAAAGAGGTTTTCTCGGCTAACAATAAACTGTGTAATGCCATCTGAGCCTAGTTACACACAGTGTATCCGAGCACTGTGGATGACCTCGCTCACCCATCTCCAGTGTTATGCTTTGTCACAATGATCCTTCTCCCGGGATTATGCACTGTCATCTCAGCCTGGCTTGGAAAACGACATGTCGTCTCTTGACGTCTTCTGAAATGAGGTGAAATAAGTTCTTGTAGCAAGCTGTGGGTTTCTGTTTGAGCCTTCTGTATGATTTCTCAGATTTGAACCATTAATAAATATAAAAGACGTTATCAAACATATAATCAAATGATTTAAAAAACTTTTTTTTTTTTTTTTTTAGTTTACCTCAACTGTATCAGACCCACAACTGTGGAAGAACCCCTGAGTGACCTGTGTGTGTGTGTGTGTGTGTGTGTGTGTGTGTGTGTGTGTGTGTGTGTGTGTGTGTGTGAGAGAGAGAGAGAGAGAGAGAGAGAAGGCAAACTGGGACAAGAAATGGAAATAGCTGTCTTAACACATCATTAAGTTATATTCTGCTCTTATTCAGCACACATTAGTTTACAAATTGTAATCTTCTGGATTAATGACTGTTGTGTTGCTGTCTTTGTCCCTCAGGTGTGGGCAGCTATCCCACCATGGAAGCAGGGCAGCTTGGCTGAATTTGTCGTAGTGAGTGGCAACGAGGTATGGCCCAGCTGATGGACACCTGTATTACTGTTGCTGTTTTTTTTAAACTACTATTGTTAGTGTCAATTTCTCAACTTAGTATTTCGGTTTCTTTTGTCCGCGTGAAGTGTAATATTTTCATCAGCGTCAGTTCTGGATAATCAGTTTCCTTTTTAGTGGTTGCGGTTTGTTTTTTAGTGATGCACTTCTGACCGCACCTTTTAATGTGTGTCGTGCTCAGGTATCCCACAAACCAAAGTCACTGAGCCACACGGAGGCGGCAGCCATTCCCTACGTGGCAACCACTGCCTGGTCAGCGCTGGTTAATACCGGCGGACTCAGCAAGGACAACTGTGCCAACAAACGGTAAGGGAACGTGGACAAATACCGCCGTGCACACATAAACGCACTCGCGCACAATTTCCACTTGTTGTTAATCCCTGTCCATCCCAAAGAACCTCCCTGTCTTTGATCATGACAATTATTCCACTCGCGGCTCCTTTTGAGCCCCCCGTTAGGCCGCTCCTTAATGAGCCTCCGGGTGATGGGCTGTGGTTCTCTGACAGCAGCCCCGATGCTTCTTTACACTGCAGTGAACTTGACGCACTAAAGCCCGGAGTGGCTTTGACGTCAATCCTAATGAGGCAGACTCTGTGCAAAAATAGTGTACAAAACGCAATCGTTGATACATTCATTACGCATTTGTGTTTTTCCATCTGCCCCACAGGATTTTAATCCTGGGAGGATCTGGAGGAGTGGGAACATTTGCTATACAGGTATACAGGAAAAGGTGGATGATGATGGTCAAGCTGCATTATTTTATATATTATGTGACATTGTTTAAATGTATAAAAAAAAAAAAAAAAAAAACAACTGTGATGGGAAAAAAAAACCCTGTGTGTTATTAACAGTCTGGCGGTCTGAAACCCTGTCGGGTGTCAGACACCTTGCTTGTTGACCTGAATACTGCAGCTCACATTACACATACGTAACATTTGATCTCTTTTTAAATTTACATCCTCCGCGTCTCACGAACATTGGGTAAGATTAAGCAGCTTACGATAACCCAAAAATTTTGATCTGTTGTTTACGACATAGGAAACTAAGATTACAACACAAGTTACTTTTGACACTTCCGCTTGAAAAGAAGTGCTTCTACTTTTAAGACGTAACCAACAACTGTTGATTTATGTGCAGTTGCTGAAGGCGTGGGGAGCCCATGTGACCGTCACCTGCTCCCAGAATGCCGAGCGGTTTGTAAGGGGGCTCGGGGTGGACCATGTGGTGAACTACACTGCAGGACCCGTCGAGGAGCCGCTCAGTGCGCTGGAGAAGTAAGAGGAGGATCCCACGCTCACAAGCCTCACAGGCCAGTCCCTGGAGCTCCAGTCAGCTCGTCAGTGTGGGGAAACTGAGCCTGTGAATTTTTTAACGAGCTTAATCACACTCTGACTTAATCTCTCTCTCAATTTGTTATCTGCCCAGTCACCCTTTTTTTTTTTTTTTTTTTTTTTTTTTTTTTTTTTTTCTCACACCTACAAGTTCTCATTTTCATTTTTCATGTCCAATCACCCCACACCTAAATGTCTCCGCTTGTGTCTCTTGTACGCTCAAGATTCAACCTGATCCTGGATAATGTCGGGGGCGACACGGAGCGATGGGCACTGAATCTGCTGAAACCTTGGAGTGGCGCCAAGTATGTCACCCTTGTGACGCCCTTCCTCCGGAACACTGACATGCTGGGTATAGCCGACGGCATGATGCAGACTGCTGCTACAGTGGCAACCAAAGCCCTCAAGGTACTCCCGGTAGAATGACATGGATACGGTGCGACTGAATACAAATGTCTTTACTGCACTAGTTGTGCCCTCTTATGTGAACTGATCGAAATGCAACATGTTGTGATCACATTGGGAATTTTGCATAAACGCTGTTGTATGCTATTTTGCTCCTATTAGTATTGTAGTGGACATGCAGTAAGAGTACTATCATATTAGGTACGCCTGTAAAGTCTATTGAGGTACAACAAATCCTAAGTTTATATACACTCACCGACCACTTTATTAGGTACACCTTGCTAGTACCGGGTTTGACCCCCTTTTGCCTTCAGGACTGCCTTAATTCTTCGTAGCATAGAGGAATGTTTCCAGCACCTTGTTGAATCTGAGATTTTGTTCCATATTGACATGATGGCATCACGCAGTTGCCTCAGATTTGTCGACTGCACATCCATGACGCAAATCTCCCGTTTCACCACATCCCTAAGCTTCTATTGGATTGAAATCTGGTGACTGTGGAGGCGATTGGAGTCCGGTGAACTCATTGTCATGTTCAAGAAACCAGTTTGAGATGATTTGAGCTTTGTGACATGGCGGGTTATCCTGTTGGAAGTAGCCATCAAAAGATGGGTACACTGTGGTCATAAAGGGATGGACACGGTCAGCAACAATACTCAGGTAGGGTGTGGCATTTAAACGACGCTCAATTGGTACTAAGGGGCCCAAAGTGTGCCAAGAAAATATCCCCCACACCTTTACACCACCACCACCAGACTGAACCATTGATACAAGGCAGGATGGATCCATGCTTTCATGTTTTTTTTACTGGATATTTTCTCTTTTTCTGACCATTCTCTGTAAACCATAGAGATGGTTTTGCGTGAAAATCCCAGCAGATCAGCAGTTTCTGAAATACTCAGACCAGCCCGTCTGGCACCAATCGCCATGCCACGTTCAAAGTCACTTAAATCACCTTTCGTCCCCATTCTAACGCTCGGTTTGAACTTCAGCAGGTCGTCTTGACCATGTCAAAATGCATCGAGTTGCTGCCATGTGATTGGCTGATTAGATATTTGTGTTAACGAGCAGTGGAACAGGTGTACCTAATAAAGTGGCCGGTGAGTGTATGTCATAATGAGAGATGAGGGTCTTCAGAGTTCTTCAGCTGAAGCAGTTCTGATTTTTGACAAACCTTTAGAGACTTGAGCAGGTTCTAGCAGTCTTGGCACCTACTGCCTTTTTTCTAGTCATTTTCCAGAGGAGTTCACGTTTCTGAGTTCCTCTGGGTTCTAATGTTGGCAATTTGGCCTATAAAATCACTTTTGTGTTAATAGGAGCAGGGGTCCAGACAGTTGAAGTAATTATATGAGATACCTTCTATAATATGTTGACTTTTGTCCATGCGTTTTCCGATTCTTCCCAATCACTATGTCAGCAGTTTCCACGCTGTAGTTCTTTCAAATGATCTGATTCATTAATGGCATAAAAACTAACCTCGGGTACATCTGCAGAGCTGTTCTAATAAAACCCCTCAAATATAAAAGAATATATGGTTCTGTAGTAAACATGTAACCAGCTGCAGCATCGTCATGTTACTGAGACAATAAGCCACAGACACACTTATTAGGGCCCGAGCATCGGTGCAAAAGCCCTATTGTATTTCGTAAAGGTGTTCTACGTCGTCGTCGTTGTTCTTCTTCTTACGTGAAGTGATTTGCCTTTTTGGAGGCTTTATCATATTCAAAAACTCATGAAAGTGGATACACATATGTCTCCCGGCGAAAAATTTGGTATTCTAGTGGAGTCGCGAATGGGCGCGGCCCAACGGCTCGAGAGCGCCCCCTGTTGGAGACAGGAAATGCGACAAAAATAGCAACTTTAAGCGGTTATACGCGGTCCCTCGCGCACTGCACGTCGGGGAGGCGGCTTCGGGGAGGCGGTGTGCCGCAGTGCGAGGGCCCGTACATCACTGCTTGCAGTTTTAATTTAGCATTATGTCTGCCAACATGAGGTCAAAAAACCTAGTTGCCAGTGACCCTATACACTTTTTAGATAACATTATACAAATGCTTTTTATGTGATTTGACATTTTGACACCAGTTAAAGACAATTAGTTTGATGAAATACCAGGGGAAATTAATTGGGAAAAAACAAAACCAGTTGCACATGCAATATATATTTTCAACTCGCCTTTGGTCACGTTATAGGCCAGTATTGCACCAATGATGTTGACAGAACTAATTTACGCCACAGTGAATTAGACAGTTTTATGTCTTTCCTGTGAAGTAATCTCTCAATCATGTGAAATCCCGCTTGAGTTCCCATGCCCGGTGCATATTTTTCCACTGTAACCTGGCTTCATACCTGAAGATCTACTTGTCTTATGAACCAACAGGTGGAAAAACATGCAGAGATGAAAAGCTCAGCCAGAGAACTCGGTTAAATATAACCGTCAGTTAAATGTCAGTTCACAAACTCGGTGAGATGAACTCTGTGAAAATGCCTGAGTCATTTTCGTTCATGAAAAGGAGGAAGACCGTTATTACTAATCCCACAGATGTGGTGATATCTCTCCAGTCACTATGGTTACAGTGTTTGTAGTGTGAACACAGATGCCAGTGTAACTGGGATTAAAAAAAAAAAAAATGTTTCCTGAAAATTCATCAAGGTGCAGATCAGGACACATAAAAACTAATACACTATTCACCACAAACACACGCACAGACACACGAATACACAGACACAGTTATACACAAGGAAGTAGCATCCTGTCCATGTGGTCACTGTGGTTAACATCGTGCAGAGCAAGTTTGCATGATGTGCTTTTGGGTATCATATCATTGCATCTTCCACTCAGTTTATGACAACACAACCCACTGTGTGAGCTTTCTCACACGTGTGTGTTAAAGCCATATTTAAATTTGAATTTTTAATATAACACTACTTTATAAGCTCTACTTGAAGCAAGATGTGAAGTGGAAGTATTGTGGGTGACTTTGAAATGTTCAAAGTTTCAAAGGCTCATATTCTGTAGTGATGAAAGGAAATAGAGCCACAGTGCCACAGGTGTTGGAATTTTTTTTTTTTTTTTCTGTAAAGAAGGTTGCCGTTCTTAAATATATATATATTTTTTTTATTGTCAATCAATCCTGTAAAAAGACCAAACAGTGCATTCGTCCATCTCTCAACACTTTCCAACGTCACTACCATATCTGTGGCACCACCCATCCCCACTGAAGACATACATCTTTCCAAATGTTTATGATGCAAGGTTTTAATATTTTCAGGGATTTAGATGAAAATTAAGAAAATCTTGAATATCACCAAACTTATTTTTGAAACAAATATGACCAATGACCTCAGCTGGGGGAAAAGTTTTAATTCTGACTTCATCATTACTTTCAAGTGACAAGAGTAAAGTAGTTTGTTTGTCAGTAGGATTAGAACGGGCTGGGACAGCCCCACGGAAGTGCGTGCGTGCATGTGTGTGTTGACGAGGCACTCAGTTTATTCACTTCCTTTCCAGCGTATGAAGAAAGGTTCCAGGGTGCTCTCTCTCTCGTCTACCATCTTTTACTTCGTACCCTGTCTTCTCAAGTGTAATCGTGTCATTTTCAAGAGCCCTGTTACATCGCTCAACCTGAACTCTCTCAGCAGATTCACTGATTGTAGCACGTCTGGGCTTGTTTGAAACAAGTATTTAGTAGTACCACCAAAAGAAAAAAAAAAAACAGTGCAGCGTTATTACTCACAACATTAAATGATCTTTTGTCTACTGGATCAAAAATTCAATGTGGTTCCTCGGAGACACAAACGACCCGCTGAGCCACAAAGTTTATTTTACGTTTGCTTTTATTTCTTCACACACACACACACACACACACACTTTGCTGCTCTCGATTCCGGCGCTCTGCTGCCCTGCCTCCGAGCGTCCGTCCAGTCGCGGCCTTCCTCTCCTCCTCACCAGGTCCTGCTCGCTTATCAAGGAGAGAAGCAATCCCCTGATTCAGTTCAGCTGCGCCAATTATCCTTCTCCCGGCACCGTTCCCCGAACCACTCCATCACTCTCTTCCCCCCAGCAGCTGAGCTGACCACACCCCGCCACCACACTGATTTGACTATATTTTATGTTTTTTGCCATGGTCTCACCTTGTGATTCAGAAAGTGTAGTGTAAGAAAGCCTGGTAGACGTGTACTCCTGACGTTCTAATTCACAAGAACATTGTCTCTCATCATCATCGCACTGTCTCTGTAATCAAACCTACAACCTGGGAGCGATTGTTCAGACTGACGCTGTAGAAGTGCGTGTCGCTGTTTTAGTGTCGAAGAGTTGTCGGAGGTGACACGGGTTGTCACGTAATGAATGTTTTCTCATACATCCCAGATGGCCGCAGTTAACTGAAAGACACATTTATAGCACCATGACGACACCTCTAAGTAAGAAGAAAAGGGAGGGTGATGTGCTTTGTGGGTGTATAGACAAGAAGTGAAAGCTACTGTACACCTCCAGGTCTCGTAGCCTCTTGTTTTCTTTACAATGTGTAAAGTGTCAGTAAAAGGAAAACTAGAGTGCAGACTACTTGCTTGGTTGACAAACTTCCCTAATTTCTAAATAGGCCTCAAGGAAACATGTTAAATAACTCCTTTTTTTTTTTTTTTTATTGAAAATCCCTATGGACCCTATAGACACAGACACACAAAGGCCCAAACATAACAAAAGACTGAACAATACTTCTTTTATCATTAGTTGCCGGGAATCCTTTACAGCGGTTGAAGCCTTCAGGGAAAATGACTGCTTCTCCAACAAGTCACACGACACATGAGAATCTCGGAGTACATAGACTTACGTCGATTAATGGAGTTTTGTATATGTAAAGATTTAAAGAGATTACAGAATGAGTATTTCTGCATTGTATGTTTATAATGAAAAGTTAAGGGAAAGACGTCATGCTTTGAACCCAGGCACACTTCCTTTTTTTTTTTTTTTTTTTTTTTTTTTTAACATGAAGACACACTAAACCATTTAACCATAATCAAAAGTCCCACTGTTATGCACTTAAAAATATTGAGATTGAGTCTTGAGATTACAGCATTTTACTTGTTCATCAATTTGTTTTTGTCCTTCAGCTTTCTTAAAGCTTAAGATACCTCGTCAGACCTCTCGGTACTTTTGCTAATCTTTTCTGTCCTTCTGTTTTCTTCCACAGCACCTGGTGAAGGGAGTTCACTACCGCTGGGGATTCTTTGCACCGAGTGGTCCTGCGCTGGATGAAATAAGGGACATGGTGGATGCAGGACAGGTATGAAGCCAGATTAATCCCCTCTAAACTGTCCGGTGACTGTGAGTGAAGGAAAAACTGACTTCTGTTTCTCATTACGTTTTATTACTGGCTGCATTATCGTGTTCATTCGAATACAAAATGTACATCAAAAAAATACTGAAATGCATGTCACAAAAGTACTTTAACTGTGAGTCACATATGCTATTATTCACTGATTTCATTTGATATCTCAATGGAACAAAAATGGGTGGTTCAGTGAGATAGATTACAATGTATGTAGCTTTATTTAATTAATCTGAGGGGTTTCTCCTTCCATCTATCTTGTGTTCCTCACTCCAGCATGCTGACGCAAAAACATGGTTTAAAATAAAATAAATAAAATAAAATAAAATATGGAGCAAAAAGTTGGGAAGAAGCATTTTGTGTGACCTCTGCTTATTTTTCCTCCATCTGTTCTCTGTCAGATCCGGCCCGTGGTGGAGGAGACTTTCAACTTTTCGCAGGTTCCGCAAGCTTTTGAGAAGTTGGAGAAAGGCCACGCCCGAGGAAAGATTGTAGTCCAGATCAGCAAAGCGGGGGATGAATTATAGCACTGACTTTTGAAGAGTCTGTGGATTTTTCTGCACAAATAAGGTACATTAAACAAGGTTGCTACTGTTTTTGATTCTCCAGTGTGGGGCTTTTGTACTTGTATTAGTTGTTTGGCTTCTGAAAATGTTCACATAAGCACCACTGTCATTGGCTTCAAAATGTTTGACATTTTATATTATATCAATGAAACATGAATAAGCTACTGAAAGGAAACTCCAGTCAGTTTGTTTAAAGAGCAATCATAGATAATTATAGTAATTTGTGATCATATGTTTCATGTCATATATGTTTGACACGGTCACAGATCATTATTAATTACTTCCACTACCTTCTACACTCACTGAGCACTTTATTAGGGACACCTGTAGACCTGCTTATTCATGAACGTATCCAAACCAGCCAATCATGTGGCTGCATTCCAGCATAAACTTTAGGTTTCGGAGGCTTCAGTTGATGTTCACAACAAACATCGGAACGAAGAAAAAAAAAAAATGCAGTGTCAGTGAATTTGGCTGTGGTATGATTGTTGGTGTCGGACAGACTAGTTTCAGTAGAACGAAAACTGTTGATCTCCTGGATTTTCACAACATTCTTTCGAATTTACTCTTCATGGTGAAAATTTGAATGAGCCACAGTTCTGTGGATGGAAATATTTTGTCGAGGAAATAAGGTCAAAGGCTGAATACATGAATTCATGGAGGCAACAATAACTGACGTGTGTGAATGCCACATTCTACCTGAGTACTGTTATGGCTACAGTTTACCGTCTGCTAATAGCTTCTTCCTCCAGCATACAGCACGTCAAAAAGCAAATGTTGAGTTCAGTTCAGACTGGCTCCCCAGTCACCACATCTGAATCGAGTTGAACACTTTTGGGACATGGTAGAGCGGGAGATTTGTAATATGAATGTTCAAGTCTGCAGAATTTATGTGATGAAAGATGAAGATTAAACATGGGAGGAAATTGTTTTATTTGTAAATAATTGTATTTGCTTTATTTTGTAAAAAAGACTAAATCATTTTTTTTTTTTTTACATTTTTAATGTTGATGTATAACAGTTTTCTTATATTTACAATCAACGGAGGGCAGCATTGTTATTGCGGTTCTGTTTTCAAAATGAAAACTATCTGTACACTTGATGCTTATGTACAACCCAATGCAGTAGAAGTGTAAAAACCTATAGTCCTAAAAAGATATCAACACTTTACAATAGATGAATTTAATCTAAAGTAATTACAAAAAGAAAAAAAAGTCTTAATCTGCATACATCTTTTGGCGTGTAGGCACATCAAACTTCATATTGCAGCTGTCAATACAATCTATACATTCGTATCTGCCAACATGAAGATAAGGAAAAAGTTTGTGAAACCGTGTGAGAAAAGTACCATAAGAAAAAAAGGTGTGCAGCATTGAAACAGGGCTGAGTTCTCACTACAGGCAATGAAAACACGATAAAGAACAGAGTCTTTAGTATGAACTGATTGAAATCCAAATCACTAAAAATACACATTTCACGTTACTCATTTGTTCTGAAAAAAAAAAAAAAAAGAATACAAAAATGACCATATTTCATCCAAAGCTGTGTGCACGTAGACTCAACGTTTGTGTAATGGTTAATACAGATCCAGTCAATGGTTACCCTCCTCAACAAGAGTGAACAAGAGTCAAACTACAACAAAAGAGTACAAAATACACTACAGTTTACATGTCTGCGGTTGGGGGCCCACCTTGGAGCTGCATGTCAGGGTTCAGTCTCCTGACAGAGCTGCAGCAGGGGGCTGTGGGGACCACAGCAGAGGCTCATCAGATCACAGAATCTCCAAGGTCCACCTCTGGCTCAGTTTTCTTCCATCAGATGTGTTGAGGATCACCTGGTTCTTGTCATACTGATGACCACCTAGCAGACAGATGCAAGAAAACACACAAATTACTATTTAAATATGGTTTAACTGTTTATATTAGCTGTTAAAGTGATTTGTTTTCCCATAAGCAGCACAGATCAGCTAATGTTGTGCATATAGAGAAGGCAGATGGAATAAAAAAAAAGTGTTATTTTCTGATGGTGGCAGTTAATAAACCCAAACAGTGAGACTGTCAGCACAAACTGTGGTTAAAGTAAAATATACTTTGCAAAAAGCCTTTTTCACTACTGCAATTCCTTAATACATCAGGAGATGGAGCTGTTGGATTAGGACAGAATCTCAATCCAGAACCGGAGACGTACTTCACATGGCAGTTTCAAATTTCAAATGCATTTCATAAGACAAAGCTGTCTGACCTTTGACCTCCAGTATCAGATCAGGCTTGAGTTGGCAGCGCACCAGGCCGTCAGGGGTGATGTTCCACAGCTGGTTGTCTTTGCCTCGTTCTGGGGAAACACAAAGCCGGCTCCCCGCCATCACCATGCTGCCTGCTGTCTCCAGGCAACAGTCCTCCACCAGCTGGGGACAAGAGGGACACAGTGGATGAGATTCTACTAAATGTAGGTAATGATTCGTTTTCTTTGCAGCACAAAATACAATTTATTGTATATATATATTTATTTTATATATATTTAAATATATTTTGTTCTATAATCTACAAAGAAACATTATGAAATTAGTTCTCAAGAGTCAGTTTTTAATTTTGCTGTGCCTCTGCCTAAGCTGTCACCATTCCCTTAATGTATTTTGTAACAGAAAATTTTCATTCATATCTGCAGCAAAATACACAAATACATACAAAAAAAAAAAAGGACTTGATATAAATAGAAAAATCACTTGTTTCTTTTGTTTCTTGGCCCGTTGCTTATCTTTCCATAACCATGCACTGCAATCTGATTGCAAGTTCATTTACGATATCCTGCTCTGGCAGACAACCAACGACAAACTCTGTGGTGGGGATGTCCACAGGAATGAAATAAGTCTGTTGGAAAGAATGCATGTTGTTTCCTGTTTTCCATATCGTCTTAATCAAACCCTTGTTTTCAGGTATATAGCTGCTTTGTTTTCCAATTATGACTCTTTTTTTCTTTGTTAAAAAAAAAAGTTCTAATACTTAACTGCAACCTTTCACAGACATGAGTGCTAGTAGGTGAGCAGACTGCTTTAAGGTTACCCTGAGCTTTGTTTTTTGTACCTTGCAGGTGAGCTGTCCGTCCCGATAGAGCCACACCTGCTCCACTCCTCCTGTGTCCTCCACGGCCTGAACCCTCATCAGCTTGATGTCATCCAGCGCTCCTGTGAGAGACATCACACATCCCGTCTCCCTGTTCCGCAGACGGAAATACATCGGTTTCTGTTGGAGGCAAACATGCAAAATAACATGGTTAGATTTCTTTCATGAACATGTCCATGTTACAAGAAATCATGAGAGTTATTCGTGTAAGTTGATGGTATGTATTAATGTGAGGTTTGTAAAATGTTCGATAAACTAGTGTGTGATCTATATATATAAAAAAAAAAAAAACCACATTTAAAACTAAACATGTTTTCTACTCAAATAAATAAATCAAGCTGTCACTTGAACAAGACTGAACATACAGCTTTAAATGACAACAATGAAGCATTTGGAGAAGTAATGAATATCAAATTTAGGTGGAACGGGTACGTCACTAATGTGGTGAACTACTCTTTGTGAAGTTACAAAAGGGTCACTGACTTGATACGTCTACTTTGAATAGCATTTGCTTCAATATTTTATTATCAAATGGAATGACATTCACACACCTGTGAGTAAGTTCAAGTGTCCCAATACACTTAAGGCTTACTGTATGTTCCTATTTTCTGTTATTCTTTTCCATGTGAGAGAGTAACATAAAAAACACAGGTAAAAGCGCAGCGTGGGTACGTTGTGTGTGTGTGTGTGTGTGTGTGTGTGTGTGTGTGTGTGTGTGTTATTTTTTATTAAAGGATTCTAATTTGTGATTCTCTCCTTCCATACCTGGAGTAATGGGCGGAGGGATCCGATTCGCTGCCAGCTGTTACACTTGCACAAATCCCCCACTTCGCTTGGCTGGAGAAACAGCTGTTGACCTCTGTAGTTACTGCCTTCATACAACACCCACCTGGACGGAAGATAGTAAGCCTCGTCTCTTATTCAGTTCAAATTTTGCATTAAAAATGTGGCAACACATTTCACAGAAACAAAACTGAACAGTATACATCATCATATTCCAAAGATAAAATTCATCTGCTTTGACATATTTGACTGACCTGGTCACATCTTGGACATTTTTTTACTGCTCTTAACCCCTTCAGCCTTGAGCTATTTTTTTTTTTTTTTAAATCCCACCTAAGTGAACCATCCCAAATTTAGTCGGCAACAAACAGCTGCAAAGCCGGAAGGCCTATAGGAGCAGCCTTAGGTTGTTTGGATCAGAGACACTTGTGGAATACAATAGGTCTCCTTATCCTTATCAAAAGGTCAGAGTGACTTCTCAAAAACCTCTGCTTGATCAAAACTTAAAAACAAAGAGCGAATAACAGACCTACAACAAAGAGCCAGTGACATTATGAGGGGTTTGAACTTGTTCTATAGATTCTCCGCTGTTACTCTACCAAATTTGCTACAACAGAAATAAAGCACAACAATGCTACAATCATTTTAGTCAGAGTATCACTCTTCATTCAATGAGCAGTCAAGCTCTTCATTGAATGCAAAGCATTCATAAGCTAAAAACAGTTGTGTTGCATTTCCAAAGGAGATGTGGCCTGGTCCCGGTACAGGGATTTTCAGGGTAGAAGGGGTTAGTGAGAACATGTATAGTTCTAAAAACTATCATCATTTAAGGGAATATAGAACCCGACCACCGTGGCTAGAAGTTTGGTTAAACAGGGAGGTGCTTCGCTAAAATATTTGCTAAATAGACATTTTTCTATTGAAATCTGTATTTGAGATCTTAGTAAAGATGTAAAGATCCCACCTATAACATTTTCTCTAAATAAATTCATGTTATAATAATTTACATAATTCACAAGTTTGAGTTGAGGTTAGATAAAACCAAAAGTTTAGTTGTACTAATGAGTTGATCACAATTTGAAATATCTTAATATAATTAAAACGAGCATTACATCTCGTTTATATTTTTCATTGTTTACTGTATGGGAAATGTAAAACAACTTTGGATAATTAGCAGGTTTTAACTGTCTTTGTTGTTAGTTATGCAGCTACTGATGTTTTTATATCTGGATAACAGACTTAGCTTTCAAAGATACCAAAAAAAACAATATTTGAAGTGTTATGATGGTTACATACATTCCTCCCTCCACCACCAGGGAGCGTATGCGTGCGTCCATGCCTTTCTGCAGCAGGTTTACAGTTTCATTTGTCAACACCAGCCTGCGACCTTTACAGCTGGCTTTAGTGAACAAGATGATGGAGGGCAGAGAGAGCTCCTAAAGCACAAGAAGAGAGAAGTGGATTCATGTTCACTGAAAATGAATTAAATTTACTCATTTATCACGAACAAGGCACGGGGAATATCACAAAGTGTTGAAGATATTTATACACACACACACACACACACACACACACACACACACACACACAGATAACTCACATGTCCTGCAGTCTGTATGGATCGAATGTTGGAGTCTGAGGACAGGAAGCCCATGGCCTCTGTGTTGGGGTATTCTCCTTTCTCCAGGACAAACATGTTCTCTGTAAACTGGTCTCCCTCATACGCAACCCAGCTGACACACACACACACACACACACACACACACACACACACACACACGTTATTGATTTCAAATTGTTCTTCAATGTTTGTAATTAAGTTTTCTCACATTCAAATACAGTCAATATAAATTCATAATGTGGTTCTTTGTTGTCAAGAGAAACTTTGAAGCCCAAAATGTTGTTGAAGTGATTCAGTAAGTTTCTAAAATGTGAAAACATTACAATGATATTTCCATTTAGTAAATTTCTGATCTCTTAATCCCACGTTGGCTTTTCCATGCAGTGCTTGGTGGTTGTTCAATTGCACCTACCTGCCAGCCAGCACCTTACAGGATCTAGGCCTAAAGTCCTCATCCAGAGCTGCTACGCTGTCTTCCAGAGACACTAGCCTTCCCTGGAAGTCTGGTTCAGAGTACAGCTGGACCTGCAAACACACACACAAGCAGCCTTAAATTACCCAGCCAGAACACACCAGAATATCCCCATCACTTCCTTTTAATATAGAGCCTTGAATGAAGAGGCGATACCTTGAATTTGGTTGTTCCCATCAGCATGTCCTACAAAACAAAGACAGGAGCAGTTAGGATCATGAGCCCGAACATTGCCGATTCTGCTTTTTTCTGAACAGCCCATATGGGAAATCTGTGTTTAACTGATCCTAATAGTTCCTTACGTGGAAGACGGGTTGTATGGATGAGATCATGTAGTTCTGTGCTCCCCAGTCCTCTGGGTTCGCATACATGCCTTTCTCCAGGATGTAGAGCTCTCCACTAAATCCAGGCTGTTCAAACGCCACCCACCTGCAATGTACACCAAACCAACATCCTGAGATCCAAAACAACACAGTCACAGTAGTCATCAGAACTTTTTTTTTTTTTTTTTTTTTTTGTGTGACAAATACATTAAATAATATCATGTCAACCAATCACATCATATCAGATTACCCGATCTGATCGGTTCTCTGATTAAATCTCTGACTTGAAGTGCAAAGCCAACATTGTAAAAAGAGGAGGTCTAAGAGGTTGTAAAATGACCGGCAAGGCAGATGCAAAGCAAACAGAGTTGTGTAAAGATCAAACAAGTTCACATACCTGAAATTGGCTAAAAACAAATATTTGCTGTAAATCCCTGATTAAAGACATGCAATTCAACCATTGAGAACGTTCTTTTAAATTTTTTTTTAATACAATTCCATACTTTACTATAATTTCACAAGCAATACTGTATGTGTACTAGAGTTGGATCAAGGCTGTCATTTGCTGAAACATCAAAGAGAAGCATCCAATGTACAGTAGGTCTCTAATAGTAACTTAATATTCACTACTATTTATACTATCAGTGTAATTTCTTGCCTTAAAGACAAACTTTTTGTGTTATCTTTTGTGAAACCTGACGTATCAGTTACAGAAATGGATCCGTTTCGTAATTCACCCTCTGGGGCTGTTATGTGTGAGCACTTGTGTGTCTGGGTGTGTGTGTTTGTGTGCACAATGACGGAACATTTAGTCAAGTACGTGAGGTGAGAAGCACACGCCCATGAGCTGTAAGGGCGTGCACAACACAGAGTCAAAATGTCTCCCTGCTTATGAATTTGGAACTTCGTTGGGTGTTTTTTTTTGCTTTTGTTGGTTTCTATTTTAAACAGAACCACTTTGACTTACACTCCACCGGTGACGTGGACAGACTGGGTTTTGACCCCGTGGCCGACGTCCTCCATGTTGAGTACAGGGCCCAGCAAGTCCACGTTGTTCCCCCGCTCGCTGAAGCTCTGCTCGCTGAACAGTTTGAGGTGAGGGGACAGGAAATCCTTGGGAAGATAACAACGCGGCATGATCATTTAAAACTGATAAATGCAGATACACCACAGCATTCAAGTGCTCAGTACCAACAATGCAATTAGGTCCAAACGGGGATCTTGCAAGTTAACGTCTCGGGTGATGCTTACAGTGACCAGAGGCCGAAGGGACGAGAGCCCATCCTCTGATCCTCCCCAGTCGCTGCATTGAGGATATTCCCCCTCTTCTAGGATGTACTGCTGGCCTTCAAAGTCGGCCTCCTGATACCCTACCCAGCTATATGGACAAAAGAAGAAATATTACATTTAGGGTTAGAATTTTTTTAAGCCATAACCATCGAATAAATCAAGTCTCCTGAAATCTGATAATACGTTTGATTGCCACACATAATGGCGGATTTAATTTTAAACTTTTACTTTCACCTTATTTCAGTTTAAGAATCCTAATGGCTGCCTCAGAACCAAAGATGACCAAGAAATGGCTGGTTTCAGATGATGATAATAACCCCCTTAACTCTATTCACCCAAATACTTACAGACCACCAAGTATCTTTATAGACCCCACTGAAGACAATGTCTTCTTGTTCACGTCAGGTTTGTCCGTTTCTTCTTCTTCTTGCAGGTTGTAGACATCACTGTCCACTTCCATAAACTCTCCATCAAAGTTGGGCTTCTCGAACACTAAGGCCTACATGAGAGAAATAGACAGAAGATTCAAATCCATGTCGTGAACGCAGTCCTTCAGCATGCGTGTAACGTGTGTGTGATGATGTGCTCCTATGTGTGGTTTTCGGTCCGCTCCTGCCCGGAGGCAGGATGCCATTCATTCCATAGATTACAGAGCAACGTGGACTATGTCATAACATGGTGTATATCAGACCTGTCTATCCAGAAGGTACACAGGCTATAGGTGCTGGCTGTAGGCTAGGAACTGTCATCTTAGTGGAGGTACAGGTACAGGTCAAAGTACCTTCTTTGACCTGTACCTGTAACTGTACCTTTACCCAACATTGTTTCCGTTCTCATTAGGATTACACATGCATGACAAATTTCAATGTTTCCCAACCCCATGTGAATTAGAGCCAAGCCACCGACACAATGAATCATTTCAGACAAACATGCCTGGGCTAAACTTGAATGATTCTTATAACTCACTCACAAGCCACAGCAAACTTTCCCTTCTCAAACATCCTTTGCCTCAAGATTCTCTGAGGCCTATTTACAACAATTTATGAGATTTGACTGTGGCGATACTTTCATACGGATATATGCAACAGATGTAATGCAATGCCGAACAAACCTTGACTTCGTTCGGATGCTCCACCCTTATTGCTCCCTGAAAAAAAGACAGACGTTGTCAGACTTAGGCAACTGACAAATTGGGAGTACAGTATAAACATACTGTATATAGTATATATACACTGTACCATTCGCAGGGGTCTGAGAGAGCCAATGAAGGGCTCAGGGAAGCCCCAGGTCTCTGGGCAGGGATACTCGCCCGACTCCAGCACTCCTACCAATCCTTCAAACCCTGGATCAGTGTACACCAGCCAGCTGAAGATACACGGACACAGCATGGGAAAGGAAAGGTGAGCAGGGTGACTGACTTCAACATGTGATTTTTTTTTCTTTTTCTTTACAGTACTTTGGAAAAGATAACCTATGACATCATATTACATAATGCAGGGAATTAATGAGGACCCCTTCACGCTCTACACCAAGAGCCAGCTAAAAATGTTAGGGCTAACCAGCAATAATCTGCAGCAAGTAAAACTATGACAACCACAAGCTGTGGCCTGCAGCTTGCATTCTTTCACAGAAAGAAAACACATGTTGCACCAGAGACCATGGAAGTTTCCAGAAATTGTTCATCTTTGTGAGCTTTTAGACGACTAGTTAGTTAGTAGCAGCAAAACTGACAGAGCACAAAACAACAAAAACTGACAGCTTGCCATAATACAACAACCCAATTTATATACAGCACATTCGTTGAGTGTCAGCCAAACTTACACTCCAGAGTGGACCTTAATGGAGCCAGTGGACTGCGGGATCCCATAGGAGCTAATCTCCACAGTGTCGCCGCAGTATGATGACATCCTCCCCAAGCCGTTTACTTCTGTAAACAGGTCGACTTGGGGTATGCTATAGTCCTACAAAACACACACACAAAAAAAATCAATTGTATGAGATTTTTTATATTTTTAAATTAAAATTAAATAACTGGGCTTTTGAGATACTCAGTACCAATATATACGAATTTCCGTTTTTCTAAGCTTGAAATGAAATTTCTGATATACTTATCAAAACAGTTATTATGTTCAACTTAAATATAGGATCTCCACTGACATAGAACATGTTCTAAAACTGATAAACAGGATCCAGGATGGCAGACTGACAAATGAGATCAAATAAAAACGAACTTACCCTTACTGCCAGTCGAATAGAACCGATGACCATAGGTGCTGTTGGAACAGGCTGACCCATCTCGTCTACTGTTGTTGGAATTCCCTCCTCTGCCCACATATTCACTATGTGGTCTGTAGGACCTTCCTCAAGGGCAATGATACGCCCTTGGAATCCAGGTTTTTCATAGAGGAGCCAGCTAAAGTGACACCAAATAACATTACATCATCAAAAATGTAAAAAGTTGTCTCATTAATGTGAGTTGATGGATAGACAGAGGGAAAATTACACAGCTGCACTTCCATAGAAGGAAGAGGATGTTCTCCAAGTTAGAAGGACAGAATACAAATTTTCAGAAGACAGGTGTAAATTATTTTGGAAGATGAGAATGAAACAAATCTATTGCAGGCAGACTGACAGAGGACACTGCGAAGAGCTATCTCGCCACCTGATTTGTTTAAATGATCAGCTACATTACAAAACTGAAGAAGGAAAAGTAATTTCCACAGCCCCTATCTATCCACACAATGACACTTGTAAACACTAGTATTCATGTTCCAGCTACAGAGATCTCAGACCAGTGAGAAGTCCCGTACCATCCTCGGACGACTTTAACTGATATGACAGGGGACAGCTTCATTGCGGTGGCATCTTCTAGATCACCGTGGAGTTCGAAGGCCTCTCCTCCAAACTGAGCATGTTCGTGTACGACAATCTAGATCAAGAAATGGAAATGTCATTGCAATCTGTGAAGGCATCAATTGTCACTTCTATTCCCAATGCTATTAAAATGTGTTTAACAAGCATTTAATCATACCATTCCGGGCCTTTTGTGGAACCCTCTTACTGCAGGTATCTGTGAGAAAATGTGAGAGACATTCTGATTAGAGCCCGCCAATATATTATTATATACTGTATATTGGCCTATCGTAGATATGTCAGTATGTCGGCGTCTATGTTGGCCGATATGCACCGAGATTAAAACTTTCATAATGCAGAACATGATGCTTTGGACGGACAACCCGAAAATGAATGCCTCCATCCTTGGCTGTCACTGGTGCAGAGGCATAAACACAGATGGTATCACCATTACTTTGTAGAAAAATGCATATTGCCACCTTAATTTTTTTCATACAATGGTTAGAAAAGTGTGGCAAAATGTGCATTTTTCCACTGTCAGTTAACTTTACTGTTTATTAACTCTTTCAAACATTTATTTATTACTTTTCGCTGACTATTTCAACTGTTTGTCCATTATTTAAATGTTGCAACTTTTTATCCAGCATTTTTAGCTATTCCAAAAGTTCCTCAGTCATCTGTCTTTCAATTTGACCTACCTACGAATGTATCTATTACACTTAGCAAACAATTTTAACCATGTATTTGTTATATTAACTTTTGCTAGATATTTTAACTATCCATCCATGCCTTTTGTCTATTTTGAACTCCCTGCTCATTTTGCCTGAACATCAACCCAGTGAATATACTGTATTTTATTCAAATGATTTCTTTTTAATCAATTTGTTTTTTGTTGTCCTACCCATAGTCCTTGAGAGTGAAATGATCACGTCTTGTGCTGCAGGTGTGATGGGTAGTGTGCATCTAAACATGTTTTTTGCATAGCCCTGCTTCATTTTCCTGCTGATGCAAATATCTTGTCATGATGAGTTTATCTTGGAAAATATTCCCTGTGCAGAATGAGGGCAGGTTCTCCTGTCCTTACTTGCGAGTGAGTCATGACTTGGTTGCAACAAAATTACATTACAAAAGAACAGGATGTGAAACTGGGGCACATGCCACCATGAAACCATCAGTACTTTGCAAATATGTTTCGCTAGTCAAAACCCATTCAGCCTCTTAGACTCACTTCTACAGACTTTTAGTAAATATCTACCGTAACAAAAATGAACTCATTCATATAAAATATTAAAGCCTACCTTTTTCTTCGTAGTAGAAACTCGAGAGATCTGCTGGCTGTGGTTGGTGGTTAAATGCAGTCCTGCAAAGCCCTTCAGGTCTTCATCCAAGTTAGGTACATCTGATACCGAGGCCTGGTCCATTGCAGTACTTCCGTTAGAAGTCATTGTAGTCATCTGTGTAGAGCCCAGGGAGGCCTCTGGTGCCCTTTTGTTCTTTTTAAAGTTTTTCTCCAAATGATCAGGAAGCTGCATCTCTGAGAACGTGAGCAAGGGAGGAGTAGAGGTGGGGCTAAGTGCTGACTCACTAACTGTACCAATACCACCTCCCATAAACGGGTCTTGGCCCATACTTTTAACACCCTCACTCTCAGCCATGACGCCAGGCAGAGGTGAATCAACAGCTCCAAGCTTTCCAAGTGAGGGCAGGTCCTGTTGTTGGTTAGATGAAAGTAGAGGTAGCTCTTTCTTTCTTTCTTTGGCCTTCCTGGAGTGCCGAGGGGAACTTAGCAAGCTGGAGAGGATGGACATCCTTTCAAGTCTTGATGTCCGCTTCCCAGGCTCTTCTCCATTGTTTTGGCCTCCTTTTCCTGCATCAGCTTTAGTCCCCTCTTTGACTCCATCTTGTCTTTCTACCTCATCAAGGGTTTTCATTTGGTGTCTAGGAGTGGGTGGGACATTGTCTTGTGAAGATTTTGCCACGGTCTGACCTTCCTTATTGAGCGCTATTTGTTTAATCATCAGAGCAGGTGGAAGATCCGTGAAACTTCTGCCATTTTTTCCTAAACCGAACTGGAATTCCTCAGGATCAAATGTTCTCTCAAAATGGTCCTCCTTGATGGCTGGCATGGCAAAAGGTGGAGATGCGTACTTTTTACGAACGTGCTTCTTCAGAGGTACTGAGAAGGGGATTACACCCTCCTTAATGCTCCTGATAAAATTATCATAGTCATCTGGTTCCAGAGAGTCTTCCACACTAGCTGACATATGTTTTCTTCTTTTGTGCTCCTTCCTTTGTTTATGTTGATGTTCAACATCTAACCAGCTGGATGGAGATTCTGTCATTATCTGGCGTATTTCAGGTGATTTCACTCCAGCAGAAAGAGACATACTGCCATCAAATGTGGGCTTTGGCGGCCTTTTTTCTTCTCTTGAGGTCTGTAGTTCCTGTTTTAAACCACTTCCTCTAATAGAAGCCACTGTAGCCGACACATCTGTTTTTGTTTTTTCTCTACCGTCTTCATTCTGCTGAACATCATTTCTAACGGGTGTTTTATCCAAAATAACAGTGGGCCTTTCTTTTTGCTCTGCACTGCCTTTTTTGCTCATGTCATCTTTTACCAACATGGGTTCTGACTCCTTCCTGGCATTGATCTTTGATGCCTTCAGCATTGGATCAACTTCCTTTGTCAATTTATCTTCAGCAACCTCTTTAATGAGGTTTTTCTGTTTCTGTTTCACATCAGTAACTGCTTTTGCATCTGTTGAAACAATAGATTTTTCAGCCAATTTTTTATTTTTGGTTGTCTTTTCTAAAACCTTTGTTGCTACAGTCTTTGGATGGTTACCATCTGGAGCTTTGGAAACGAGAGATTGATCAGTGTTTTTCTCTGGTTTCTTGCTCTCCACAAGTTCATCTTTGACAGTTGATGTCTTCAGGTCCTTTTGGGTTCTAATTTCAGAGTTGGCTTTCTTAATTACAATCTCATTCACCAGACTCTCTACTGATGGATCTTTGGTTCCGGTCTTCTCTTTAGCTTCCTCTGAACACTTAGTTTTGGTGCTTTTAACTTTCAGTTCCTGATTTTGGCTTTCTGTTTCCTTCTCTGGAGATCCTGTTCTTACTGTCTCTGGTCTCTGTTTTAGGTCAGATTTTGATTCTGCTGATTTGTTTTTCTCTGGTTTTGAAATGTTCCCATCTTGGTCGCAAACAGTTATGGACTTCTGGACCTGTTGGTTGCTGACTTCAGTATTAGAATTTGCAGTTGCCGTCTCTGTCACCAGACTTTCTACTGGTGAATCTTTGGTTCCAGTATTCTCTTTAGCTCCCTCAGGACTCTGAGTTCTGATGCTTGTACCTTTTATTTCTTGAGTTTGGCTCTCTGTTGCCTCCTCTGAAGTTTCCATTCTTACTGTCTCTGGTCTCTGTTTCAGGTCAGATTTTGGACATTTGGATTTTGTTGATTTTGTTTTCTCTGGTTTTGTAATGTTCTGATCTTGGTTTACCACCATTATGGACTTCAGGACCTGTTGGTTGCTAACTTCAGTATTAAGATTTGCTGGTGCTTTCTCATTCACTGAACTCTTTAATGATGAATCCTTGATTTCAGTCTTTTCATTGATAACTCCATCTTGGACCTCAACAGTGATGGACTTCTGGTCTTGCTGGATTCCAACTTCAATATTAGCATTTACAGTTGCTTTCTCATTCACTGGACTCTCTACTGATGAATCATTAGTTCCAGTCTTCTCCTTAGTTCCCTTTGGAGTCTGAGTTTTGGTGCTTCTAACTTTAAGTTCTTGAGTTTGGCTTTCAGTTGCCTCATCTGGAGCTCCTGTTCTTACTGTCTCTGGTCTCTGTTTCAGGTCAGATTTTGATTCTGCTGATTTGTTTTTCTCTGGTTTTGAAATGTTCCCATCTTGGTCGCAAACAGTTATGGACTTCTGGACCTGTTGGTTGCTGACTTCAGTATTAGAATTTGCAGTTGCCGTCTCTGTCACCAGACTTTCTACTGGTGAATCTTTGGTTCCAGTATTCTCTTTAGCTCCCTCAGGACTCTGAGTTCTGATGCTTGTACCTTTTATTTCTTGAGTTTGGCTCTCTGTTGCCTCCTCTGAAGTTTCCATTCTTACTGTCTCCGGTCTATGTTTCAGGTCAGATTTTGGACATTTGGATTTTGTTGATTTTGTTTTCTCTGGTTTTGTAATGTTCTGATCTTGGTTTACCACCGTTATGGACTTCAGGACCTGTTGGTTGCTAACTTCAGTATTAAGATTTGCTGGTGCTTTCTCATTCACCGAACTCTTTAATGATGAATCCTTGATTTCAGTCTTTTCATTGATAACTCCATCTTGGACCTCAACAGTGATGGACTTCTGGTCTTGCTGGATTCCAACTTCAATATTAGCATTTACAGTTGCTTTCTCATTCACTGGACTCTCTACTGATGAATCATTAGTTCCAGTCTTCTCCTTAGTTCCCTTAGGAATCTGAGTTTTGGTGCTTCTAACTTTAAGTTCTTGAGTTTGGCTTTCAGTTGCCTCATCTGGAGCTCCTGTTCTTACTGTCTCTGGTCTCTGTTTTAGGTCAGATTTTGATTCTGCTGATTTGTTTTTCTCTGGTTTTGAAATGTTCCCATCTTGGTCGCAAACAGTTATGGACTTCTGGACCTGTTGGTTGCTGACTTCAGTATTAGAATTTGCAGTTGCTGTCTCCGTCACCAGACTTTTTACTGGTGAATCTTTGGTTCCAGTCTTCTCTTTAGCTCCCTCAGGACTCTGAGTTCTGATGCTTGTACCATTTATTTCTTGAGTTTGCCTCTCTGTTGCCTCCTCTGAAGTTTCCATTCTTACTGTCTCCGGTCTATGTTTCAGGTCAGATTTTGAACATTTGGATTTTGTTTTCTCTGGTTTTGTAATGTTCTGATCTTGGTTTACAACCGTTAAGGACTTCAGGACCTGTTGGTTGCTGACTTCAGTATTAAGATTTGCTGGTGCTTTCTCATTCACTGGACTCTCTACTGATGAAACATTAGTTCCAGTCTTCTCCTTAGCTCCTTTAGGAATCTGAGTTTTGGTGCTTCTAACTTTAAGTTCTTGAGTTTGGCTTTCAGTTGCCTCATCTGGAGCTCCTGTTCTTACTGTCTCTGGTCTCTGTTTTAGGTCAGATTTTGAACATTTGGATTTTGTTGATTTTGTTTTCTCTGGTTTTGTAATGTTCTGATCTTGGTTTACAACTGTTATGGACTTCAGGACCTGTTGGTTGCTAACTTCAGTATTAAGATTTGCTGGTGCTTTCTCATTCACTGAACTCTTTAATGATGAATCCTTGATTTCAGTCTTTTCATTGATAACTCCATCTTGGACCTCAACAGTGATGGACTTCTGGTCTTGCTGGATTCCAACTTCAATATTAGCATTTACAGTTGCTTTCTCATTCACTGGACTCTCTACTGATGAATCATTAGTTCCAGTCTTCTCCTTAGTTCCCTTTGGAGTCTGAGTTTTGGTGCTTCTAACTTTAAGTTCTTGAGTTTGGCTTTCAGTTGCCTCATCTGGAGCTCCTGTTCTTACTGTCTCTGGTCTCTGTTTCAGGTCAGATTTTGATTCTGCTGATTTGTTTTTCTCTGGTTTTGAAATGTTCCCATCTTGGTCGCAAACAGTTATGGACTTCTGGACCTGTTGGTTGCTGACTTCAGTATGAGCATTTGCAGTTTCTGTCTCTGTCACCAGACTTTCTGCTGGTGAATCTTTGGTTCCAGTATTCTCTTTAGCTCCCTCAGGACTCTGAGTTCTGGTGCTTGTACCTTTTATTTCTTGAGTTTGGCTCTCTGTTGCCTCCTCTGAAGCTTCCATTCTTACTGTCTCTGGTCTCTGTTTTAGGTCAGATTTTGGGCATTTGGACTTTGTTGATTTTGTTTTCTCTGGTTTTGTAATGTTCTGATCTTGGTCTACAACTGTTGTGGACTTCTGCTGGACTTGTTGGTTGCTTACTTTGGTACCAGCATTTGCAGTGACTTTCTTATTCACTGAACTTTCTAATGATGAATCCTTTATTTCAGTCTTTTCTTTGGTACCCTCAGTAGTAGTGCTTACAGAGTTAGGTTCTTGAATTGTATCGATTTTTTTCATCTCTGTTGACTTCTTTTGATTATCAGTCACTGTTTTTGGTTCCTGTTTAAAATTAAGATTTGGACTTTTCGATTTTGTTGTTTTGTCTTGGCCTGGTTTTGTTATGTTCTCATCTTGGTCTACGACTGCGGACGTTTGGTGGCTGACTTCCCTACTAGCATTCTTGGCTTCAGTCTTTTCTTTGGTAGCTTCGGTGTTTGTGCTTACAGAGGTCATTTCTACAGATGTATTCATTTTATGGATCTCTGCCGTTTCCTGTTGAACTTCCGTTCTTCCTGTCTTTGATTCCTGTTCTGATTTATCATTTGAATGTTTGTCTGGATTTATTATATCATAACTTTGGTCTCCAACAATTATGGACTTCTGGTCTTGCTGGACGACAACTGCACTATTAGCATTCACCACACTCTTTGTAGATGAATCATTTGTTCGAGTGTCTTCTTTAGTACCTTCAGCACTCTGAGCTTTGTGTTCTTGATTTGTGTCCACCTGGGATATCCTCCCTGGGGCTTTTACTGTTTCAGGTTCCTTATCTAGGCTAGCATTTGGACATTTGGGCTCTGCTGATTTATAATCATGTTCCTGTGTAGTTTTATTGTCCTTCCTGAAGTCACCACCAATAAAGGCCTTCCTGTCCTCTTGTTTGCCAACTTCCGATTCAGTTGTCTCATTTGAAATATGAACATTCTTTTTTTCTTTATCTCTGTTGACACCCACAATTGTTGTGTTTATGGCGTTTTTTTCAGGAGTTTGTGTTTCCTTTACATCGTCAGCATGTTTGCGGTCTAGATTTGTGTCGTCATCTTTGTCCTCCTTATCTTTGGTTGGAGGTAGTTTGGACTCCTGTTTACTTTTTACTGTTGATGCCTGCATTTGCTGCTCTGCTCCCTCAGTTTTCTTACTACCACTCTCTGCATTTTCTTTCAAAAGGATCTCACATTGCTGTTTTGTATCATCCACACTAGCTGTAGTTTCAGGAAGTGTACTTGTGATCTCATTCTCTGCTTTATCCTCAGTGGCTATGCCCTTAAGCTCCCTTTTCCAACTGCTTTGTGAATCAGTGCTTTCCACAGCTGTGTCATTATGCTTTTCAATTGGTTTTGAGTCTTTCTCCTTTCTTTCAGATTCTCCGCCCAGTAAAAGAGCCTCTTTGTCCAGCTGATTTTCAACATTCTTGGGCAATCCACAAACAGTCCCAGTCTCTTTCTGAATGTCCAAAGCCTCAGCTGGTTTCCTGCCAACATCCTCTTTACTTTTCTCCTCTACCCCAAAATCTTTCACTAAATTCATGCTTAATGAGTGGCATAATATATCATTTTCACTGGATGTTGGATCCATATTTAACTCCTTTTGCTGCTCTGTACTGGCCAGGTTAGCGGTGAGAACGCCATCAATCACGTCTTGGTCTTTTGAGGCCGATTTAGCAGGAAGACTGTTATTGGTAATCTCTTCTTTACAAGTTACCATATTTATTACTCCAGGAGAAACACTTTCAGGCACAACACCTTCCTGATCAGAATGGGTCATTGTGTCACAGTCAATGCTGTCACCTACAACAGGTTTGGCTGACATATCCATTACATTCTCATGAGCTGGTATTGCTTGCATCGCTAGAGCTGCAGAATTTATCTGTTTTTCCTGGATTAAATCCAGCTTCATATTACTTGTTAGCTTGGTTGTCACAAAATCGCCTTTGTCTTTTACTTCTGGTGAAAACAGTTTCCTCTGTTTCTGTGTGGTGTTATCACTTTGAATGTGAGACACATTTTCAGGTTTAACCTCAACTTTTGTTTGTTTGGCCTTATGTTGTCCTCCATCAGTCTCAGTATTATTTACATCAGTGACTTTTGACTGAGATGGAACTGCTCTGTCAACCTCACTGCTAGTCGATACCCCAACTACAGGGTCTGTAACTGTTTTAAATTTGACTTGAGTGGTTTCTGTAATAATCACATCACTGTTTGGTAACGGCTGCATTTTTGACATCTCTTCAGGTGGAGTTCTGGTTATGTCCTCCTGTCGTTCCTTGATCCCCTTTTCTTTCAGTTTGATTGCACAAGTACTGCTCTGTTTATCTGTGAGTTCCAAAATGTGCTTCTCTTCCTCTGCAGACTCAGACTTGAATGTAAACCTGTTATCACTGGCACTGCCCTTCACTAGATCTGCTAGGGGACTCTCAGACGCTTGGACAGCTTTCTCTGTAAACGTGCTGTGAATCGAGTCCTCAGAATTTCCATTTGGGGAATGTTGAGATTTCCCGGATTTTACTGTGTTGAAGCTCCTCTGACCTCTTGTAGGAAGCTTGCTCACAGACGATGAGGCCCCAGCTGAATCCTTTGCAGGCCATTTATTGTGTTGTTTGACATTGTCATTCTGTTTGGCGAGCCTCGATGAGACCGTTCCCTCTTGCTTGGTGGGAGGTGGAGAGACCCCAGTGTCACTGTCTTCATGGCTAATGCTTCTTTTAGAAAGGTGTTTGGTGTCTTTCGTTGATGGCATGCTTCCTGTTGGCATCAAATACACACAATGTTATAGCTTATCTTTTTTAATATGTACAGATTTATAACTACACCTTTTGATTTTTTTAGGGGGTTACATGCCCGAATATTTTAATTTTTACACAATTAAACGTGCAAAATATAATGTGATGATTGGTAAGAGTTGCTGGTAGGTGGGTTCTGCTATGTTTGTTGCAAGCCAGAGCAGCTGTTTCCCTTTATTTGTTGTGAGTGATGTTAAGCATACAGTCATGAAAGTGGTATCAATATCATCATCTCTCAGCAAGAGACGAAAATAAACGTTTCCAGCATTTCAAATTATCACTTAAAAACAAACTATTTTTAAACCTCAAATTGAACTTTGTCTATAAAGTTGATATTTCACAAAAAATGATTTTGTTATAATTATAGTGTAAACAGTGAAGCAGCTAACTGATCACTGTCCCATACAGCATGCTGTGATCGCACTTTCTTACCTTTCTTGGGACTTTCAGAGAGCGGTGGTGGCGTCTCACTACCAAGTCTTTCGTCAGGAAATACTTCTTGCTGCTCTGAACTCTGCTCCTGAGCTGTTTTAGGGCTGTCTGAGTATGTCTGGCCAGACGAAACATTTTTAGACTTGGTCCCACTTGTTTGAGTAATATCATTGTTTTTCTTTCTTGTTGGATATGAAATGGGCAACTGACTCTTTGATGCCAGGGAAGCATGGTTCTGCTGCTGTTTTTTGACATCCAGGCTTTCGCTGTCGGGTGAGAGTCCTGCTTTAACACTTCTCTCTTCATGCTCTTTCTCCACACCATTTACCAGCTTTACAGAGTCAACAGCCTCATCTGACTTTTCTTTAATAAGCTTGGTCCCTGTTTTATAATTGGATTTTGTGGGAGAAATGTTTCCTGGCACAGATTTCCCTGCTTTGGCTTCCTCAAAACCTTTCCTGACAGTTTTGGTAGTAGTGGTTGGAGATTTCAATGATTCTTTGGTTCTGGGTTGTTTTTGCAGTTTGGAAACATCTGTTAAGCCTACGGCGTCAGACACTGATGTTTTATCTGGTGTCACTGGTGATTTCACATCAGTATCTGATGTTGATCGTTTGGGGATTTTAGACTTTAATCCTGTTACACTTGAAGGACTGCTGATGCTTTGGTCTTTTAATGTTGGCAACACAGAAACTGTTTTATCTTTGCCGTGTTCCCTTTGTAGTGGATTATCAGTGGAAGTTTCCATTTTTCTGGCCTCTGTGGAGCCCCTTGCCTTTGTTGTGACATTCTTGGCCTTGCTTCCAGCTGCAGAGGGTCGGGTCTTTGTTCCACTTGCTGTGGTATGCCTACTCTCCGCTGTACCTTTAACCCCTTGTTTAGAGGGAGCAGGCTGGTCACTTCCTTGGCCTCTTACCCCGTAATGGGCAGCTTGTGACTTTGTATTGTACATGTCTGAAGCTGCACAGGTATCATCAAAATCAGAGGCCTCAGAGTCTGTATTTTCCTTAACTATGGGTTCAGGAGTACTTGAGTCAGAGTGTGTAGTCTCATCTGTTTTTTTTGATAGTTCAAGGCTCGTATCCTTGAATTCTGCATTATCGTTGTTTTGGAGGCTTGGCAGTCTGTCAGAAAGAGAGAGAGGGAAGCAAAAAAAAAATGCTTTTAATACCTGTGGATCAATTATAGTTATGAAACCACATGAGGAATAATACATATATATTGTGTATAGTGTAAATACAACTCCAAGCTACGTGCCACACCATTGTTAGACAAAAATATATATTTTTGTTTTTACACTTTGGTCCTGTAGGCATTAAACAAAGATATAACATGTTAATGAGTGAGCTTTTGAGATGCTGATTTATATAAAAAAAAAAAAAAAAAAAAAACATTTTAATAACAGTTTTCACCTGTTTCCAGTCTTTGGGCTGAGTGAAACCAGAGCTGCTGCTCCACTAACATATTTACCATACAGAGGTAAGACTCTTGTTGTCGTCCCATCTGACTCTCAGTAAGAAAACAAGTAGAAGTATTTCCCAAAATGTCGAAGTAGTCCTTAAACTGAATCTATAATCACCTTGAGAAGATGTTGTCTTAAGTGAAAGCTTCAAGTTGAACCAGAGGAGAACTTTGAAAATACAGTCCGGTCAAATAGGCAAAAGAATCCCCTTGTGGTACACCTCAAAATATAAATCAGTCCCTGTGCATTTTTTCAGACATGACCCCCTTCTGCCTGGAGTGCTCAAGAATTTAAAAAGGTATAACCTTGTAAATTTGACTTTACCTCGCCAAAAAAAAAAAAAAAAAAAGCAGTATCTTTAACGACTGTATGCCAAACCTTTTCCAAAATGTATTCTCGTAAACCCTGAAGTCAAACAAAACGTGCAAGCAACAGTTGCTTCTTTCCTGTTACGTTCTTTAATAACTAACTTATTCAGGTCTTCAAGACACATCAAAGGCAAACACAGAACAGAGGACCTTCATTTCAATTGTTACTCAACAAAAAGCAGAACACATGGTTTATGTAAGAATAAAATGTGTTAACTTTACAGAACTTTATAGAAAACGCTCGCTGTTTTTGAATGATTAGATGCGCTGTATATAAATATTTCAGTGCCTCCCTGCAGGTTTTCAGCCCATTGTGCTCCTCTGGTACAATGAAACACGGGAACTCAAAAGAGCTCCGGTTGCATGCAAGCTTAGCTCTCTTTTAGCTCCGCTGCTCACTGGTTCTCCCCAGGATCAAAGGGACTGCTAAACAACAACCACAGAAAATCTAAATAGACAAGATACTCACGGTTCCCCCTCTGTTTTGTTTGAGGTCTTTGAAGTTGAATCTCCGCTGCGTTCCTCTCCCAGCAGTTCACCCCCCTCCAAACTTGGCTCCGGGCTAATGTACACCTTATGGGCAAAAAACGTGTGCGTCGAAGGCACGGCCACGGCCCTGCGCGTCACACCACACTCTTCCGTTCCGCGTTTCTCCTGAAGTGAACTTTGCTTCGAGTCTGTGCCAGCGTCGAGCTTCTTGGGCCGCGGTGAGGCTGTTTGGAACTCCCCTGCAGCCGGTGCCAAGGAGATGGCCGATTCTGGCAAGTTGCCGCGGGACGGCAAAATCTCTGACGGGGAAGGAGAGCTCTGCGCGGCGCCCTGGGTCGCCGAGTTGTCCTCCGGAATTACCGTGACAGGTATAGCGAGCACGGGAGGGGAGTCTGCTCTAAAACCCTCCTCCCCTTGTTTAACGACATCACTTTCTTTCTCCCCCTCCCTCTCCCCTTCCACTTCCACGTCTTCTCCCAGGTATGTTTCCACCCATATGGCTTTGTGGAATTGAACGGGAGATTCGCCTCTCGGTGCTCGCCCTCTCTCAGGCGAAGGGCTCCGTGCAGCGGCTGCTGCCATTTCCCCGGAGAGGCTGCTGGCAGTTCTGGCTTTGAAGTTGTCCTTCCCTACAGCTGGAGAGTTCCCATCCTGTTGAGTCGTGATGATGTTAGCGGTTGATGACTTGGAGCCTAAAGTTATTCCTTTTAGTGCAGTGCTGTGTACCCGGTCTCCAACTTTCACCCGGGTTGTCTTTGATGCTAAACTTATAGAGGTTAAGTTAAGAGACTTTGGGGCCTCAGCTGTCTTGGAAAGGGTGATTTTAAGTGGCATCGGGGTGGTTGGTTTAACTCTATTTAACTCACTGGAACGCTCTGTTTGCTTCGGGATGTTTTCTTCTAATTTGTCTTGCAGCCTCTTGCTTACTTCCCCCATCACTGATTCTGTAAAGCCAAATTCTGAACTCGGATCAGCGCTTGGATGAGCGGCGGACGGAAGGCCCACAGTGTTGGGAGTCATGTTCCCAGAATTCCCATCACCAGTGGCTTTGCTGACCCGGCACACGTGCACCTCTCTCACACTGCCTCCGCCGCTGCTGGAACTGTCTGCAAACGGGAGGTCTGCTTCATCTGCCGTCCCAGAAGCCATGCTTGAGGCGCTCTGGCTGTGCGTCTCACCAAGCTCTGCCCCTGGTCTGAACTTTGCCTCCGCAAAACGTGGCCCGGTCAGCTCACTGTCTTCTCGAGAAGGTGTCGGAGTCTTTGGCCCATCTTCTTCTTGAAATCGGGACGAACGGGGAGACAAGGGGGATGGTGGGGAACTCGTGTCGGTGGAAGCATCTGAATGCAGCCTGCTGCTGCTTTTCCTTCTCTTGGAGCTGAAAAAGCTGGTGAAGCGGTCAAACGCTCCCTTCTTGCCTGACGAATTCTGAAAGAGGTCAGCCGAGAAGCAAACAAAAACATGAATATTGCAACGAGGATGGAACAGTCATACTTTTTTTTTTTTTTGTCTTTGGTTTTTGCTAGAAAGAAAACAGAAAATGAAAACTGAAAGGTATATTCTTCAACAGGTTAGATACATTGAAATGAGTTCCTTTGAGTTGCAACTGCTGTTAAAATGTGCTGTCATCATACCTTTTCAAATATCTAGATATAATTTAACTTTCTAGTGAGATAAAAAAAAAAAGTTCAGAAACCATGGTTCATTTAGTAAAATTTGTTTTAGCTTTGACAAATTATAAAGACATTCTGGAAAACAAGAATTGTGAAAAAAATGAGAAAAATAGAGGAAAGCCTCTTATTTTGGATCGAGAACACTACTTGGTAGAATACCAAAACAATTGTTCACAGTTAATAATGAAAAACAAGCATATGTGCCTGATGGAAAGATGATCACGTCTCAATAAATGAAATGAATTGGGTCTCAGGATCACCAAGATTTTAATCTAAATTATGGCTTTCTTCTGAGAACTTCTCTTTCTTTTCATAATATTTCTGTTTTCATAACAGGTCATCTTTATCCTTTTAAGTTATTTGCTGACTTATACACACGTAAAAAGGTCAAGTATAAAATGTTTTTAAAAATCAACAAATTACTGTTTATTTAGATTAATTTACTATTTCTACAGCCTATTATAAGGTTTGTTAAAAAAGAAAAAAGAAAAAAGAAATCAGCCAAGCCAGACGAGCTAAATACTCAGAATAATAAAACAATCCAGCCTAACTAGACAGATATTTTTTTGTTGCTCGGCTCAAGGGTCACTCATCACAGCTATTAAAAGAACATGAAGAGTAAAAGAGTGAACATGAACACAAACATTTATATTCAAGAGACTATGAGTCTCTGCTGAAAGTAAATTAAGATACAGAAACAACAGCAGTGACTTGCATAGTCAAATATGAACCCCATTTTCAGGAGTGTATAAAACTAGTTAACAAATTAACATCACAGCCAACAACCTGACAAAGGAAAGAAAAAACACCATGCTGCCATGTTACACACCTTGTAACCCCTGGCTAAATATTTCTCCCAAAAGAAAGAGCACATGTTAGGACAAGAACTAGAACCACAGTAGAAAAATAACATTTACAGACCACAACATAAGAAAAATACTTGCATACCATTTTGACTTCCTGGAGTCTAAAGTGTTGAATTCCTCCGGAGTTCTTTTTTAAATAGCCGATGGAATTAATTAATATTTCTGGCTTCTGTGAGACATAATGACGCTTTACCGAGGTAGTTTGGAAAGTTAAATAATAAAGCCAGTGTACTACATCCAACGAGCCTAATTCTTAAGTGGACAACACGCAAAATAGGTTTCGGTCCTCTCATATGCGCAAACCAGCAGAACTGTCTGCATCTACTTGTGTGTGTCTACATTTAAGGCTCCCAGCTCTGAACAAAGAATCTGACTTGAGGGCATGGCCATTTGCATCACAGCTCCAGTGTGAAAAAGCATATTGTGAAAGATGGTTCACATGGCAAACAAGCAAAAAGAATTCCCGATCCAGTCGAATTGAAAGGGTGTAGACAGGCCTGGTGAAGGCAACCCAACCCTTCCTCATTCTAAAGCTGTGTCTATCAATAGGACATCTGTTATCTGCTATGAATAAATTCGAGAACGCTTAGCTTATGTCGGTTAAACTCTCTTTTAGATAGGAACTGTGCAGCGAAATGCTTCAAAGGTGCCACGATTTAAAGCTGTAAGAGTAAGTGAACTATTATACAGTCCAATTTTTTTTTTTAATCCAAAAGGTTCTGACAGCTGACGATAATACATTTCCAGAGTAGTTTCTGAGCAGATACTTTTCTGTAAATTAAAAACCTTTTTCAACATACTCACCAGTGTTGTCAAACATTTACATATTTTCACTGAGCAAACAGCCGGTAAAGACAGTCTGTGGCTGGCTTTTCCTGTCCGTATCTAAATAGAATGAATCACAGAAACCCAACTGACTAGCCCACAATCTAGTTTTAGTCTTGCTTTAATATGTTGTCCAAGCTGTGATACCGTACCTCCAGGTCGTTATGACTCATTCATAAATCCACCATGAAGCATCCTGTGTCCAGTGTATGTTTAAGCCTTGAATGACTACTGGTTGTCCCTCTTTGGAAAGCCGCTCCTTTTGTATTAGTTCTCCACCAAGCATTACCCTTGTATTTAGTCAAAGCAATGAAAAATGTCAGGGAGGTGGAGATAAAGCAGCATATCTGTGTGCGTTGTGACCCACTTCCTTATCTGTCAGGTTTTTTCCTGATTTCAGCCGCAGACAATAATAAAGGCACACAGAAACAATGATGTTGATCTTCATTACTGTGAAATAGCACAGGGCACTGGATTTTTTTTTTAGACTGCATGTCAACAGTAAACAATAAGTTAATGAGTTTATATCCTTTTTTTTTTTTTTAAAGTTAATGCAAGTAAAAATCTCTCCTATAGATAAACACACTAAGTCCCACAAGCTAGAATCCAAGAAAATCCTCAATACAAAACACATCAACTCCAGTTTATCTTTCCAAGTGCTCCCAGTGGCACAAATAACACAGAGAACAGGTTTGACAGGTTTGAGTTTGTGGAAAGTAGACTAGGGACAAAGAGTTCCCATAGGATTATGTGTATCTTATCTTAAAGGAGAAGCGCACTTTAACAGCTGGTCTTTCACTGAACATTTACCACTGTCCCCTACAGGCAGAAAAGAGAGGAAACAGGCTGAAATTGTCACGAAGAAGTGCGGCTGTTTGGAGAATAAACTGGAAAAGAAAGCAAAGCATTGTCATATATACTCTAGCAAAACCTTGATGATAAACATGGAACCTCCGCGAAAATGTGTTTAGAAAAGTCCAAATCAGCTTCATAAAAATAATCAACTTCATCACATATTATTATGCTGCCACACCATGTATGAAATCCTGCTTTGAAAATTTCACTTGAGCAAAAGTACTGAAGTAAAATAAACTAAATATACCTCAAATATCATATATAAACATACTCATATTTATATTTATTTCTTCATTATTACTTCATTGCCAATGTGTTCCCCCCCTTTTCACTCACTGACCAAATTACAGGTTGAGAAAAAAAAATTCGGCTTTCTGCTGTATTTTAGATGGCACTGGCCCATTGTTAATAAATTTGCCAAATTATACAGTGCTTGAAAGCACAAAGCCTCACAATTCAAACGAGCACAATCTTGTTGATTCATTATGTCCAACAAACAAAATGTGTCAACCTTTTAGTCTGTTCCAGTAAAAATGTTGGTTTAGTGTGTAAATAGCATTTTACTGTTGGTCAAGGGGGACATGATTACAACTTTTTTTTAAATGTATTGTTTAATCTATAGCAATAATAAGGTCATCATACATTTTTGATATAATAATATGATATAATATGTTTGATATAAAATCTTACACTTATTATCAATAACTACGGACTGAAGTGACCATATTCACCACACGTAGTGGACTAAAAAGTACAATATTACTCTAACATGTGGTGGAGTAGAAGTTTTCTGTACAAGTAACTCAGAGTAAATTCACAAGGTCACATTCCATCTCTGAAAAAAATAACAGTTGTTATAAATAGAAAGAATGTTAAATCACAATATACAGTGGAGTTCAAAAGTCTGAGACCATGAGTGAAGATTCTTATATTTAACTATTTTGTATCAAATAATGTAATATATACAGTATATGCTGTATATCATCTTAATATTTGAGTAATACTTTTAATCTGCAAAAGATGTCAATGAATTTCAGAATATCTTGTTTTTCTTATCATATTTTGTATTTTTTTTTTTGGCCCTCTTTTTATTTAATGACAACAGCACTCGATCTACATGGACTCCACAAGTTTGTTGAAACCTGACAACCCATTATATCCCCGCATGATATGACATTGTTCTAAAGAGCCTCTTGCGATGTCAGGGATGTTTGGCTTTCTAAGTCTTTAAGTGGTCTACAAATGTTCAGTTGGGTTTCAGGTCAGGTGACTGTGGAGGAAGAGTCCATGTTGCAGGATTAATCCTTCTCCACAAAGAGACATGGTTCCTCTTTTGTTTCCTCACATACGCCATTCTGTTACAGCCACAACTCTTAAACTGGCATTCATCAGTGAAAAATATAAAAAAAAATGTCACTGTGAAATGCTGGTATTTTTTTTAATTTTTTTTTTATCTCACTCCAAGTGTTTGTCCTTGTTTGAGAAGGGCTTTAGAGATGCTGAGACACAACTAGACAGCCATCCTTTGACAGGACTTTTGCTGACTGGAGTCCTCTGTTTGTCAAATTCTGTATTTGTAGTGAATTTTGTTTTCAATCTCTCAGCAGACAAAGTTTGATGCATTGATCTTCTGATGGTGTGATCACTTTTTGCTTTGCCTGATCGTGATTTGGATACAACGGATGCAGAACCCGTCAGTCTCGTCATGATTTGATGGTGAGAAAGCCCCTATCTGCTTCGAATAACAACCTGACTTCAGACACCTTCACTTGGTTCTGAAGCTCTGTTTTCTACGATCGCAAGGCTACTTAGTGAGCAATGTTCTGCTGGAAACAGGAAACACGTTTCTGACGAGTTGATCAAATCCACCTGAGATTCCTTTGACCGCTGCTTCAACGGAAGGCAACATCTCAAGGAAATCTGCCCTTTTGAACGTAAGATCAATGCCACTAATATGCCTTAAATTGACTGATAACCAAGAAATAAAGCAGAATCTGAAATATTTCTTCATCTTACATGTCAGAACTTGTGTTCGAAACTGATTTTTTTTTTTTGGCAGATTTCCAATGTGGCCTCAGACTTTTGGACCTTACTGTATAATTCAAGACAAAATTCTCTGCTGTTTGAGGAAGCTCTTAATAAATATCCCAAACATTTAGATCACAGCATGACATATACACGAACGTGAGCTTGGCAAGATAATAGAAAAGCTTTAATGCCAGTACTGACTGCTGAGCGAGTTGCACGGCAGTCAGTCCTGACATTTTTGTAAATGCTGACTATGACACTTGTGTAAATCTGTAAGTCTGCCAAAACAAAACGCATGAATAAGCCAATTTTACGAGGCGGCTGATGTTGATCAGCTGATGTCAGTATACCCGTTTACCAGCAAAAACACTTAACTACTGTTGTTGCATCTTAAGTTAACATCTGACTTTATACACCAGGAGGAAATATTGGCTGTTGATTGTGTGCTGCACAAGTTGTTAACTAAACAGTAAGAATTAAAGTGAAACCCACCTTAAAAACTTTGGAGGGTGAAGTGGGGCTGTGTGGCTGAGCCATGTCGAAGCTGATCATGGAGGTGGACTCACAGTGAGGGTCCCAGTCCGTTTCGGTCCGGAAACTGCACTCTGTGGAAACACTCATCTGGTCGTAGCTCCTGGTCGAGAGAGGCAGGAAACGGAGAGAGAAAGGGGGGGGTGGAGGGGTGGAAGAGGGGGTGGGGGGGATGTTATGTCACTGGCCTTTGTTTCTCCTCTCATCGTGCAGAGCAGATGTTTTTACAGTATCATATATTCATCAGACTCCTTGTCATGAAACTTGATTTCACTTGACTACAGTTTAGGTGAATAGTTCTCTGAATGTGTCCTAACTTTCAATAACACATTAAAGGTAAAGCTTTAATAATTATGTTTTTTTGTTGTTTTTTTGTTGTCATTTATATGCTAATGAGTTCAGAAACACACCATTTTCAACAGAAATTGCTCAGTGTTGGTTTTGTTCAAAAAGTTACATGTAAGATCACAGGCTGTCTTCAGTCAGCGAATACATACATACAATACACATACATACAATGTTCCTCATGAGTGATGCACAAACAATAGCTCAAACCTTTACCCCCCCCACCCCCTCGTATGGTGTGGGACATTGTTAGTGTTGCTACGTGGGCGCTGACACCACTAATTGTTCTTAAACTGCAGTAATGTTTTCAAATCCACCGTGGCGTTGCGTTGGCAAAACATACAAGTAGAGACTGGAAATATGACACTTGACAGACAACATTCACTCCCAGGCGGCAAACCACATACGCTGAGCAATTAGAGTGCCAGAGAGGATTCTGGAACACGTGTGAGGCATGAGGAAGGCGCATCTATTTCAAGGAGCTGTTGTTTTTTTGTTGTTTTTTCTGCCGCTTAAATTTGTCAGTTGCCTTAGAGCGACACCCATCATTCCAGTTCATTTTAACAATAGAGAGGCTTGCTCTGCACTGCTCTCCTACTGTCGTATCACTATTATTAAGGGCTCACCAACAGGTATAATAAGTGCAGGAAGTCAACAACTTCTGGGTGTGATGTCATTAATTGACCCAAACTGCATTGTACAATATCCTTGCGTCAGTACTTCCTTTTGCAGCACTATTGCACGCATGTTACACCAGGAATAGGACATTTAACAAAGACTTTAGCCTGTTGCAGTATATTGTTTGGGAATATATAATTGCACTATAAAAGCCTATTGTTGATATTTGCTCCTTTTACTGTAGAGGCAGGCACCTTGTCCCCAGCAATCAGCAGGACATGCAATGTTGTATTTGTCCACAAGGGGGCAGAGTGTGATTATTTTTCAAAGAATACTTGCAGCAAGTCACGTGACATGAATTGCTATTAGGTTAGGTGAGGTTAGGTAGTTACTTTATTAATCCCCGAGGGGAAATTTTTTTCGCTACAGCTGCATACAGAAGCAATAAGATAATAATAGAACAATAGAAAAGCAATAAAATAGCAGTAAAATAACAGTAAAAAATATAAATATAAAATATAAAATGCACAGTATATACAGTACAGTATATATCTATATATGTTATGTACAAACAACCAAGAAACACAGTCAACAGTGTTATTGTTATGTGATGTATTTTGCCAGAGGTGAGTTATTGTAAAGTCTTATTGCGGTCGGCAGGAATGATCTCCTGTATCTGTCCTCGTGACATGGCATTCACTTTATTTCTGTGGAATATGCCAAGACTTTGCTGTCAGATTTAATGGCTGACTGGTGAAAATGCTAATCTGGAGATGAACACACATCTTTCTCACATTAGTTGCTTGGTGTAAAGACAAAGAAATGTGTTGTATCCTATACTGTTAAAATAAATTGTCAAGTTGTGGACATTGGCATACTTCATGCTTGCACACTTTGAATGGACAGAGTAGTAGAGCTGTTGATGCAGAGAATAAAAACAGGCTGATCATTTGATAGTGCTCTTTGGTGGAGTGATTAACACTCCATTATGTTATTTACAAGATCTAATGAATATATATATACATATATATATAAAGTGCATCATAGACTTGTTCATGGACACACTAATATTTCTATGTTTATTTACACGTCATTCCTGAAATTATTGTTTTCTTTTTTAATATACCACAATTTCTTTTGGGTGAAATAACATGAAACAAAACAGGTAATATAATTAATAAAAAGGGATACAAGTTGAATAAGTCTTACTAATAAATTAAATGAAGCAAACAGATGTTAGGAAGAGTTCCTGGGACGAGTGACTGTTGGATTACATGCTACTGAAGACTGAAGGCTTCTAAGAAAACGAGCATTGACTTGTTTGCTTTTAATCAAACGTGGCCAACACGGGGAATGGAGTTACACCAGAGTCTGATCATGCTAATACATGTAGGTGGAGGGAGAAAGAGACAACAGCATCCTCTAAAGTCACTCCATATCAATATTAAAATTGCTGCATCAAGTGTCATATTCCTGCCATGGGGGCCTCCAATAGTTTGGTTTGAGATAAATTGAATGCCATGCCTTTACAGGAACATCAGAGGGACACCCTACAATAAAACTACAGTGTCATGTATTTAAATATCAGTTTTTCAAGATCAGATATTTGTGTAGTGTTACTTAAATAAAGTCTAAAAAAGAGAATTTGAGCAGTAGTTGAAGTAACGTAATGTTTTGAATGAGTGTCGTTCAGTTTTCTGCTTTAGTGATGGTAGTCTACATTTGCGGACTATATCAACTTAGTATTACACTCTGCACTCTTAACTTGCTATTCTTATTTCAGTAAAAGCACGTCAGTTAAGTTTTTCTTCGTATTGTACGACAGACGTCATGACGTCCACACCTTTTCCCATATTTTCCACCACGAGTTCAGCCGCCATTTTTTTTCAACAGTCGGGTTCCTCTCAAGAAGGCAGGTCTTTCACACAACAAAATTATATGTTGTGAGCCAAATCTATTATGTTAGATATAAAATGATAACTCACCTCTGGCAAAATCCATCACACAACAATAACACTGTTGTCTGTTTTTATTGGTTGTTTACATAAAAAACAACAACAACAACAAAACGTTACACTATTGTTTAGTTAGTTTTAATTTAATTATTCTATTTTATTGTGTATACTGTGCATTTTTATATTTCATATTTTTTACTGTTATTTTATTTCTTTCCTGTATCTATAAATGCTGCTGTAGCGAAAACATTTCCCCTTGGGGATTAATAAACCATCCATCCCTCCATCCCTCCATCCCTCCCTCGAGCAAAAACCTTTCATACACTGTGGCGCAATATAGTTTTATTGTTTTGATCAAGCCGAGGAATGGGAATAAATAGTGAGTTATCACAGAGGAGGACTCAGGCCCAGTGCCATTTTTAGTGCAAAGTTACCATATACAGCGCAAAGTGATGCCAGGGATGTTTTGTGTTCGTGTCATTCTGTTGGACTCTGGAGCTGGATTTACTGAGCGGCTCACCGTGGGAGTGTTTGTCATTCAGAAAGAGGGGGAAAGAATACAAGAGCCACCACCTGAAGACATTGGCATTGTCATGGAGGGTGTGGAGGTGTTGAATGGACTGACCTCAGTTGCCTCAGCTTGTGCCCTGCTTCTAGGTTTGATATATGTACTCAACCTAGCTTATCCCAAACCCCTTCGTTTCACTTTTGAGGCTCTCCAGAAAATCTCCATGCAGCTTGAGCAGCACAAGCTGTCCCCCAAAATCCAAAATCTATATGGCAGACTTCAAAGCTCACAGTAAGGGTACACTCTGATTCATTGCTCCTCTGGGCCACAAACTGGCCTACTACCATGTTACAGGAGCACAGTAGTGTTCATGAAGCATGGAACAATTGAGCCTTTTTCAAATGTCAGGCGTTTGTTTGATCCAAGAGACATTATTAACACAACAAATATTCCTGAAAGCACAATGTTATATGCTTTTTCACTGATTTTGCAAAACTTTTTTTGTATAATGAACTCGCTATTATTTCCTCAGAACATGGTTCGTTCTCTTCGTGGGAAAAGGTTTCATTTAACTTTTGATGTGTTCGAAAAAACGATTACATAGCACGCAGTATCTGTAGTACAGGCTGTGTTTGTGGTACAAGCTCACAAGAAGAATACCGTGTGGTGTTAAGATTAGGGTTTTACGTGTTAGGTCTGTTTACTACATATCAGTTTTACAACAAAACTAGTTAACATTACTGATCATGGCATGGATGTTACATATGTTGATTTCCATTGGAAAGTTTTTGCCTCATGGCCAAATTTTGTTCCACACTTTTTTGGGCCAAAACGTTATAGAGTGTTGTGCATTATTTGCATATTTGTTTGCCTTGCTTTGTTTGTGACCATAAAGTTAATAAAGTCTTAATATTAACAAATTCAAGTCTATTTTTTTGTCTCTAGCCAACTTAAAATTATAATTGTTTGAGAAGTATTTTAATGACATTGAACAAAGTAAAATAACACACTAAAGGTAGTACAAAAACTACTGTAGCTGAACGTATACTATTAGGTTGTTGAAGAACTGTATTTTACTTTAGGATAAGGCAAATATTTGAGCTGGAAAAACTTTCAATTTTAAGTTGACTCGCTTTAAATTTAAGTTGCACGAATGTAAACTGCTGATTTGAAATGAATCCAGTTTTTAAGTAGTTCTGACTTAAATCAATTGTGTTAATATAACTTGATAAATTAAGTTGAACAAACTTAATTCAATTGTGTGTTACCAATTGAAGTCATTTTATTAAGTAGGTCCAACCATTTTCTTTTTAGAGTGCACTCAACTTAAATATTTACGACTTGCGCGGATGAGTACTCGCGTCCTTTCGCGTCACCCGCCGCTAACTTCGTTGCCCTTCGTGTCTACGCATTGACTTTGTGTGCGCAATCGCTCGGCGGGAGTAATTCGCTTCGCATTTGGTCTGAACGCAGCTTAACACGACCTTTGGGGTGTATTCAAAAAAAAAAAAAAAAAAAAAAAATCTGCGAGGAGATGAAGCTGAAGGCCGAGCGTCATCTGAAAAACAAGGAAAACTCATTGGGAGAAGAGAACGTAACCGACGTATCCTTACCTAAAAAAAAACAACAACAACAACAACTCTTGGAATAACCCCTCACCTTGTTAAAGAGAAGTTGCAAAATCACCCAGGGAAAGCCTGCCTCCCTCACACTCTGTCCACGTACAGGCGCAGACCGGCTCCAACTTGCCTGAATCTTCTCTTTGTTGCACCTCAGACAAAGCTCTACTGTTTTAAGCGCACAATTTTAATGAGGAATGTTTGCCGTTATGTCTTTGAAAAACCATGGCAACTGATGTCATTACTGAACAATTTCCCAAGGGAAAATATTTGATTTTTAAAGATGTGATTTCACTGAGGATGAAGAGATTTAAAAAAAAAATATATATATATATATATAAGTGGAACTTGTAACAAAAAATAATTCGATCTATAAAAGCTGCATTGGTTGGATGCTTGCTGAACTTTGCTTATCCCTTTCAAAACAGCCAGTTAACACGGTCACTGTGAGGCCAAGAATGGTGCACTCTGGGTAAAGGTACCGTTACTGTTGAAATGTTGCAAGTACGCATGCTCAAAAACCAAAACCCCCCCCAGGAGTGTATCTATGATGTTACACTGCAAACATTACAGGGACAGTTTGCCTTTTTTTTGGTTGAAATTCTGTTGTGCAAATGACTTCATCCGTAGCCAGTGTATTAACCCAAGGTAGTTTGGGATACTGCAGAGCTGGCAGCTGTACCAGCAAGCTAAGATATGTACTCCTGTGGATGGGGTTAGCAACAAGAAGCTACCTAAAAAAAAAAAAATCAGAGAACATCTTAAGCGGTGTTGGATCTTCTCATCTAATTCTCGGCAGGAAAGCGAAAAAAAAAGTCAAAAATGTAAAAAAAAACTGTGTTTCCACCGCAGCTTCCTCCTGGTGCGCAGAAGTGAAGCCAAAACATCGCCGGACTGTGTGCCGCCGTCTTGTGCCGGCGACATCTGGCGCAACCGGAGCGTACTCGGTAAGGACTGGGAGCGGTGGCGGTGGCGGTGCTGTCTTCAGCTGGAGCTGTCATGTGGATCCGTACATATCCGTATCATTATATGCACAAACCGCCAACCTCCCAACCCGAAAAAAAAAGAGAGGAGGAGGCCAGCAAAGGTAACAAACTAATTAAAAACAGTTTTGAGTTGGAACTTCTCCAACAACTCTTATCGTTGGCTTTCAATTGAATAAATAGTAGTCAGTTGAAGTTAACAGCTTGTGTTTTTCCCTTGGTGTGTTTTGTTCATAATCTTTTATGTTGCATGAACTGGACAGTCTGCTTCTTTTTTTCTTTTTCTTTTTTTCTTTATTACCGTCACTGGACTGGACCTTATTCAATAGATATTTCTCCGGAAAAAAAGTGAGACCCCAATCTATGTCACATACATGTAAAAAAAAAGCTGCATTACCTACTAACTAAGAATGAATTACACAGGCATGCACAAACTTAATACCACATTGATACAACAGGCGGGCGCCAAGAAAAGACTATCAACATGACATCTTTCATTGTTCAGGAAAAAATAGGCACAAAAAAATAAAATAAACTGCTTTCAGTTAGTTCGTCAAACCAGCAGCAGCTACTGAATAAACTCAAACAAGGGATGGAAAGGAGTCAACTGCTGACTCACCCTCTGTTTGGTATATGAGGGGTTTAATGAGTCCCTGGAAGCTGTTGATTTGAGAAATATTAATATAAAAAAAAAAAGAAAAGAATCTAATAAAAAATCAACACTGAAGAAAGGCAGTGGATTTAACTGCTTTTCACAACAGATGGCGTAATACAGATTGAGCCTGTGTGGACTGCTGCCTGATGTAAGGGGCCTGGTCCAAGGTCCCATTGCCCAATAAGAAACTTGGATCTGGTCACTAAACTAAAAGTATTGCCAAAACTAGAGGCTCACACTCTGCAGTGGTTCTGGTTTATTCCACTTTTCACAGAGTTATGCCAAAGTCAGAGTAATGTACTTATTTATTTATTTATTTATTTTAAACAAACCAACAGATTAACACAGTGTTCATGATAAAAAAAAATTATATATATATATATATATATATATATATATATATATATATAAATAGGCTGTAGTGTAGCTTTGCACTGTGAATCCAAAACGGCTGCTGTTTGTAAGAAGGAGTGAGCTTTAAGGAGTGCCTGGAACAACTTCTGCAGGGCTGAGTGTTTGCCAGATACAGGGCGGGTCTGTAACAACCAGTAGGCTGCAGCCACTACACTTCCATTTGGAACAATAACCGCAACGATGGTGCGCAATGGAAACCAAACTGAAATGTTTGTGAATACTTTTAAAGCATTTTAGAGGCAAGTTTTTACCTGCCGACACGATGGATCTGCCGAAGAAAGTGCAACCAATCTTCTGTCGTACTTGCAGCACAGAGACGACTGCGCGTTTTGTCCGATCAGAAAGTGCAGTGGAAGTAATAAAAATGCCGACAGCATTTCATTGTTACGATTACCTTGAGGAAGATGTGTAGTTAAACGAGTACATGGCAGCTCATCATGGTGACAGAAACCCATATCACACAGTGACGTCTCCCATTTTCTCTCTCTCACGTTCTGTCTTATACAGGCTTCTACTTATTCTTAAAGGTATGGAAGCCAATTTCTGTCAGGAAAATACAAGTTATTTAAACTGCTGAGACACTGAATTGTGTTTCGATCCTAGTAATTCTTATAATTCAGATTTCTATTTCAGATCTCCCGGCAGCAACGAGATTTCTTGTGTCTTATTTCTTTCTTCTTCTGTGCTCAACGTGTTATAATAACGATGATGGACTTCACTATCCCCAAAAATAAGAACTTTCTTTACCATGGAAAAACTTGAGCTTGCCAAAAGCTACTGTTTTACAGTCTTGGAGGTGTGAAATGTAAAATGATGTTCGCCTTTGCATGCTGTTGCATATTAGCTTTTTTGTTTAAAAGTCGTCAAATGAATAGGCGCATAAAGTTCAATATCAAATATGTGTTTTGGGCCCAAATCCAGGTCAAGTTTACTTTAGTTAAACCGGCCTTTTTGCTGCTGCCTCACCTTGTTTTGAACGGCTGTGTTTGAAGTCCTTACGGATACACAAAAGGGCCCTAACACCCAACACTGAGGGGAAGACACTCGCCCATTTTCAACGCGCTTTGTGTGAGCGCGTTGTCACGTTGGGGAAGTGTCATCGCATCACAGTTCAAGCCCCCGTCCTCCGGACGCCTCAGAACGGCACAGTCGAACTCGGCGTTGACAGTCTTGACCCCCGACCCCGTGGGATGAAAGAAAATCCATCCGGTTGCTATCTGAACCTGACGCGCTATCTTCAGGCTCGGACAGTGAGGGTCAAATTGTATGTGTGCCCTCGACTAATGTCCATGGAGAAATTGCTAATGCCCCCAGACCAAACGTCACAAAAGAACGTATGCAACTCAGGTGCTGATTTTGATCCAGCAATACAATTTTGAAATCCTCACTCGCGATGATTATAACTTCCCACTGCACGGTGTTGTGCGCAGATTTTAAGACCGTAAATCACTTTAGTCTATGTAGCGATCATAACATCATGAACCCACAGGCAACATCAAGTCTTGAGAAATATCAGGAAAAAAGCTCTTCGTCGACACCCTAAAAAGACATATTTAATAAGCCGGTGAGAAGATGGCACAGTTTCAGAAAAAGAAGAGGTATTAAGTACAGTATTTTCATTTTCATATTTGCAGCACAGCAGTATTTAAATGTTGTTCAAAGTAAGAAGGGAGCATTTGCTTTGATGTCGTAGTGACTGACACCAATGTAGGTAGGTGAGGTGAGGTGATGTGGTTTTATTTATAACCATACCTGTTATGATCACCTGATACAACAACTGTACTCATACCATGAAGACTCACGCAAGACAAAGCTTCGTGTACTTCACAAAACTGGCTCTCCTGTATTAAAAAAAATATCCTTTTAAAAGTTGTATATACGCAACGAACTTCAGAAACGAACCATGGATTTTTACTACATTTACCAAAAGGACTGTAAGCCACAGACGTTAACCAGAAGGAAAAGGCTGCAATTTCTAGTGCAGCGTTCAGTTGTGGGTTCAACATGTATAAGGCATGAGCAATCACACTGGCAAAACTACAAACAAAAGAGCTAGAACTACTTTCAGCTGAAAAAAGAAAAGAAAAAAGAAAAGGCCTTTGGCTGAAAATGTCTTTGCTGTTTTGCAATCTGTTCTCCTGACCGGATTTCTTTGACAGCAAAGTCTTCCCTGAAATGTTTTACGAGAAGCTACTCTTTGGAGAAGCATTTAGTCCATATTTTGTCATTTTTGATTTGGATTGCTCAAACACAGAACGGGTTCGTCAGTGCTCAATGCTGCAACTCCTACGTCGCCACAAAAGAGGCCAAAAATGCTTTGTCCGCCTGCTGATTTTGTGACTGATTTTCAAAGTGTTCGAGTGTGGATTTCTTCCTCACAGATCTTTAACCAAAAAAATTTTTTTAACCTGCTAGGGATATATAGTTAAAGTAAAGGGAGCACCAGTCAGAAGAATCCATCCCCTAAGGATCATGAATAGCTGTTCCACTGTTTGTACTAATCCATCAAGGATTAGATGACGATGAAAAAAAATGAAAATGAAATCAGAAAATATCACTAGTATTCATCCTCTGGGGATAATGAATTGCTACAAATAATTCTATAGCAATTTAATCAAATAATCAGGGAGGCCCTCGGATAGGTGTCCAAAAGTTAGTCAAGAAGCTGAGCCTGAACTTAAGTGGTGGGTTTACCGATCAACTATCAACATGTCAGGCCACAACACAGCATGACTAAAAAAGAGCACTCACTCACTCACAAAGCAAGTCGAAACAAGTCCAAGGCCTTGTTACGTTACAAATTCAATGACAGATCTGGTTTGAATGCCTGAATGAATCTTTTCATGTGACTGATGATAGAGCTGTCAACTATGATCGCATCCGTGCATCTTATGTAACTGAATTCATCAATCACAACAGAGGGTGTCAGCAGCACAAACAACATTCCTCACAAACATTTGGTTTACTGAGTCAGAACAAAGGTTGTGACCTCCATTTTTGGCTGATCCATGGGCAAGTAACCATGTGCCACAACAAATCAGGTATTACAGCTAATTTACACAAGACTGAATGAACACCATAGATGCAAATATATGACAAACAGGGAAGGTTGGGTTTTTTTTATAGAGTCTGTACAAGGAAAACAATTCTCTCAACCAACAAACCTGTTTCAAGCTTCAGGAAAAAAATCTCTCTCAAAACGTAAGACACCATATTTCACAACCAGCTTCGTGGTGCGACATCCTTTACATATAAATTCATTCATTTGTTTTCTGTCTTGCTCTTCCCACTCATGTCTTTTTTTTTTTTTTACATTAACACCCCCTTTCTCCAAATCACTCCGCAATATCTGTCTCGAGAAGAACTAAAACAGTCAGCAGAGAGCATCATTCAATACTTTCAACTCAATTATCTTCATCACGAACATAAAAATCTGTAACTCTGGCTGGCTGGTTGAACGCATGACGAGAAATCTCCGGTTTAAAAAGCCATTAGTCCTTTTTAAGGAATGTGACGTAATCGGTTTTTAAGGCATTTGCTGGTTGGTCAGTATTCAAATAGCAACTGTAAACTGCAACAGCAGCAAAATCAATCAGCAGGCAATCATTACTTAACATCGGATAGGTGAGAAAGTGCTCCAAGTCGAAAGCTCTGCAGGCTAAGTGGATTCCTGCAGAGAGACTCAAGACAAAAAAAAAAAACAGCAAGGAAACAGGAAGGGGATGAACTGGAGCTCAACCAAAGGAGAGGTAGTTGTTGAGACGTGAAGAAGTGACTACGCTGATGCAGGAAGAAGTGTGTCTTTGTGCCGCTTGTTGGAACAACACATGATATAAAGACCTGTTCAGTGTAATTATCTATCTTGTTAATCGTGCTCTTTCGTCATTACAGTGAGCGTGCAATTATTAATATGCACGACAAAATTCTTAAAAAGTATTCGGTGTTAAATACTAAAACATACTGGACAGCAGCACATGAAGAGGAGAGTTACAATTAAGTTTCGATGCATTAGGTCGCTAATACTATCTACCTCAACACCAGATCATGTAATGGCTGTAGCGGATATGAAACTATGTAAGGTATTGCGGGAGAACTGCATTCTTTTTCTGGGTTAAGCTTATTTTGTTCCCCCTGAGTATTGTAGTAAACACAGTTTTAATGTCAAGGATATTTACTGTAGGACGTTAATGGTTTACCTGTGGGACTGTCGGCGACGCAGTGTCGCCTCATATGGAGACCTGTCACGTCCATGTTTGCATATTAATAAGCAAGTGTGAACAGGTGTGCATAAAGAGCAGTGAGCTACAGCTCAGGTCCAACAGCCAAAAGCATCTCGGTCTATGTGTACGAATACAAACGCTTTCACCTTTAAAGACAGTCTGAACCTCTAAATCCGACTTCACCTGTCTCGGGACCTTCGTGACGTGATGTTTGCAGATTTGCTCTCAAACCCGCTCGACAGCCCAGCGCTGGATCCTTTTGTCAGTCCATTGTTTTCCTCGATCATCATATGGTAACAACGCCTTCATCATCACAAAGCTGTTCAATATTAATGAGATTACGCTCTCATGTTTAGTGCAGACATTGTCAGGCAGACATTAATGTGTCGCAATGTACCCGCACCATTACAAACACCCATTAGTTACCATCATTATAATTCATACTCAATTCTAAAAAACAAATGAGGTATGAGTAATTGCATGAAGGGTGATTGACTTGTTCGTTCCTGAACTGCTGTAAGACCACAGGTGTTGTGGAAAAAGTTGCTGACTTGATCATTTTGGCGTTCAACCTCCACACCCTCACCTTCGGGACGGAGGAGAAATTGTGACGACACAAATCCACATTCTCTGTAAATGGTGTGACAGGCGCACCTAGTCTGCTCGTTGAGATGTAAACTTTCATCTGCTGTGTTTTTAAATAATTTGGTGAGAATATTTCAGTGAAATGAATGTCATTTTTCCAGCTCCTAATGACCTTTTGAATGTTGTTACAGGGAGATTCCGAAGAAAAGGCCGACTTACTTCATGCTTTTCACGCCTTAGCATTCAAGCAGTCGGCAAACACCGACATCACACCAAAATGTGTTTCATAATGTCCTGCACATGTACAGTTTATACTTTGCACCCAGCTCCGCACAGATCAGCACACGGGTCAGCCACACCGACGCTCTCTCGCTCACCCACTCATTCACTGCGCTGCGTCGGCGGGTTTACAGTCAAGCCTGAACTACAGCTAAAACACTGCGGTGGCAAAAACTGTCAAGTCAGCTCACAAAAACGTCTCATCACGACGTCGGGCTCCCATCTTGATGACTGCAAGCCGGGGGTCTCCAAACGTTTTGGCTCCGAGAGCTACACTGACAAAATTAAAGTATAGTAACATTTGTTCACAGAGCTGAGCTCCAACCAAGCATGTGAACAATAACAAATTGATACTCGACACACACATTTTGTATTCCAACAGCCTAAATTCATTTCATTCATTCATTTTTCGATATGGATGTCTTTACGTTTTCAATGGGGTTGAGGGGGGGGGGTATGTTCTGTGTCTGCAATTACACAGATGTTCCCATTATGCCTACTGCAGTGCACGCAACTCTTGTGTGGACAAACTGGTTTGAAAAGTTTCAAATAAAGGTTCAACAAGGCAAAACAGTGTTTTCCCCCTTCTATTAGGAGATTATCCACCCGTTAATTGTCGATAGTGTCAAAGAGTCAATTGGACTAAACACCAACATAAAGTGCCCCGATTTTACTGAATCAAAACTTTTTTTGAATTGATTCCGAATTGAATTGTGAGACTGCAAAATATCCCCCCTGCTACGAGTCCCCTAGTTTGGTTGGGTGGTGCTTAGTCAGCTCTTAACTCTTGAAGTAGAGTTGCTTCAGAACAAACAGTGGCTTTGTTCTCTACTACTTTTATTAAGGTTAAACAGGTTAAAAGGATCTCCTATAGAAGAGAAGTACAAGTGATGTGTACCTGGTTTTGGCTACACGAGGAGTGGCTAAATAAAATGCTCTGCTTTTGTATACTTAATTTTATACTATGATAGTTAAACGTCTCATGATATAATATAAGTTCCAACAAGTTCAGAGCACAACTGTTTACACACATTATAACTAGATATATATACCCGAGATCGAGGCACTGGACTGCAGTGATGCAAAAAAACATCAAGAAATCCAATATAACCCTAAAGCCAATCCTTCTCTTTGATTAGCAACGTTGCCTCCAATGGCCAAACACATTCAGAGAGAGATAGGGAGCTTTCACAGTAAACATGGCACGTCAAAAATCGACCAAACTTATATTGCCCGATAGTTAGTCCCTCAGGAATTTTGGGGAGTTGTTTTTTTTGCGATTGTTGTGATCAGAAAAGCTTCATTTTGCGTCAAACATTCTCTAAAATTGCAATCTAATTTGCAAGAGTTTTAAATGAGTTTTTCATCAGTAAAATTGCAAGTCCAGAAAGAATAATGGAATGGAAGGAATACGTATGTAATCGCTTCCTTTGATAATAAGCGCGCTACACATCTCAGAAATATTTTAGTTCTAATTTATTTTATTTATTTATTTAGATAAAAGTAAAAAAAAAAATAATAAAAAAAATAAAAATAGTGACGCAGCATTACAGAACAGCCTGTGACTGTAATATAGAATACGACTACATCAAGATGCTGTTAAATTAATATCAATTCAACACAAAGGCCTAGATTTGCACAAAAAAACAAAGTGAAATCTCTTACAACTTGACGTGTGCATAAAATTATTTTAGCATAAAGTAAATTGTTCACTTCCATTGATAAAAAGCATTTAACTAGAATATTTTAGATTTCCTGGAGGGACTGAATAGTATAATATCATACTGCTGACCCACCGGCTACACAGACACGTAATAATATAAAACAATAATTGGGTGGTATGGATTCTGTCCAAACTATATGTCAAATGGTTGGATAGTTTCAGAAACCCCCTCACCCTACAGCCTTCTGATATCAGATTAGAGGGGTCCATATCTGACCTGCCGATATTTACAGTCTCATTCGGTGACTGACTTTGCGAAGGGGAGACGATACTCTGGGTACGTGCAGACTTCTCTCTCTTTTTTTTTTCATCTGTTGTTACAGAACTATTCGTGGTACTTTTCAGATTTACAATCCAGTGCAACAGAAATGTCTGCCAAGACAGACTATCTGAAAATATCATGGTTATCCCTGTGTTTAAACAACATTGATAGAGTACATGACAGGACAACGCAATATTGCAAATCACCTCCTTACTAAAATAACCTGGCCCTTCAGCCATGACAACTTTATACAGAGGTGTGGTGCCTGTCAGCTTGTTTTGGAGTTCCTTTGCACGTAGCCTTATCCATCACAGCAAGTTTTATATAAACACACATCATACTGCAGTAGACAGTTCCCAGTGTAATGAAATGTATTTTCCCTGCAGATATTTGGGAAGCAAAGACCTTTTTATCTGTGAACGGAGATAAAAAAAAATAAAAAAAAAATGTATGCGCCGAGGGACTCACAACAGAAGGCAACAACAATCCATCCGATAAAGCTGTCTGTCATATAGTTGGTTGTGCATTCCAACATTAAAAGGTGATGTTTTTACTCGTCAATAAACAAATGCGAATGCCATGCATCTGTCTCACAAATGTGCAGTATCACATGTGCATGTGTTGTCAGTTTTGTCCCCACTGTGTCATCTTTATTCCTCATTACTCATACTATTTCTGACACAATATCATTTTGATGGAGACACGTATATGTAATTGGATTAAACGGGGAAATGTGTCATAACCTGCACAGCAAGGTTGTTGTTTTTTTTATTATTTTAGCATGAATTGTTTTGCAATTACTGCCTCACAAAAGCGTGTATCAGTGCAGGTTAACCTGACAATGTGTGACAATAATGACTGAGTCAGAGGATTAGCGCTCAACCTATTAACAAGTCTGGATGGAACAATACAGAGAACATGCTTAAAGGAGAATAAAAAGAGAACGCGGAAGTATCTGGGATAAAAAAAAACAAAAAACAAGCTGGAGATCTTACTGTCGTGACTGGGACCAAATGAGGTTAACCACTTTCTTTCAGAATCTTTAATTTAACCAGGGAACAGTGATTCAATGTGGATATTTATGGCTACAGTGTCACACTTTTCCCACCATTACCATTAAAGAGCTGCTCGATGCAAGCAAAGTCGTGCATGGTTGGTCCCTGAGAACGACAGAAGAGGTGGCTTGTGCCTTGCCCAACAGCACTTAAAAGGACAATTTTGCCATTTTCTACATGGCTGTCCGTTCTGTGTTGATGGTAAGTGTAGTCTGCTGACAGTCAGGTCAGCGTCAGCGAAAGCGTCCATCCAAAAACTGCCCAATCTGAAATTCATTGCGGCAAAATTTGTCCGTTTCTGTTGGCATTGGGGGTGGGGGGGTGTGGTGGGGGGGTGGGGGGGTGGGGGAGTAATTTTGAGTACAGGCACCACCAGTCGCTGTTTGCTCTCGGCAGCTCAGTTCATGCATGGTCCCTGCTGGCCTTTTCTTCTCTGCGCTCTGCATCATTTGTGGACTCAATTAAATAAGGCTGAATAATTGAGTGAGCCAAAACACTGTAAAAAAATAAATAAATAAAAAATATCACCTGCACTATTTTTTTGTTGACAGTTTTGCTGTTTTGCTGGTGACTCACGCAGCTGAGTTAGCCTATAGTTTTCCCAGCCACCAACTACGTCACTGTACACATTCACTGACGGCCGCCGAGAACTGCTTCCCCAAAACAAAGAGAATTTGTTACTTCAGTTTACTTCATTTAAGACATCCACGTAAATTGTGGCCAATTATCTTTCAAACAAGAATAAGAATTAGCCTCCGTTTCCCCATTTACTTTCATTGTCTTCCCACACAGTGAAAGCCTAACGTGTCATGTGAAATGTGAACTGCATAATGTGAAGACAAACAACGGCATGTTTGGTTCTGTATTGCAACAGTACACCTGCAGCCTCCTGTTTATCTCTCTTCACATTTCCCAATCTTTACACCCACAAAAGAATGACTAACCTAGCTCAGGTGAAAGCCACAGCATTTAGACATCACAAAGTGCCAGCGGGGGGAAACAGTCACTCTTTGAAGTGTTTGAGGTTGTTACCTCATTTCTGTCAGCTGGTGAAAACTGGTGCACTAACTTCCAAAGTGAGGGTCTGGGGACTATTAGGGCTTCGCCTGCCTCCTGATTAGCTTCAGTTAGTTTGGGTCTGGTCACACCAAGTACACCCCCCCCCCCCCACACACACACACCTCCTCCCCAAAGAGAGTTTCCAGGGGTCATTAGCTCCTCTATCATTTCACTCACATTAGAGAAAGACTGTTTACGCTGGTGTCTCACAGCATCCAGTTAAACAGAGACCACTATAAAACACTGATATTATTAAATAGGGCCACTACTTTCACTTAACTGGGGAATTGGTCTAGTTTGTGTTGGTTTGCTTTTTTTAATTTTTTTTTTTTAACTTTGGCATTGTAGTTATAAAATACTTCAGTCTGAAAGCTTATCATATTTAATATGCAAGACTTTAAAACTTTAAAACACAAACAAATAATAATGAATAGACTTCTTGCTTACAGCCGACTGTTGAAGCTGTCCAGTTCATCAGTCTCAGGGAAGAACTCCTCTCCTCCTCCTTCTTTGTTGCGCTTGGATTTCTTCCGTTTCAGCTTGAACGACAGAAACCGCTTTCCCTTCTTTTCTTTCGGGGAAACGGGTAAAACATCACTGGGCAACGCAGCGTTGTCTCCCGGTCTGAAAGACCCGGGACTCGTAGGCGGAGAACCCGAATTGCGTCGAGGGCTGCTCGCTGCTGCATCTCCGTGGGACCCCGACCACTTTAAGTCCTTGTTTTCTTTTTCGAGTGACTTTGACTTAAATAAGCCCTTCATTCGCAGCGTGCTGGACTTACTCATAGTGGTCTGTGAAGGAAGTCCGTGCTCACGCAGTGCGAGCAGTGAAATAAAAAATAAAATAAAAAAAAAAAAAAAAAAAAAAAAAAAAACACGAGAGCTTTCCCACTTCAGGCTGCTGCTGCTGCTGGAGGAGGAGGAGGAAGAGGAGGGGGAGGAGGGATTCACCGGGCGAACCTGCAGAGCGGGTTGCTGCAAGGGTTTGGACAGGCCCACACGCGCTATCAAGAAAGGTGCGGCAAATAAGAAGAAATAACTACACTTCCGACTGTAAACGTCAAAAATCAAAATCAAATTTAATATAGCCTGTATATTCTTTTAACAGTGTAACCTGACGGAGTGACTTGGTTTGAGGTCATGACCCCAACCACAATAACAGGAGTTGGGCAACATGTCAACAAGAAGATAGTGGACAAAATGGAAATGGAGGTGACGACTGTGAACTCCATCTGAGGACTTGCACGCCGGGAAAGGCTACTTTGCACAAATCTTCAGTTGGATTTTGGAGAATTACTGATAAGGCTACACAGACTAGTTATTGTCTAGTATTACTATTATCCATATTAGGATAATCCTGACCACCCTCTCCACCACCTGCTGCAGGGACAGCAGAGCACGTTCTCCAATAGACTCCTCCAGCTCCGCTGTCACAAGGACAGATACAGGAGATCATTCCTGCCCACTGCAGTAAGACTGTACAATAACTCACCTCTGGCAAACTCCATCACACAACAATAACACTGTTGTCTGTGTTGTTTGTTTAAATATAATATATATACTGTACTGTATATACTGTATATACTGTGCATTTTTATATTTAATATTTTTTTTACTGTTATTTTATTGCTTTCCTGTATCTATAAATGCTGCTGTAGCAAAAAAAAAAATTCCCCTTGGGGATTAATAAAGTAACTATCTACCTACCTACCTACCTACCTACCTATTGCAGCAAGTGAACCAAATGTTTTGTTGAAGTAGCCCGAAACAAAACACAGCCGAAACAAACTGCAACAAACCTGGCAGGGGCACTTTAATCATCATGCTAATTGGTGTGATATGTGTTTTTCTCTGAATGAATTAGAACTTAGCAGTAGAAGTTCTCCTATATGGCATTCAAAAATGGCAGCTACGTTGAAAATGATGATAATCAAGGTTCCTGCTCAGGTTTCCTACATCCTCTTCAAGCATCTTTGTAATAATTAAATAAACGTATTTACCTTTGAACATAAATGTTTTTTTCTTTTAAGACCAATATTCACGTAACTTAAGTTTGAAAATAGGATTTAAAAAAAAAAAAAATTCATATACAGTATGGGGTTAAAATGCGGCTTGCTTCCCAAAATAAAAACCGTTGAGATGGTTTTGCCCTCCACTATATTCCTGCAAATGATGACTTGAAAATAACAGCAGATCAAGCATTCTGTCTATATAATCATAAGCAATTCCAGTACAACAATTATCCAGCAAAATAACAGCTCTATCATGTTGAAGAAAAGCAAGAGTAGTTTGGTTTGTTAAATGAGTAACAATTTTGTCCATTCTTTTCCCTGAAAGTCAAACCAGCTTGACACAAAACAAGTAGATGCAGAAAACATCAAAAGTGATGATAATATAGACAAATAGGCTTGAGGTCATGAGAGAAAAAAAAAAAAATGCAATTTCTGTGTGTGGGATCTGTGTGGGTTCAAAGACAAAAAGCAAAAGAGGGTGAGGAAAGCAAACTTTTGTTCAGTCCTTTCTAAAATGGCATTTCAAATTGAATTGAGGATGCGAAAAATATGTTCTGGGCCGTCACATGAGAGTTTTCTTAAAATTATCACAAATTGTGAACTCAGTTGCTCACAAAATGAATCTTTTCTGTTTAAACATGACCTCTGAAGAGGCAGCTGGCGAGAATGTAGACAACCACAGGAAATAAAGCATTACTTCAAAGGTTAGAAAAAACATTCAAATCGAGTATGAAGTGGGAATGTCCCCACGTACCAAATGCTACAAAGTGTTGTTGTTGTTAGTAGAACCATCAGATAAGGAGGATCTATGTATGGAGAGCAGTGACAGATGAGTTTGACATCAAAAGCCGGAAGATCAGTGGTGCAATTAACTCACATTTGCAGTTAGTATGTGGTTTTGGGTTTAGCTTCTTCTTTTGACTTTTTTTTTTTTTTTTATGTGCACAGTATTTGTCACACAAAACCCTCACACAGCTGAACACCTTCGTCACAAGCAGCCGCTGCTCCGGTGAAGTTCTGGTACCCAGGAGAAGACGTCAAGGACAAAAGCCTTACCTGAGTGAGAATCATCATTCTGCAAGGTATGTATTTTCAAAACAGAAAATATAAACCCTAAACTTCTTCTGTTTTTCTTCCCCAGTTTTGTGTCTGCGTACTGATTTTGATGTGTCTGTATGCAATATTTCAATATTTCTGTGGTGCGGATGTGTTGTGCAGTAATAAAAGCCACACATTATTTTATTGATCGATTTTAAAGTTGAAATGAAATGATCAGTCTCAAAACTTCAAAAATGATTAATTATATTTAAAGATTTTTAATGTGTCGAGTTTCACATGTAATTCTGTATGAAATTACACACACGGAAAATGTTTACAAAAATTTGAATATGGAAAAAATATACAAATTTAAGCTCTCAGTGTTGTTATTTTTTTAGAGAAGGCATATCCCTTTCCCATTGTACTATCTTCCCCAACAGATATGTGCAAACCTACCTTCCTCATTGACATGTCCTACACCAAAACTTTATCTCATTATAGATATTTGAGAGAAGTGAAAGTGTTGAAACAAGAGATTACTTTATCACGTTTGTTCCTTATGTTTTTATAGAAGTTGAAACACAGTTATTTTCAAGACCAAGAAATCATGTATTTATACGTGTTATGTGAATGTTGACGGTGTAATTTCCCATTAATTACTAATATACATATTAATTTAGTTAAAATAGAAAAATTACAGCAGTGCAATGTTCCAGTGTCAAAGACAGATATATGAAGTAGTCACATTTGATCATTTTTTCAATGATTTTCATATCTTCAATAAATGTGTTATGTTTACTGACCATATACATGCACTGAGTCTCAGTGCTACATCGAAGATCCTTGCTGATTAGGATCATATCAGTTTCTATGATCAGACAAAGCGAGGAGTGCAGCCACCTGCAGCCTAACCTTTGCATGCATTAACATAGTACAGCATGTCTAATGGGGCTGAAACTGGGTCATTGACAACCACAGAAGCGCTGTACCAGAACGCCACCTTTTATTCTGTACAGCGAACACAAAGCTGTGATGAAACTTTTGCACAATCGACACTATAGCTATTCCTCTGGTGTAAAAATTCTATTCTATTTTTTTTTTCCTCACTTTGTTTACTGTACAGGATTCACAAACTTTATTGGGAACAATTTCCCTCATTCACACACTAATGAGGCTGAGCTGCAATACAAAATGCTCACCACCAATAGTACATTCACACACCAACTGTACGCTATCGGGAGCAACTTGGGGTCCAGTGTCTTGCCCAAGGACACTTAGGCATGAGGACAGGAGGAGCCAGGGATTGCACCGCCAACCTTCTGATTAATGGGCAACCCGCTCCACCATCTGAGCTTTGAAAGATCTGAATACTTAATAAAAAAAAAGGATTTCAACAGTTCAGTTCGATGTAAAATGAAAACTTTGAATTAAAATATTCAAACCCTTTATCAGAACAAGTATTCAAATCTTGTACTTAAGTAAAAGTAGAATTTCTATTGTCTAAAATATGTCCTGTACAAGTAAAAGTGCATAATCAAATATGTAAAACGTTGTCAACAAAATGCATTTAAAGTATCAAATGTAAAAAAAAATACTTACTATGCGGAAATGATATTTTCAGAGTATTATATTCCTTTAAATGTATTGTATTATTGAATATTATTATTTAACACATTCATTTTCTAATGTGTAGACATTTTTTAGGTACTTCAGACACTACTTGGTAGTTTAATAAGAGTTTGATAGTAACACACTGGCACTATATTATATCATATTTTATAAGCTGCTTCTATGTGTAAAATCTTAGTATGTCAAGAGCAATGGCAGACAAAAAGCACATAAGTACCATGTGGTGGCGGGGCGTGGTTTGGGTCAGCTGCAGGAGGGGCTGATTGGGGGAGTGGCTCAGGGACCGGTGCCTGGGAGAGGCTTAATTGGCCGCAGCTGAAATTGATCCCTGCTTGTCCCTCTCTGGCTTGATAAAAGGGAGTGGCAGGACACCAGACGAGAGAGAGGACACGGAGTAGCAAGTTGGCTATGAGACAGGGAAGGACACAGAAAATTGGGGATGTATATATTGTATGTTGGTGGTGTAATAAAACACCTTGGAGACCAGACTTCAGCTGACTATTGTCGTTTGTGCTGTGAGAACCCACCCGTGGTAGTAAGACGCGTGCCACATACCACATTCTGAGTTGTATGAAGGAGTGTAAATTGAACATTCTAACGTAAGACTTTTCACCTCTGTCCTTTCTAATGTAATGCTTCTTAATTGGGCACCAGTTTTATTTATTTGTTACTGGCCCTTTTGGGAATGTTAGACAGTGTTATTTCCCACTTCTTCAATGACAACATCTTCTGTTCGGTGTTAATGGCTGTTTTTTTTTTTTTTTCTTTTCCCCTCTAGATTCAAAACATGGCGTTTGTGACTTCAGACTATGATTTCAGTACAGATGAAAATTACCCAGATGACGACCTCTGCAGCCTCAACCTGAGCCCAGTGGAGGTCATCACCCAAACTTGGATCCACACCATCATCTGTGTCTTCGGCCTGATTGGAAACACTCTCGTAATAGTCACCTACATCTTCTACAAGAGAACCAAGACCATGACAGACGTCTATCTCTTCAATGTGGCTGTGGCAGACCTGATTTTTGTAGTGGCTCTGCCATTTATCATATACAATGAGCAGAACTCCTGGTTGATGGGTCCTGCGGCTTGCAAGATGCTACGGTCAGCCTACAGTGTCAACCTGTACAGTGGGATGCTCCTGCTTGCGTGCATAAGTGGCGATCGCTATGTTGCTATAGTCCAGGCTAGACGCACCTTCGGGGCCCGCTCGAGCACTTTGATCTACAGCCGTCTTATCTGCTCAGCTGTCTGGGTGTTTGCAGTAGCTCTGACTCTGCCCACGCTCATCTACACTGAGCGCTTTGAAGAGCCCGATCTGGTGGCTGAGACCGTCACCGTGACGTGTCAGCTGTCTTTCAGCAAGAATGAAACAGCAATGCTGATGAAAGTGCTGGTACCCAGCCTTCAAATGTCCATTGGCTTCCTGTTGCCTTTGTTTGTCATGGTGCTATGCTACTCCAGCGTCATGAGAACCTTGCTGAGAGCACAGAGCAGCCAGAGGCACAAGGCCATCCGCGTGGTTTTGGCAGTTGTTCTGATTTTCATTGTGTGCCATCTTCCGTACAATGTGGCTCTGCTGGACCACACCATGTCTCTCTTTAAGCAGAGGAGCTGTGAGGTTGAAAAGTTTAAACTCAGAGTTCTGGCCGTTTCCAGGAGTGTGGCCTACCTCCACTGTTGTCTCAATCCCATCCTCTACGCCTTCGTCGGCGTGAAGTTCAGGAGCCACTTTCAGCAAATAATATTGGACCTATGGTGCTACAGCAAAAAGTACATCTACTCTGCTCGCTCATCCCGTGGGACATCTGACATCTGCATCTCCGGCTTGAGGTCCACAGATGGCTCTAACAACATGTCTTCGTTCACTGCATGACACTTCAATGCTGCGCAAACCCTTCTAAAGGACATAGCCTGCTGTTTGTCGCAATGCCAATGATTAAGCAGCCTCTCATCTACCCAAAGCTGTTTCTTTGCTGTAGATATACATGAGTAGAGGTGAAAGCATCTGTGCAAAAAAATTATAGTAAATACAAGTAAAATGTAGCTTATTTGCAATGTAGACAGTAACTTTGTAACTGAATGCAATTTGTATGATGTAAAACTGAGCATCAACACATTGTACAATTTAAAGGAAAATAAAAATTTTAATTACATGGGTACTCTAGTGATTACATATTGCACCTCCATAAAGTATGGGAAACATCCCTGAGAATAAATGACATGAAACACCTGTGAGAACAAATATGCTGGATCCAACATTTCCCATAATGCAGCCGGTGGCACCTTTTTGTAAGATACATCATGCCTGGCAAACACTCGCTCCATTATTCTATTTAGAATGTGTCTCAAGACAAGAGATGTGTCTCAGAGACAAGGCCAAACGTATGCAACTGCTATTATTGGCTGAATTAAATAAAAATGTATGTGTCAACTAGTCGCAGTAAAACATAGAACCAGAAAAACTACATGGAAAAGATCCATAATTGACTGATTAATTACTCCAGTGCTTTTTTTTTTAATCAAAATTCAACATGTCTTGTGATGGAATTGAAATCACATTTTAACACTACAAGAATATCTGCCATTTTAAAGGCAAAAATCTTGTTATGATTCAGTTACATTATATGTATCCTGATTTACATTGTAAATAGCTGGCATTTATAAAAACATGCCATCGCCACAGCAATCTTTTTTTTTTTTTCACAGAGAAACCTGAGGGTTGGATGTTTATCTCATAAAGTATGTGAATGGGTTGTAGATTCCAAATGTTAAAGATCATTTCCATACCTAGGACATTATTATCACATTATTCTTTGTTATTACAATGGAGATGGCAAGCTGGGGCTCAGGCACAATGATTCAATTCAGAAATCCCTACATGACTTTAGCAGCATAATCCATAGAAGATTAAATACTTACCCAAATTTCACAATTTCCCAACTCCAATTAAAACTGAATTCCCTTTTTGATTTTGAAGAAATCATCTCATACAATTATATTTGTCAATGAGGTATGATACTTTAAAACAAAACAGGGTCTATGGCATAAATCTCTTGTGTTGTTTTTGTACAAAATATAACTGAGAGACTGCAGTATGATTGCAAGACAGTTGCTTACTTTCTTCTTATTCTCATATCCCAATAATAACAGCCTCTTGATGCTGAGTCATAGAAATACAACTGCAAAAACAAGAATCTAAAATTAATTATACTTCAAACTATGCCAGACTTTAATCTCTACTAATTTTCAAGAACCACATACATATCCTGTTGATTTTTTTTTTTTTTACAAAGTTTTAATATTTTGTATTTTTTTGTATTTACAATATTGAGAAGACCTTTTAATTATTAAATCCTGTACTAAACAGTTTCAACAAGACAACTAACTTAATGATAATAACTTCCCGTTTATATCTTTATCAGCATGCAGGTTGAATTTCAGACACTTTAGATCAGATAACAGAAAAAAGAGAAGTGTGGCAGCACATTGTGACGCTGTTGAGATGGTGAGAGACTAACAGTGCTGCCCAAAAATAGTGCCGGAGGATAAAATAATCAATCACTCTCTGTTTAGTACAGCTTTGTGCTCCTGTGGTTCTGTCACAGAGAAACCCTGAATGCAGGTTGACCTCATTTACTCAGCGGTACGAGACGCAAGCTTCTGTAAACGTGTGTCTGTCGATTCATTTTGTCGGTCAAGAATGAAAATCTTGACAACCACAATTTGGGGTGCCACGAAACTTGTGACAGATATTCTTGGTGCCCTGACGATGAATGAAAATAAAAACTGAAATGACTGATCCTTTCACTTTCCATCCCATTATCATCAGGTCAAAATTATGATTTCTACAGTACTTGCTTTCATGGCAAATACATACAGAATTAAAGGCACTCTCATGAGGCTCAGCTGTACTTCAACACTTGCAAATTAGCAAATATTAGCACGCAAACACACTAAACAAAGATGGTGACAACTGTTAACCTCGTGCCTGCTAACATGAACATCCTAACATACTGACTTATCTCAAAGCACGGGTGTTGTCAGCACAGCCTCACAGAGCTGCATGGCTGTCGAGGCTCTTTTGTACTATGAGCTGAGCCAACTGCTCTTATGGATGATACTGGTCAGAAAAATGTTTGTATGCAGAATTTATAGAAATTCTTTCCAAAAGACAGGATGGTTGGGATTATGTTGTGTATTTTTCCATGACAAAAACAAAAACAAAAAAACAATGTACTATATATAAACAAAACTCACCTCCTTTTGCTTAATACAAGCCATATACTAGCAACTGGAAGTTTGAACATGCTATTTAATGATCCACCTAAATGTGAAATCTTCAGCTTTGCATGGAGTACAATATAGAAATGTTGCGACCATTACGTTTTTCTCACTATTCTTCATAAACACAACCATGCACATGCACGACACAAACAATGTGGTAAACCACAACAGAAGGGCCTACGAGAAGCTTTGTGCTACCATACCGGACGAAATGCAGCCCGCTCTTTCAAAACTAACCTTAGTACTGTTAAACAAAGGAACCTGTGACAGCATAAATAAATGACAGCCTATGCCATCAGATCCCGAGAAGAGAAAGAAAAAGAAAAACGACTGCACCCTTTTACATAACAGGAAGTAGTTGAACAGAATCATCCACGTTTTTTATCCACTGGATGTCCTCAGTAAGCCGTGTTGAGTTTTGGTTGATGGAGGAAATATTTTCCCATTGGCTCTCAATGTTCCGTATAATTTATCATACTGTATGTTAAAATGACTTCCCCAGTAGCTGGCTGGTATGCATGACTGTTTTGTTCACAAAGTAATAACTCTACCTTCTTGTTCTGCTGGGTTTGCCTTGTAGTTTGCTCAAACCTGCATATCTTTGCTCCCTCAGGTAGAAAATCTACCCTTATGTCATACACTATAGTGTATACCTTTCACATACCCCGTGATTTTCTGGTCTGGTAGTTCCTTGTGCATTGGACCTCCTGTTGCATTGCTAAACTTGAACCAGCTGGTCACGCACAAGTTAGCTATTACAGGGCTGACATTATGCAATTTAAATCATGCAGAATTGATATTTCACTTTTCAGACACATTTGAATGCCAGATATGAACTGTAGTTCATCTCAGTCTGGGTACATCTGGACATAAGACACTAGGCCTGAACAGGACCTGTCTGGTGTGATAAGGTTGGTTCAAATGGGATTTTGTTTGTCTTAATTTCCACTATCATTTGGTAAAATATAATGCTTTTTATTTCTGTATTGACCAAGAAACAAGACCAAACAAGTTGTTATGCAAACACCCACACTGTCTTCTGCTTCTTTTCTTCTCCCCCTCTAATTTTCTCATTGTGTCTCAGGTCTTTTGTTGAAACACCTGCCCACTAAGTGTCCCCAAAGAGTCAACTTCCTCTAAACACCACCGGCCAGGTCCTGTGAGTAAATGGATATAGACAAATGAAAACCAGCCTCTCTAAATATGTGGTTAAAGGCTGTCAGACTTTTTCTTGGACTTGACATAGAAAGATCAAGTATTCTATTAAGTTATACTGGTGGATCTCCTCAGTATGCAAAATACCCAAGCATAATACTAATAGCTGCATAAATGGAATGCAACCACAGCTGATTACTTGTGTTTCATTCGCAAAATGTTGTCGTGAGAAGGGTCAATTATCAATTGAGCAGCACAAAAAAAAATATGTACCTCAGTTTTAAATCGAGTTTTTATTTTTCACCAGGATTTATTTTTGCTGTTGATAATATTAGATGGTGTATTTGAAATTTATGGTTTTGGCTTTAACAAAAAGAAAAGCACTCTCCAAAAATGTCAGCGTTAAAAATGTCTCGGGTAACCGATGACTCGACCCAAATGCAGACGCTGTTCACAGAGATATGGTAAATGGGTATATAAGCTTAACCGGGCTGTCATGTTGGATCAGCGTTAGATGAAATGGTAGCAGAGACGGTTTGCACCTTCTGCGGCAAAAGCAACGATAAGTTTGCAGTGAGGGCGAATGTGGCTAATGGCTGAGGAGGAGCAGCCTTGAGCAGGTAATAGGGTCTGGTGGAAACCCAGGAACAACTAGACTGTGTTTGACAGCGGTCAAAATGAAATAAAATATTGCACATAACAGTAACAAAAAAAAAACAAAAACAAAAAAAACATCTCGAAAATAAACAAACATGACAGACTTCTTGAGTTCACATAACAGGAAAAGCACAGGCATAATTCTGACGCTCTGTCCAACCATTTGTGACCATCAGTCTCCATTTAGTCAAGTTGTGTTATCTGCTGACTGCGAGCTGTTGAATTCTCCATCATGTTTACCAGCTTGTTTCTAGCTTCATCTGTCTGATGTTTAGTGCCGGGCAGGTGGTGCATGGCGGGTTTATTGGCTGCTTGCTACAGTTTAGAAGCTTTGCTGGCGGGAGCGGTGAAACTTAAACTAAAACACTGCAAGCGGGTTGTTTGCAATAAAAGAAAACAATGAGCTGAAAGACGTTAAACTGCTCTTTAGAGGTAATGGGGGATTGTTACTATGTGTGACAACTTTCAGATTAGACAGTGACATGATCCATATAGTTAATATATATATATATATATATGGATTGAGGCAACTTTAAATTATCCCTGATAATAATTCTACAGTAAAAGAATGCTTAACACCTTTCAGAAATGAGAGCATTATAAAAATGTTGATGGAATTTCTCAGGATCACTTTGGTGATTCCTTTGGAGGGATAATGGGAATATTATTCATCCATTTATTTCATCCAATACTACTAGCTGTCTCTGCTGATTTGAACCAGTCACTTCTGCTCAGGAATTATGGCATGAGATGATATACGAGCAGCCATTTATCTCCATAGAAATGACAACTTGTAAAGGAACATTCTACTGTGATGATTTAGAGACCCTATTAGCCTCAGGCTCATTCTAGATAACCCTCTTTCAGTTTTGCATGTTACGGAAATGCTATAACAAGGTAGCGGTGTGCGCCATCTTTGGCGCTGTACTGACTAAGAGGGGTCCACCTTTGAGGATAGATTTACTCAAAGCAGATCTATGGTGCCTTTTCATGAGGGTCTCTTTTTAGGGCCCGAGCACCGAGCATCGGTCCGAAAGCCCTATTGTATTTTGTAAAAATGTTCTTCTTGGTCGTTCTTATCCTTATGTAAAGTGATTTGCCTTTTTGGAGGCTTTATCATATTCAAAAACTCATGAAAGTGGATACACATATGTCTCCCGGCGAAATATTTTGTATTTTAGTGGAGTCGCGAGTGGGCGCGGCCAAACGGCTCGAGAGCGCCCCCTAAAGAGATGCCCCGGCAGCAAAATGTCTTGCTTCCATCTACTTTATTCTGGGATTTAAGAAAACATTAAAATGCAGTTGACAAGCAAACCATCAAGGACCAGCAGTGTGTTTGTGGCAAAGCTTTGTCTTCGTTTTTGTGTTTGATGATTATAAAGATAGGATTACATTAGTACATGCTTTCATTAACACCAATTTTATAATTTTTTAATCTTTGAACAGTCGTATAGGTGAAATTTCTATTGCAATCAATTGATCAATAATATGCACTTTAAATCATGAGAGACTCAATTTGAGTGAACAGTTAAAATTTGTATTAGTACAACATGCAGTGAATACGGACAATTCTTTGATTCCCATGTTTGCAAACGGGAGGGAAAAAAACTCTCCTTTGACAGGAAGAAAACCTCCATCAGTGGAAGGAAAAACAACTCCCCTTTAACAGGAAGAAAACCTCTATCAGTGGAAGGAAAAAACTCTCTTTTGATAGGAAGAAAACCTCTATCAGTGGAAGGAAAAAAACTCTCCTTTAATAGGAAGAAAACCTCCATCAGTGGAAGGAAAAAAACTCTCCTTTAATAGGAAGAAAACCTCCATCAGTGGAAGGAAAAAAAACTCCCTTTTAACAGGAAGAAAACCTCCATCAGTGGAAGGAAAAAAACTCCTTCAACAGGAAGAAAACCTCCATCAGTGGAAGGAAAAAAACTCCCTTTTAACAGGAAGAAAACCTCCATCAGTGGAAGGAAAAAAACTCTCCTTTGACAGGAAGAAAACCTCCATCAGTGGAAGGAAAAAAAACTCCCTTTTAACAGGAAGAAAACCTCCATCAGTGGAAGGAAAAAAACTCCTTTAACAGGAAGAAAAAAAAAATCCTAAAGTGGGGAGGAATAACTTCCCTTTAACAGGAGGAAACCTCGACCAGAGGGGTGAAGGGAGAGCAGAGATAAAACAGAACAAAACAGCATAGAAATCCAAGAAAATACAATGTTAGTAGGAAGAGTAACTGTAAACCAAAGGCATGCAGTTCAAGGGTCTGAGATAACTGGAAAAGAAAGCACAGACATTAAACCAGCAAGGGGAACTATATGAAGAGACATACTCACAAAATACTGAAAAATCTTACAGAAAACAGATATAAAGTACACAATAATAAAAGTATACAATATAACGGTGGAAGAACACTGCAAAGCTCTGATTTTATATTACTACCAGCTACCATTAGCCTCCCCCATTCAAACCTTGCTGTGCTAAAACTGCTCATACAGCTATACAAACTACTATCATTCCTTCGCTGCCACTTCTAATGAATACAACTCTGCACTGCTTCCAACATCTCCCTCATCACCTGCTGCAGCATTCATCCCTTAATTCAACACCGTTAATTGTGCTGATTTTAATTACACAAAGAACCCTCGAACACCAACCTCAACTCAATGACCTGCCCTTCTCCTTCAAATTGCTACTTTTAAAAAGCCTTCTATTAACTTCTAACTGCCACGTCATTGTGACTTCCATCTCAATGCGGTGAACCCTCCATTCACCTCTTACGAAATACAGCAACACAGTTCAAACTACAGCTGTTCACAAGTTATTCAGCCATGTCATTGTTTAAATTTCTATATTTAAAAGAGCATATTATACCCTCGTGATAACTAAAGTAAGTGGGCACAACTATTGTCTTGACTTCATATTTTTTTGTTTTTACGTAAATGTGGTTAATTGGTGTTCCTTTTTCATTAGTGAGTTCTGTTGTAACTTTTTGTTCATATTTCAGACGACATGCTATAGTATGACTTTTTGATCACATTTTAGACGACATGCCACAGTATGACATTTTGGTCATATTTTAGACGACATGCTACAGTATGACTTTTTGATCATATTTTAGACGACATGCTACAGTATGACTTTTTTGATCATATTTTAGACGACATGCTATAGTATGACTTTTTGATCATATTTTAGACGACATGCTATAGTATGACTTTTTGATCATATTTTAGACGACATGCTATAGTATGACTTTTTGATCATATTTCAGACGACATGCTATAGTATGACTTTTTGGTCATGTTTCAGACGACATGCTATAGTATGACTTTTTGGTCATGTTTTAGACGACATGCTATAGTATGACTTTTTGATCATGTTTTAGACGACATGCTATAGTATGACTTTTTGATCATGTTTTAGACGACATGCTATAGTATGACTTTTTGATCATGTTTTAGACGACATGCTATAGTATGACTTTTTGGTCATATTTTAGACGACATGCTATAGTATGACTTTTTGGTCATGTTTTAGACGACATGCTATAGTATGACTTTTTGGTCATATTTTAGACGACATGCTATAGTATGACTTTTTGGTCATGTTTTAGACGACATGCTATAGTATGACTTTTTGGTCATGTTTTAGACGACATGCTATAGTATGACTTTTTGATCATGTTTTAGACGACATGCTATAGTATGACTTTTTGATCATGTTTTAGACGACATGCTATAGTATGACTTTTTGATCATATTTCAGACGACATGCTATAGTATGACTTTTTGGTCATATTTTAGACGACATGCTATAGTATGACTTTTTGGTCATATTTCAGACGACATGCTATAGTATGACTTTTTGATCATATTTTAGACGACATTCTATAGCATGACTTTTTGATCATATTTTAGACGACATGCTATAGTATGACTTTTTGGTCATATTTTAGACGACATGCTATAGTATGACTTTTTGGTCATATTTCAGACGACATGCTATAGTATGACTTTTTGATCATATTTTAGACGACATTCTATAGTATGACTTTTTGATCATATTTTAGACGACATGCTATAGTATGACTTTTTGATCATATTTTAGACGAAATGCTATAGTATGACTTTTTGATCATATTTTAGACGACATGCTATAGTATGACTTTTTGATCATATTTTAGACGACATGCTATAGTATGACTTTTTGATCATATTTTAGACGACATGCTATAGTATGACTTTTTGGTCATATTTTAGACGACATACTATAGTATGACTTTTTGATCATATTTTAGACGAAATGCTATAGTATGACTTTTTGATCATATTTTAGACGACATGCTATAGTATGACTTTTTGATCATATTTTAGACGACATGCTATAGTATGACTTTTTGATCATATTTTAGACGACATGCTATAGTATGACTTTTTGGTCATATTTTAGACGACATGCTATAGTATGACTTTTTGGTCATATTTCAGACGACATGCTATAGTATGACTTTTTGGTCATATTTTAGACGACATGCTATAGTATGACTTTTTGGTCATATTTCAGACGACATGCTATAGTATGACTTTTTGATCATATTTTAGACGACATTCTATAGTATGACTTTTTGATCATATTTTAGACGACATGCTATAGTATGACTTTTTGATCATATTTTAGACGACATGCTATAGTATGACTTTTTGGTCATATTTTAGACGACATGCTATAGTATGACTTTTTGGTCATGTTTTAGACGACATGCTATAGTATGACTTTTTGATCATGTTTTAGACGACATGCTATAGTATGACTTTTTGATCATGTTTTAGACGACATGCTATAGTATGACTTTTTGGTCATATTTTAGACGACATGCAATAGTATGACTTTTTGGTCATGTTTTAGACGACATGCTATAGTATGACTTTTTGATCATGTTTTAGACGACATGCTATAGTATGACTTTTTGGTCATATTTTAGACGACATGCAATAGTATGACTTTTTGGTCATGTTTTAGACGACATGCTATAGTATGACTTTTTGATCTTGTTTTAGACGACATGCTATAGTATGACTTTTTGATCATGTTTTAGACGACATGCTATAGTATGACTTTTTGATCATATTTCAGACGACATGCTATAGTATGACTTTTTGATCATATTTTAGACGACATGCTATAGTATGACTTTTTTTGTCATATTTTAGACGACATGCTTTAGTATGACTTTTTGATCAGATTTTAGACGACATGCTATAGTATGACTTTTTGGTCATATTTTAGACGACATACTATAGTATGACTTTTTTGATCATATTTTAGAACGACATGCTATAGTATGACTTTTTGGTCATATTTTAGACGACATACTATAGTATGACTTTTTTGATCATATTTTAGACGACATGCTATAGTATGACTTTTTTTGTCATATTTTAGACGACATGCTATAGTATGACTTTTTGATCATATTTCAGACGACATGTTATAGTATGACTTTTTTTGTCATATTTTAGACGACATGCTATAGTATGACTTTTTTGTCATATTTTAGACGACATGCTATAGTATGACTTTTTGATCATATTTTAGAACGACATGCTATAGTATGACTTTTTGATCATATTTTAGACGACATGCTATAGTATGACTTTTTGATCATATTTCAGACGACATGCTATAGTATGACTTTTTTTGTCATATTTCGGACGACATGCTATAGTATGACTTTTTTTGTCATATTTTAGACGACATGCTTTAGTATGACTTTTTGATCAGATTTTAGACGACATGCTATAGTATGACTTTTTGATCATATTTTAGACGACATGCTATAGTATGACTTTTTTTGTCATATTTTAGACGACATGCTTTAGTATGACTTTTTTTGTCATATTTTAGACGACATGCTATAGTATGACTTTTTGATCATATTTTAGACGACATGCTATAGTATGACTTTTTTTGTCATATTTTAGACGACATGCTTTAGTATGACTTTTTTTGTCATATTTTAGACGACATGCTATAGTATGACTTTTTTTGTCATATTTTAGACGACATGCTATAGTATGACTTTTTTTGTCATATTTTAGACGACATGCTTTAGTATGACTTTTTGATCAGATTTTAGACGACATGCTATAGTATGACTTTTTGATCATATTTTAGACGACATGCTATAGTATGACTTTTTGATCATATTTTAGACGACATGCTATAGTATGACTTTTTGATCATATTTCAGACGACATGCTATAGTATGACTTTTTTTGTCATATTTCGGACGACATGCTATAGTATGACTTTTTGATCATATTTTAGACGACATGCTATAGTATGACTTTTTGATCATATTTCAGACGACATGCTATAGTATGACTTTTTTTGTCATATTTTAGACGACATGCTATAGTATGACTTTTTGATCATATTTTAGACGACATGCTATAGTATGACTTTTTTTGTCATATTTTAGACGACATGCTATAGTATGACTTTTTTTGTCATATTTTAGACGACATGCTATACTATGACTTTTTGATCATATTTCAGACGACATACTATAGTATGACTTTTTGATCATATTTTAGACGACATGCTATAGTATGACTTTTTGATCATATTTTAGACGACATGCTATAGTATGACTTTTTGATCATATTTTAGACGACATGCTATAGTATGACTTTTTGATCATATTTCAGACGACATGCTATAGTATGACTTTTTGGTCATATTTTAGACGACATGCTATAGTATGACTTTTTGGTCATGTTTTAGACGACATGCTATAGTATGTCTTTTTGATCATATTTTAGACGACATGCTATAGTATGACTTTTTGATCATGTTTTAGACGACATGCTATAGTATGACTTTTTGATCATGTTTTAGACGACATGCTATAGTATGACTTTTTGATCATGTTTTAGACGACATGCTATAGTATGACTTTTTGATCATATTTCAGACGACATGCTATAGTATGACTTTTTGGTCATATTTTAGACGACATGCTATAGTATGACTTTTTGGTCATATTTCAGACGACATGCTATAGTATGACTTTTTGGTCATATTTTAGACGACATGCTATAGTATGACTTTTTGGTCATATTTCAGACGACATGCTATAGTATGACTTTTTGATCATATTTCAGACGACATGCTATAGTATGACTTTTTGATCATATTTTAGACGACATTCTATAGTATGACTTTTTGATCATATTTTAGACGACATGCTATAGTATGACTTTTTGGTCATATTTCAGACGACATGCTATAGTATGACTTTTTGGTCATATTTCAGACGACATGCTATAGTATGACTTTTTGATCATATTTCAGACGACATGCTATAGTATGACTTTTTGATCATATTTTAGACGACATTCTATAGTATGACTTTTTGATCATATTTTAGACGACATGCTATAGTATGACTTTTTGATCATATTTTAGACGACATGCTATAGTATGACTTTTTGGTCATATTTTAGACGACATGCTATAGTATGACTTTTTGATCATATTTTAGACGACATGCTATAGTATGACTTTTTGATCATATTTTAGACGACATGCTATAGTATGACTTTTTGATCATATTTCAGACGACATGTTATAGTATGACTTTTTTTGTCATATTTTAGACGACATGCTATAGTATGACTTTTTGATCATATTTTAGACGACATGCTATAGTATGACTTTTTGATCATGTTTTGAACGACATGCTATAGTATGACTTTTTTTGTCATATTTCGGACGACATGCTATAGTATGACTTTTTTTGTCATATTTTAGACGACATGCTATAGTATGACTTTTTGATCATATTTTAGACGACATGCTATAGTATGACTTTTTGATCATATTTCAGACGACATGCTATAGTATGACTTTTTGGTCATTTTTTAGACGACATGCTATAGTATGACTTTTTGGTCATGTTTTAGACGACATGCTATAGTATGACTTTTTGATCATATTTTAGACGACATGCTATAGTATGACTTTTTGATCATATTTTAGACGACATGCTATAGTATGACTTTTTGATCATATTTCAGACGACATGCTATAGTATGACTTTTTGGTCATGTTTCAGACGACATGCTATAGTATGACTTTTTGGTCATGTTTTAGACGACATGCTATAGTATGACTTTTTGATCATGTTTTAGACGACATGCTATAGTATGACTTTTTGATCATGTTTTAGACGACATGCTATAGTATGACTTTTTGATCATGTTTTAGACGACATGCTATAGTATGACTTTTTGGTCATATTTTAGACGACATGCTATAGTATGACTTTTTGGTCATGTTTTAGACGACATGCTATAGTATGACTTTTTGGTCATATTTTAGACGACATGCTATAGTATGACTTTTTGGTCATGTTTTAGACGACATGCTATAGTATGACTTTTTGGTCATGTTTTAGACGACATGCTATAGTATGACTTTTTGGTCATGTTTTAGACGACATGCTATAGTATGACTTTTTGATCATGTTTTAGACGACATGCTATAGTATGACTTTTTGATCATGTTTTAGACGACATGCTATAGTATGACTTTTTGATCATATTTCAGACGACATGCTATAGAATGACTTTTTGGTCATATTTTAGACGACATGCTATAGTATGACTTTTTGGTCATATTTTAGACGACATGCTATAGTATGACTTTTTGGTCATATTTCAGACGACATGCTATAGTATGACTTTTTGATCATATTTTAGACGACATTCTATAGTATGACTTTTTGATCATATTTTAGACGACATGCTATAGTATGACTTTTTGATCATATTTTAGACGACATGCTATAGTATGACTTTTTGATCATATTTTAGACGACATGCTATAGTATGACTTTTTGATCATATTTTAGACGACATGCTATAGTATGACTTTTTGATCATATTTTAGACGACATGCTATAGTATGACTTTTTGGTCATATTTTAGACGACATGCTATAGTATGACTTTTTGATCATATTTTAGACGACATGCTATAGTATGACTTTTTGATCATATTTTAGACGACATGCTATAGTATGACTTTTTGATCATATTTTAGACGACATGCTATAGTATGACTTTTTGGTCATATTTTAGACGACATGCTATAGTATGACTTTTTGGTCATATTTTAGACGACATGCTATAGTATGACTTTTTGATCATGTTTTAGACGACATGCTATAGTATGACTTTTTGATCATGTTTTAGACGACATGCTATAGTATGACTTTTTGGTCATATTTTAGACGACATGCAATAGTATGACTTTTTGGTCATGTTTTAGACGACATGCTATAGTATGACTTTTTGATCATGTTTTAGACGACATGCTATAGTATGACTTTTTGGTCATATTTTAGACGACATGCAATAGTATGACTTTTTGGTCATGTTTTAGACGACATGCTATAGTATGACTTTTTGATCTTGTTTTAGACGACATGCTATAGTATGACTTTTTGATCATGTTTTAGACGACATGCTATAGTATGACTTTTTGATCATATTTCAGACGACATGCTATAGTATGACTTTTTGATCATATTTTAGACGACATGCTATAGTATGACTTTTTGATCATATTTCAGACGACATGCTATAGTATGACTTTTTGATCATATTTTAGACGACATGCTATAGTATGACTTTTTGATCATATTTTAGACGACATGCTATAGTATGACTTTTTGGTCATGTTTTAGACGACATGCTATAGTATGACTTTTTGGTCATGTTTTAGACGACATGCTATAGTATGACTTTTTGGTCATGTTTTAGACGACATGCTATAGTATGACTTTTTGATCATGTTTTAGACGACATGCTATAGTATGACTTTTTGATCATATTTCAGACGACATGCTATAGTATGACTTTTTGGTCATATTTTAGACGACATGCTATAGTATGACTTTTTGGTCATATTTCAGACGACATGCTATAGTATGACTTTTTGATCATATTTTAGACGACATGCTATAGTATGACTTTTTGGTCATATTTTAGACGACATGCTATAGTATGACTTTTTGGTCATGTTTTAGACGACATGCTATAGTATGACTTTTTGATCATGTTTTAGACGACATGCTATAGTATGACTTTTTGATCATATTTCAGACGACATGCTATAGTATGACTTTTTGGTCATATTTTAGACGACATGCTATAGTATGACTTTTTGTTCATATTTCAGACGACATGCTATAGTATGACTTTTTTGTCATATTTTAGACGACATGCTATAGTATGACTTTTTGGTCATATTTCAGACGACATGCTATAGTATGACTTTTTGATCATATTTTAGACGACATGCGACAGTATGACTTTTTGATCATATTTTAGACGACATGCTATAGTATGACTTTTTGATCATATTTTAGACGACATGCTATAGTATGACTTTTTGGTCATATTTTAGACGACATGCTATAGTATGACTTTTTGATCATATTTCAGACGACATGCTATAGTATGACTTTTTGATCATATTTCAGACGACATGCTATAGTATGACTTTTTGATCATGTTTCAGACGACATGTTATAGTATGACTTTTTTTGTCATATTTTAGACGACATGCTATAGTATGACTTTTTGATCATATTTTGAACGACATGCTATAGTATGACATTTTGATCATATTTTAGACGACATGCTATAGTATGACTTTTTGGTCATATTTTAGACGACATGCTATAGTATGACTTTTTGATCATATTTCAGACGACATGCTATAGTATGACTTTTTGGTCATATTTCAGACGACATGCTATAGTATGACTTTTTGATCATATTTTAGACGACATGCTATAGTATGACTTTTTGATCATGTTTCAGACGACATGTTATAGTATGACTTTTTTTGTCATATTTTAGACGACATGCTATAGTATGACTTTTTTTGTCATATTTTAGACGACATGCTATAGTATGACTTTTTTGTCATATTTTAGACGACATGCTATAGTATGACTTTTTGATCATATTTTAGACGACATGCTATAGTATGACTTTTTTATCATGTTTTAGACGACATGCTATAGTATGACTTTTTGATCATATTTCAGACGACATGCTATAGTATGACTTTTTTGTCATATTTTAGACGACATGCTATAGTATGACTTTTTGGTCATATTACAGACGACATGCTATAGTATGACTTTTTGATCATGTTTTGAACGACATGCTATAGTATGACATTTTTGTCATATTTTAGACGACATGCTATAGTATGACTTTTTGATCATATTTTAGACGACATGCTATAGTATGACTTTTTGATCATATTTTAGACGACATGCTATAGTATGACTTTTTGATCATATTTTAGACGACATTCTATAGTATGACTTTTTGATCATATTTTAGACGACATGCTATAGTATGACTTTTTGGTCATATTTCAGACGACATGCTATAGTATGACTTTTTGATCATATTTTAGACGACATGCTATAGTATGACTTTTTGATCATGTTTCAGACGACATGTTATAGTATGACTTTTTGATCATATTTTGAACGACATGCTATAGTATGACTTTTTGGTCATATTTTAGACGACATGCTATAGTATGACTTTTTGATCATATTTTAGACGACATGCTATAGTATGACTTTTTGGTCATATTTTAGACGACATTCTATAGTATGACTTTTTGATCATATTTTAGACGACATGCTATAGTATGACTTTTTTGTCATATTTTAGACGACATGCTATAGTATGACTTTTTGGTCATATTTTAGACGACATTCTATAGTATGACTTTTTGATCATGTTTCAGACGACATGTTATAGTATGACTTTTTTTGTCATATTTTAGACGACATGCTATAGTATGACTTTTTGATCATATTTTGAACGACATGCTATAGTATCACATTTTGATCATATTTTAGACGACATGCTATAGTATGACTTTTTGATCATGTTTTGAACGACATGCTATAGTATGACATTTTGATCATATTTTAGACGACATGCTATAGTATGACTTTTTGATCATATTTTAGACGACATGCTATAGTATGACTTTTTGGTCATATTTTAGACGACATGCTATAGTATGACTTTTTGATCATATTTTAGACGACATGCTATAGTATGACTTTTTGATCATATTTTAGACGACATGCTATAGTATGACTTTTTGGTCATATTTTAGACGACATGCTATAGTATGACTTTTTGATCATATTTTAGACGACATGCTATAGTATGACTTTTTGATCATATTTTAGACGACATGCTATAGTATGACTTTTTGATCATATTTTAGACGACATGCTATAGTATGACTTTTTGATCATATTTTAGACGACATGCTATAGTATGACTTTTTTTGTCATATTTTAGACGACATGCTATAGTATGACTTTTTTGTCATATTTTAGACGACATGCTATAGTATGACTTTTTGATCATATTTTAGACGACATGCTATAGTATGACTTTTTTATCATGTTTTAGACGACATGCTATAGTATGACTTTTTGATCATATTTCAGACGACATGCTATAGTATGACTTTTTTGTCATATTTTAGACGACATGCTATAGTATGACTTTTTGGTCATATTACAGACGACATGCTATAGTATGACTTTTTGATCATGTTTTGAACGACATGCTATAGTATGACATTTTTGTCATATTTTAGACGACATGCTATAGTATGACTTTTTGATCATATTTTAGACGACATGCTATAGTATGACTTTTTGATCATATTTTAGACGACATGCTATAGTATGACTTTTTGATCATATTTCAGACGACATGCTATAGTATGACTTTTTGATCATATTTCAGACGACATGCTATAGTATGACTTTTTTTGTCATATTTTAGACGACATGCTATAGTATGACTTTTTTGTCATATTTTAGACGACATGCTATAGTATGACTTTTTTATCATGTTTTAGACGACATGCTATAGTATGACTTTTTGATCATATTTCAGACGACATGCTATAGTATGACTTTTTTGTCATACTTTAGACGACATGCTATAGTATGACTTTTTGGTCATATTACAGACGACATGCTATAGTATGACTTTTTGATCATGTTTTGAACGACATGCTATAGTATGACATTTTTGTCATATTTTAGACGACATGCTATAGTATGACTTTTTGATCATATTTTAGACGACATTCTATAGTATGACTTTTTGATCATATTTTAGACGACATGCTATAGTATGACTTTTTGATCATATTTTTGACGACATGCTATAGTAAGACTTTTTGATCATATTTCAGACGACATACTATAGTATGACTTTTTGATCATATTTTAGAGAACATACTATACTATGACTTTTTGATCATATTTCAGACGACATACTATAGTATGACTTTTTGATCATATTTTAGACGACATGCTATAGTATGACTTTTTGATCATATTTTAGACGACATGCTATAGTATGACTTTTTGATCATATTTTAGACGACATGCTATAGTATGACTTTTTGATCATATTTCAGACGACATACTATAGTATGACTTTTTGATCATATTTTAGACGACATGCTATAGTATGACTTTTTTGTCATATTTTAGACGACATGCTATAGTATGACTTTTTTGTCATATTTTAGACGACATGCTATAGTATGACTTTTTGATCATATTTTGAACGACATGCTATAGTATGACTTTTTGATCATATTTTGAACGACATGCTATAGTATGACTTTTTTGTCATATTTTAGACGACATGCTATAGTATGACTTTTTGATCATATTTTGAACGACATGCTATAGTATGACTTTTTGATCATATTTTGAACGACATGCTATAGTATGACTTTTTGATCATATTTTAGACGACATACTATAGTATGACTTTTTGATCATATTTTAGACGACATGTTATAGTATGACTTTTTGGTCATATTTTAGACGACATGCTATAGTATGACTTTTTTGTCATATTTTAGACGACATGCTATAGTATGACTTTTTGATCATATTTTGAACGACATGCTATAGTATGACTTTTTGATCATATTTTGAACGACATGCTATAGTATGACTTTTTGATCATATTTTAGACGACATGCTATAGTATGACTTTTTGATCATATTTTAGACGACATGCTATAGTATGACTTTTTGATCATATTTCAGACGACATACTATAGTATGACTTTTTGATCATATTTTAGACGACATGCTATAGTATGACTTTTTGGTCATATTTTAGACGACATGCTATAGTATGACTTTTTGGTCATATTTTAGACGACATGCTATAGTATGACTTTTTGGTCATATTTTAGACGACATGCTATAGTATGACTTTTTGGTCATATTTTAGACGACATGCTATAGTATGACTTTTTGATCATATTTCAGACGACATGCTATAGTATGACTTTTTTTGTCATATTTTAGACGACATGCTATAGTATGACTTTTTGATCATATTTTAGACGACATGCTATAGTATGACTTTTTTATCATGTTTTAGACGACATGCTATAGTATGACTTTTTGATCATATTTCAGACGACATGCTATAGTATGACTTTTTTGTCATATTTTAGACGACATGCTATAGTATGACTTTTTGGTCATATTACAGACGACATGCTATAGTATGACTTTTTGATCATGTTTTGAACGACATGCTATAGTATGACATTTTTGTCATATTTTAGACGACATGCTATAGTATGACTTTTTGATCATATTTTAGACGACATTCTATAGTATGACTTTTTGATCATATTTTAGACGACATGCTATAGTATGACTTTTTGATCATATTTTTGACGACATGCTATAGTAAGACTTTTTGATCATATTTCAGACGACATACTATAGTATGACTTTTTGATCATATTTTAGAGAACATACTATACTATGACTTTTTGATCATATTTCAGACGACATACTATAGTATGACTTTTTGATCATATTTTAGACGACATGCTATAGTATGACTTTTTGATCATATTTTAGACGACATGCTATAGTATGACTTTTTGATCATATTTTAGACGACATGCTATAGTATGACTTTTTGATCATATTTCAGACGACATACTATAGTATGACTTTTTGATCATATTTTAGACGACATGCTATAGTATGACTTTTTTGTCATATTTTAGACGACATGCTATAGTATGACTTTTTGGTCATATTTTAGACGACATGCTATAGTATGACTTTTTTGTCATATTTTAGACGACATGCTATAGTATGACTTTTTGATCATATTTTGAACGACATGCTATAGTATGACTTTTTGATCATATTTTAGACGACATGCTATAGTATGACTTTTTGATCATATTTTAGACGACATGCTATAGTATGACTTTTTGATCATGTTTCAGACGACATGTTATAGTATGACTTTTTTTGTCATATTTTAGACGACATGCTATAGTATGACTTTTTGATCATATTTTGAACGACATGCTATAGTATGACTTTTTGATCATATTTTAGACGACATGCTATAGTATGACTTTTTGATCATATTTCAGACGACATACTATAGTATGACTTTTTGATCATATTTTAGAGAACATACTATACTATGACTTTTTGATCATATTTCAGACGACATGCTATAGTATGACTTTTTGGTCATATTTTAGACGACATGCTATAGTATGACTTTTTGGTCATATTTCAGACGACATGCTATAGTATGACTTTTTGATCATATTTTAGACGACATTCTATAGTATGACTTTTTGATCATATTTTAGACGACATGCTATAGTATGACTTTTTGATCATATTTTAGACGACATGCTATAGTATGACTTTTTGGTCATATTTTAGACGACATGCTATAGTATGACTTTTTGGTCATGTTTTAGACGACATGCTATAGTATGACTTTTTGATCATGTTTTAGACGACATGCTATAGTATGACTTTTTGATCATGTTTTAGACGACATGCTATAGTATGACTTTTTGGTCATATTTTAGACGACATGCAATAGTATGACTTTTTGGTCATGTTTTAGACGACATGCTATAGTATGACTTTTTGATCATGTTTTAGACGACATGCTATAGTATGACTTTTTGGTCATATTTTAGACGACATGCAATAGTATGACTTTTTGGTCATGTTTTAGACGACATGCTATAGTATGACTTTTTGATCTTGTTTTAGACGACATGCTATAGTATGACTTTTTGATCATGTTTTAGACGACATGCTATAGTATGACTTTTTGATCATATTTCAGACGACATGCTATAGTATGACTTTTTGATCATATTTTAGACGACATGCTATAGTATGACTTTTTGGTCATGTTTTAGACGACATGCTATAGTATGACTTTTTGGTCATGTTTTAGACGACATGCTATAGTATGACTTTTTGATCATGTTTTAGACGACATGCTATAGTATGACTTTTTGATCATATTTCAGACGACATGCTATAGTATGACTTTTTGGTCATATTTTAGACGACATGCTATAGTATGACTTTTTGGTCATATTTCAGACGACATGCTATAGTATGACTTTTTGATCATATTTTAGACGACATGCTATAGTATGACTTTTTGGTCATATTTTAGACGACATGCTATAGTATGACTTTTTGGTCATGTTTTAGACGACATGCTATAGTATGACTTTTTGATCATGTTTTAGACGACATGCTATAGTATGACTTTTTGATCATATTTCAGACGACATGCTATAGTATGACTTTTTGGTCATATTTTAGACGACATGCTATAGTATGACTTTTTGGTCATATTTCAGACGACATGCTATAGTATGACTTTTTTGTCATATTTTAGACGACATGCTATAGTATGACTTTTTGGTCATATTTCAGACGACATGCTATAGTATGACTTTTTGATCATATTTTAGACGACATGCGACAGTATGACTTTTTGATCATATTTTAGACGACATGCTATAGTATGACTTTTTGATCATATTTTAGACGACATGCTATAGTAATGACTTTTTGATCATGTTTCAGACGACATGTTATAGTATGACTTTTTTTGTCATATTTTAGACGACATGCTATAGTATGACTTTTTGATCATATTTTGAACGACATGCTATAGTATGACATTTTGATCATATTTTAGACGACATGCTATAGTATGACTTTTTGTTCATATTTTAGACGACATGCTATAGTATGACTTTTTGATCATATTTTAGACGACATGCTATAGTATGACTTTTTGATCATATTTTAGACGACATGCTATAGCATGACTTTTTGATCATGTTTCAGACGACATGTTATAGTATGACTTTTTTTGTCATATTTTAGACGACATGCTATAGTATGACTTTTTGATCATATTTTGAACGACATGCTATAGTATGACATTTTGATCATATTTTAGACGACATGCTATAGTATGACTTTTTGGTCATATTTTAGACGACATGCTATAGTATGACTTTTTGATCATATTTTAGACGACATGCTATAGTATGACTTTTTGATCATGTTTTAGACGACATGCTATAGTATGACTTTTTGATCATATTTCAGACGACATGCTATAGTATGACTTTTTGATCATATTTTAGACGACATTCTATAGTATGACTTTTTGATCATATTTCAGACGACATGCTATAGTATGACTTTTTGATCATATTTCAGACGACATGCTATAGTATGACTTTTTGATCATATTTTAGACGACATGCTATAGTATGACTTTTTGGTCATATTTTAGACGACATGCTACAGTATGACTTTTTGATCATATTTTGAACGACATGCTATAGTATGACTTTTTGGTCATATTTTAGACGACATGCTATAGTATGACTTTTTGATCATATTTTAGACGACATGCTATAGTATGACTTTTTGATCATATTTTAGACGACATGCTATAGTATGACTTTTTGGTCATATTTTAGACGACATTCTATAGTATGACTTTTTGATCATATTTTAGACGACATGCTATAGTATGACTTTTTTGTCATATTTTAGACGACATGCTATAGTATGACTTTTTGGTCATATTTTAGACGACATTCTATAGTATGACTTTTTGATCATGTTTCAGACGACATGTTATAGTATGACTTTTTTTGTCATATTTTAGACGACATGCTATAGTATGACTTTTTGATCATATTTTGAACGACATGCTATAGTATCACATTTTGATCATATTTTAGACGACATGCTATAGTATGACTTTTTGATCATGTTTTGAACGACATGCTATAGTATGACATTTTGATCATATTTTAGACGACATGCTATAGTATGACTTTTTGATCATATTTTAGACGACATGCTATAGTATGACTTTTTGGTCATATTTTAGACGACATGCTATAGTATGACTTTTTGATCATATTTTAGACGACATGCTATAGTATGACTTTTTGATCATATTTTAGACGACATGCTATAGTATGACTTTTTGGTCATATTTTAGACGACATGCTATAGTATGACTTTTTGATCATATTTTAGACGACATGCTATAGTATGACTTTTTGATCATATTTTAGACGACATGCTATAGTATGACTTTTTGATCATATTTTAGACGACATGCTATAGTATGACTTTTTGATCATATTTTAGACGACATGCTATAGTATGACTTTTTTTGTCATATTTTAGACGACATGCTATAGTATGACTTTTTTGTCATATTTTAGACGACATGCTATAGTATGACTTTTTGATCATATTTTAGACGACATGCTATAGTATGACTTTTTTATCATGTTTTAGACGACATGCTATAGTATGACTTTTTGATCATATTTCAGACGACATGCTATAGTATGACTTTTTTGTCATATTTTAGACGACATGCTATAGTATGACTTTTTGGTCATATTACAGACGACATGCTATAGTATGACTTTTTGATCATGTTTTGAACGACATGCTATAGTATGACATTTTTGTCATATTTTAGACGACATGCTATACTATGACTTTTTGATCATATTTTAGACGACATGCTATAGTATGACTTTTTGATCATATTTTAGACGACATTCTATAGTATGACTTTTTGATCATATTTTAGACGACATGCTATAGTATGACTTTTTGATCATATTTCAGACGACATGCTATAGTATGACTTTTTGATCATATTTCAGACGACATGCTATAGTATGACTTTTTTTGTCATATTTTAGACGACATGCTATAGTATGACTTTTTTGTCATATTTTAGACGACATGCTATAGTATGACTTTTTTATCATGTTTTAGACGACATGCTATAGTATGACTTTTTGATCATATTTCAGACGACATGCTATAGTATGACTTTTTTGTCATATTTTAGACGACATGCTATAGTATGACTTTTTGGTCATATTACAGACGACATGCTATAGTATGACTTTTTGATCATGTTTTGAACGACATGCTATAGTATGACATTTTTGTCATATTTTAGACGACATGCTATAGTATGACTTTTTGATCATATTTTAGACGACATTCTATAGTATGACTTTTTGATCATATTTTAGACGACATGCTATAGTATGACTTTTTGATCATATTTTTGACGACATGCTATAGTAAGACTTTTTGATCATATTTCAGACGACATACTATAGTATGACTTTTTGATCATATTTTAGAGAACATACTATACTATGACTTTTTGATCATATTTCAGACGACATACTATAGTATGACTTTTTGATCATATTTTAGACGACATGCTATAGTATGACTTTTTGATCATATTTTAGACGACATGCTATAGTATGACTTTTTGATCATATTTTAGACGACATGCTATAGTATGACTTTTTGATCATATTTTAGACGACATGCTATAGTATGACTTTTTGGTCATATTTTAGACGACATGCTATAGTATGACTTTTTGATCATATTTTAGACGACATGCTATAGTATGACTTTTTGATCATATTTTAGACGACATGCTATAGTATGACTTTTTGATCATATTTTAGACGACATGCTATAGTATGACTTTTTGGTCATATTTTAGACGACATGCTATAGTATGACTTTTTTTGTCATATTTTAGACGACATGCTATAGTATGACTTTTTTGTCATATTTTAGACGACATGCTATAGTATGACTTTTTGATCATATTTTAGACGACATGCTATAGTATGACTTTTTTATCATGTTTTAGACGACATGCTATAGTATGACTTTTTGATCATATTTCAGACGACATGCTATAGTATGACTTTTTTGTCATATTTTAGACGACATGCTATAGTATGACTTTTTGGTCATATTACAGACGACATGCTATAGTATGACTTTTTGATCATGTTTTGAACGACATGCTATAGTATGACATTTTTGTCATATTTTAGACGACATGCTATAGTATGACTTTTTGATCATATTTTAGACGACATGCTATAGTATGACTTTTTGATCATATTTTAGACGACATTCTATAGTATGACTTTTTGATCATATTTTAGACGACATGCTATAGTATGACTTTTTGATCATATTTCAGACGACATGCTATAGTATGACTTTTTGATCATATTTCAGACGACATGCTATAGTATGACTTTTTTTGTCATATTTTAGACGACATGCTATAGTATGACTTTTTTGTCATATTTTAGACGACATGCTATAGTATGACTTTTTTATCATGTTTTAGACGACATGCTATAGTATGACTTTTTGATCATATTTCAGACGACATGCTATAGTATGACTTTTTTGTCATATTTTAGACGACATGCTATAGTATGACTTTTTGGTCATATTACAGACGACATGCTATAGTATGACTTTTTGATCATGTTTTGAACGACATGCTATAGTATGACATTTTTGTCATATTTTAGACGACATGCTATAGTATGACTTTTTGATCATATTTTAGACGACATTCTATAGTATGACTTTTTGATCATATTTTTGACGACATGCTATAGTATGACATTTTTGTCATATTTTAGACGACATGCTATAGTATGACTTTTTGATCATATTTTAGACGACATGCTATAGTATGACTTTTTGATCATATTTTTGACGACATGCTATAGTAAGACTTTTTGATCATATTTCAGACGACATACTATAGTATGACTTTTTGATCATATTTTAGACGACATGCTATAGTATGACTTTTTGGTCATGTTTCAGACGACATGCTATAGTATGACTTTTTGATCATATTTTAGACGACATGCTATAGTATGACTTTTTGGTCATATTTTAGACGACATGCTATAGTATGACTTTTTGGTCATGTTTTAGACGACATGCTATAGTATGACTTTTTGATCATGTTTTAGACGACATGCTATAGTATGACTTTTTGATCATATTTCAGACGACATGCTATAGTATGACTTTTTGGTCATATTTTAGACGACATGCTATAGTATGACTTTTTGGTCATATTTCAGACGACATGCTATAGTATGACTTTTTTGTCATATTTTAGACGACATGCTATAGTATGACTTTTTGGTCATATTTCAGACGACATGCTATAGTATGACTTTTTGATCATATTTTAGACGACATGCGACAGTATGACTTTTTGATCATATTTTAGACGACATGCTATAGTATGACTTTTTGATCATATTTTAGACGACATGCTATAGTATGACTTTTTGATCATGTTTCAGACGACATGTTATAGTATGACTTTTTTTGTCATATTTTAGACGACATGCTATAGTATGACTTTTTGATCATATTTTGAACGACATGCTATAGTATGACATTTTGATCATATTTTAGACGACATGCTATAGTATGACTTTTTGGTCATATTTTAGACGACATGCTATAGTATGACTTTTTGATCATATTTTAGACGACATGCTATAGTATGACTTTTTGATCATATTTTAGACGACATGCTATAGCATGACTTTTTGATCATGTTTCAGACGACATGTTATAGTATGACTTTTTTTGTCATATTTTAGACGACATGCTATAGTATGACTTTTTGATCATATTTTGAACGACATGCTATAGTATGACATTTTGATCATATTTTAGACGACATGCTATAGTATGACTTTTTGGTCATATTTTAGACGACATGCTATAGTATGACTTTTTGATCATATTTTAGACGACATGCTATAGTATGACTTTTTGATCATGTTTTAGACGACATGCTATAGTATGACTTTTTGATCATATTTCAGACGACATGCTATAGTATGACTTTTTGATCATATTTTAGACGACATTCTATAGTATGACTTTTTGATCATATTTCAGACGACATGCTATAGTATGACTTTTTGATCATATTTCAGACGACATGCTATAGTATGACTTTTTGATCATATTTTAGACGACATGCTATAGTATGACTTTTTGGTCATATTTCAGACGACATGCTATAGTATGACTTTTTGATCATATTTTAGACGACATGCTATAGTATGACTTTTTGATCATGTTTCAGACGACATGTTATAGTATGACTTTTTTTGTCATATTTTAGACGACATGCTACAGTATGACTTTTTGATCATATTTTGAACGACATGCTATAGTATGACTTTTTGGTCATATTTTAGACGACATGCTATAGTATGACTTTTTGATCATATTTTAGACGACATGCTATAGTATGACTTTTTGATCATATTTTAGACGACATGCTATAGTATGACTTTTTGGTCATATTTTAGACGACATTCTATAGTATGACTTTTTGATCATATTTTAGACGACATGCTATAGTATGACTTTTTTGTCATATTTTAGACGACATGCTATAGTATGACTTTTTGGTCATATTTTAGACGACATTCTATAGTATGACTTTTTGATCATGTTTCAGACGACATGTTATAGTATGACTTTTTTTGTCATATTTTAGACGACATGCTATAGTATGACTTTTTGATCATATTTTGAACGACATGCTATAGTATCACATTTTGATCATATTTTAGACGACATGCTATAGTATGACTTTTTGATCATGTTTTGAACGACATGCTATAGTATGACATTTTGATCATATTTTAGACGACATGCTATAGTATGACTTTTTGATCATATTTTAGACGACATGCTATAGTATGACTTTTTGATCATATTTTAGACGACATGCTATAGTATGACTTTTTGATCATATTTTAGACGACATGCTATAGTATGACTTTTTGATCATATTTTAGACGACATGCTATAGTATGACTTTTTTTGTCATATTTTAGACGACATGCTATAGTATGACTTTTTTGTCATATTTTAGACGACATGCTATAGTATGACTTTTTGATCATATTTTAGACGACATGCTATAGTATGACTTTTTTATCATGTTTTAGACGACATGCTATAGTATGACTTTTTGATCATATTTCAGACGACATGCTATAGTATGACTTTTTTGTCATATTTTAGACGACATGCTATAGTATGACTTTTTGGTCATATTACAGACGACATGCTATAGTATGACTTTTTGATCATGTTTTGAACGACATGCTATAGTATGACATTTTTGTCATATTTTAGACGACATGCTATAGTATGACTTTTTGATCATATTTTAGACGACATGCTATAGTATGACTTTTTGATCATATTTTAGACGACATTCTATAGTATGACTTTTTGATCATATTTTAGACGACATGCTATAGTATGACTTTTTGATCATATTTCAGACGACATGCTATAGTATGACTTTTTGATCATATTTCAGACGACATGCTATAGTATGACTTTTTTTTGTCATATTTTAGACGACATGCTATAGTATGACTTTTTTGTCATATTTTAGACGACATGCTATAGTATGACTTTTTTATCATGTTTTAGACGACATGCTATAGTATGACTTTTTGATCATATTTCAGACGACATGCTATAGTATGACTTTTTTGTCATATTTTAGACGACATGCTATAGTATGACTTTTTGGTCATATTACAGACGACATGCTATAGTATGACTTTTTGATCATGTTTTGAACGACATGCTATAGTATGACATTTTTGTCATATTTTAGACGACATGCTATAGTATGACTTTTTGATCATATTTTAGACGACATTCTATAGTATGACTTTTTGATCATATTTTAGACGACATGCTATAGTATGACTTTTTGATCATATTTTTGACGACATGCTATAGTAAGACTTTTTGATCATATTTCAGACGACATACTATAGTATGACTTTTTGATCATATTTTAGAGAACATACTATACTATGACTTTTTGATCATATTTCAGACGACATACTATAGTATGACTTTTTGATCATATTTTAGACGACATGCTATAGTATGACTTTTTGATCATATTTTAGACGACATGCTATAGTATGACTTTTTGATCATATTTTAGACGACATGCTATAGTATGACTTTTTGGTCATATTTTAGACGACATGCTATAGTATGACTTTTTGATCATATTTTAGACGACATGCTATAGTATGACTTTTTGATCATATTTTAGACGACATGCTATAGTATGACTTTTTGATCATATTTTAGACGACATGCTATAGTATGACTTTTTGATCATATTTTAGACGACATGCTATAGTATGACTTTTTTTGTCATATTTTAGACGACATGCTATAGTATGACTTTTTTGTCATATTTTAGACGACATGCTATAGTATGACTTTTTGATCATATTTTAGACGACATGCTATAGTATGACTTTTTTATCATGTTTTAGACGACATGCTATAGTATGACTTTTTGATCATATTTCAGACGACATGCTATAGTATGACTTTTTTGTCATATTTTAGACGACATGCTATAGTATGACTTTTTGGTCATATTACAGACGACATGCTATAGTATGACTTTTTGATCATGTTTTGAACGACATGCTATAGTATGACATTTTTGTCATATTTTAGACGACATGCTATAGTATGACTTTTTGATCATATTTTAGACGACATGCTATAGTATGACTTTTTGATCATATTTTAGACGACATTCTATAGTATGACTTTTTGATCATATTTTAGACGACAGGCTATAGTATGACTTTTTGATCATATTTCAGACGACATGCTATAGTATGACTTTTTGATCATATTTCAGACGACATGCTATAGTATGACTTTTTTTGTCATATTTTAGACGACATGCTATAGTATGACTTTTTTGTCATATTTTAGACGACATGCTATAGTATGACTTTTTTATCATGTTTTAGACGACATGCTATAGTATGACTTTTTGATCATATTTCAGACGACATGCTATAGTATGACTTTTTTGTCATATTTTAGACGACATGCTATAGTATGACTTTTTGGTCATATTACAGACGACATGCTATAGTATGACTTTTTGATCATGTTTTGAACGACATGCTATAGTATGACATTTTTGTCATATTTTAGACGACATGCTATAGTATGACTTTTTGATCATATTTTAGACGACATGCTATAGTATGACTTTTTGATCATATTTTTGACGACATGCTATAGTAAGACTTTTTGATCATATTTCAGACGACATACTATAGTATGACTTTTTGATCATATTTTAGAGAACATACTATACTATGACTTTTTGATCATATTTCAGACGACATACTATAGTATGACTTTGATCATATTTCAGACGACATACTATAGTATGACTTTTTGATCATATTTTAGACGACATGCTATAGTATGACTTTTTGATCATATTTTAGACGACATGCTATAGTATGACTTTTTGATCATATTTTAGACGGACATGCTATAGTATGACTTTTTTGATCATATTTCAGACGACATACTATAGTATGACTTTTTGATCATATTTTAGACGACATGCTATAGTATGACTTTTTTGTCATATTTTAGACGACATGCTATTAGTATGACTTTTTTGTCATATTTTAGACGACATGCTATAGTATGACTTTTTGATCATATTTTGAACGACATGCTATAGTATGACTTTTTGATCATATTTTGAACGACATGCTATAGTATGACTTTTTGATCATATTTTAGACGACATGCTATAGTATGACTTTTTGATCATATTTTAGACGACATGCTATAGTATGACTTTTTGATCATATTTCAGACGACATACTATAGTATGACTTTTTGATCATATTTTAGACGACATGCTATAGTATGACTTTTTGGTCATATTTTAGACGACATGCTATAGTATGACTTTTTGGTCATATTTTAGACGACATGCTATAGTATGACTTTTTGGTCATATTTTAGACGACATGCTATAGTATGACTTTTTGGTCATATTTTAGACGACATGCTATAGTATGACTTTTTGATCATATTTCAGACGACATGCTATAGTATGACTTTTTTTTGTCATATTTTAGACGACATGCTATAGTATGACTTTTTGATCATATTTTAGACGACATGCTATAGTATGACTTTTTTTATCATGTTTTAGACGACATGCTATAGTATGACTTTTTGATCATATTTCAGACGACATGCTATAGTATGACTTTTTTGTCATATTTTAGACGACATGCTATAGTATGACTTTTTGGTCATATTACAGACGACATGCTATAGTATGACTTTTTGATCATGTTTTGAACGACATGCTATAGTATGACATTTTTGTCATATTTTAGACGACATGCTATAGTATGACTTTTTGATCATATTTTAGACGACATTCTATAGTATGACTTTTTGATCATATTTTAGACGACATGCTATAGTATGACTTTTTGATCATATTTTTGACGACATGCTATAGTAAGACTTTTTGATCATATTTCAGACGACATACTATAGTATGACTTTTTGATCATATTTTAGAGAACATACTATACTATGACTTTTTGATCATATTTCAGACGACATACTATAGTATGACTTTTTGATCATATTTTAGACGACATGCTATAGTATGACTTTTTGATCATATTTTAGACGACATGCTATAGTATGACTTTTTGATCATATTTTAGACGACATGCTATAGTATGACTTTTTGATCATATTTCAGGACGACATACTATAGTATGACCTTTTGATCATATTTTAGACGACATGCTATAGTAATGACTTTTTTGTCATATTTTAGACGACATGCTATAGTATGACTTTTTGGTCATATTTTAGACGACATGCTATAGTATGACTTTTTTGTCATATTTTAGACGACATGCTATAGTATGACTTTTTGATCATATTTTGAACGACATGCTATAGTATGACTTTTTGATCATATTTTGAACGACATGCTATAGTATGACTTTTTGATCATATTTTAGACGACATGCTATAGTATGACTTTTTGATCATATTTTAGACGACATGCTATAGTATGACTTTTTGATCATATTTTAGACGACATGCTATAGTATGACTTTTTGATCATATTTTAGACGACATGCTATAGTATGACTTTTTGATCATATTTTAGACGACATGCTATAGTATGACTTTTTGATCATATTTTAGACGACATGCTATAGTATGACTTTTTTGTCATATTTTAGACGACATGCTATAGTATGACTTTTTGATCATATTTTGAACGACATGCTATAGTATGACTTTTTGATCATATTTTGAACGACATGCTATAGTATGACTTTTTGATCATATTTCAGACGACATACTATAGTATGACTTTTTGATCATATTTTAGACGACATGCTATAGTATGACTTTTTGATCATATTTTAGACGACATGCTATAGTATGACTTTTTGATCATATTTTAGACGACATGCTATAGTATGACTTTTTGATCATATTTCAGACGACATACTATAGTATGACTTTTTGATCATATTTTAGACGACATGCTATAGTATGACTTTTTGGTCATATTTTAGACGACATGCTATAGTATGCACTTTTTTGGTCATATTTTAGACGACATGCTATAGTATGACTTTTTGGTCATATTTTAGACGACATGCTATAGTATGACTTTTTGATCATATTTGAACGACATGCTATAGTATGACATTTTGATCATATTTTAGACGACATGCTATAGTATGACTTTTTGGTCATATTTTAGACGACATGCTATAGTATGACTTTTTGATCATATTTTAGACGACATGCTATAGTATGACTTTTTGATCATGTTTTAGACGACATGCTATAGTATGACTTTTTGATCATATTTCAGACGACATGCTATAGTATGACTTTTTGATCATATTTTAGACGACATTCTATAGTATGACTTTTTGATCATATTTCAGACGACATGCTATAGTATGACTTTTTGATCATATTTCAGACGACATGCTATAGTATGACTTTTTGATCATATTTTAGACGACATGCTATAGTATGACTTTTTGGTCATATTTCAGACGACATGCTATAGTATGACTTTTTGATCATATTTTAGACGACATGCTATAGTATGACTTTTTGGTCATATTTCAGACGACATGCTATAGTATGACTTTTTGATCATATTTCAGACGACATGCTATAGTATGACTTTTTGATCATATTTCAGACGACATGCTATAGTATGACTTTTTGATCATATTTTAGACGACATGCTATAGTATGACTTTTTGGTCATATTTCAGACGACATGCTATAGTATGACTTTTTGATCATATTTTAGACGACATGCTATAGTATGACTTTTGATCATGTTTCAGACGACATGTTATAGTATGACTTTTTGATCATATTTTGAACGACATGCTATAGTATCACATTTTGATCATATTTTAGACGACATGCTATAGTATGACTTTTTGATCATGTTTTGAACGACATGCTATAGTATGACATTTTGATCATATTTTAGACGACATGCTATAGTATGACTTTTTGATCATATTTAGACGACATGCTATAGTATGACTTTTTGGTCATATTTTAGACGACATGCTATAGTATGACTTTTTGATCATATTTTAGACGACATGCTATAGTATGACTTTTTGATCATATTTTAGACGACATGCTATAGTATGACTTTTTGGTCATATTTTAGACGACATTCTATAGTATGACTTTTTGATCATATTTTAGACGACATGCTATAGTATGACTTTTTTGTCATATTTTAGACGACATGCTATAGTATGACTTTTTGGTCATATTTCAGACGACATGCTATAGTATGACTTTTTGATCATATTTTAGACGACATTCTATAGTATGACTTTTTGATCATATTTTAGACGACATGCTATAGTATGACTTTTTGATCATATTTTGAACGACATGCTATAGTATCACATTTTGATCATATTTTAGACGACATGCTATAGTATCACATTTTGATCATATTTTTAGACGACATGCTATAGTATGACTTTTTGATCATGTTTTGAACGACATGCTATAGTATGACATTTTGATCATATTTTAGACGACATGCTATAGTATGACTTTTTGATCATATTTTAGACGACATGCTATAGTATGACTTTTTGGTCATATTTTAGACGACATGCTATAGTATGACTTTTTGATCATATTTTAGACGACATGCTATAGTATGACTTTTTGATCATATTTTAGACGACATGCTATAGTATGACTTTTTGGTCATATTTTAGACGACATGCTATAGTATGACTTTTTGATCATATTTTAGACGACATGCTATAGTATGACTTTTTGATCATATTTTAGACGACATGCTATAGTATGACTTTTTGGTCATATTTTAGACGACATGCTATAGTATGACTTTTTGATCATATTTTAGACGACATGCTATAGTATGACTTTTTGATCATATTTTAGACGACATGCTATAGTATGACTTTTTTTGTCATATTTTAGACGACATGCTATAGTATGACTTTTTTGTCATATTTTAGACGACATGTTATAGTATGACTTTTTGATCATATTTCAGACGACATGCTATAGTATGACTTTTTGATCATATTTTAGACGACATGCTATAGTATGACTTTTTGATCATATTTTAGACGACATGCTATAGTATGACTTTTTTGTCATATTTTAGACGACATGCTATAGTATGACTTTTTGATCATATTTTAGACGACATGCTATAGTATGACTTTTTGATCATATTTCAGACGACATGCTATAGTATGACTTTTTTGTCATATTTTAGACGACTTGCTATAGTATGACTTTTTGGTCATATTTCAGACGATATGCTATAGTATGACTTTTTGATCATATTTCAGACGACATGCTATTGTATGACTTTTTTTGTCATATTTTAGACGACATGCGATAGCATGACTTTTTTTGTCATATTTTAGACGACATGCTATAGTATGACTTTTTTTGTCATATTTTAGACGACATGCTATAGTATGACTTTTTGATCATATTTTAGAACGACATGCTATAGTATGACTTTTTGATCATATTTTAGACGACATGCTATAGTATGACTTTTTGATCATATTTCAGACGACATGCTATAGTATGACTTTTTTTGTCATATTTTAGACGACATGCTATAGTATGACTTTTTGATCATATTTTAGAACGACATGCTATAGTATGACTTTTTTCATCATATTTTAGACGACATGCTATAGTATGACTTTTTGATCATATTTCTGACGACATGCTATAGTATGACTTTTTTTGTCATATTTTAGACGACATGCTATAGTATGACTTTTTTTGTCATATTTTAGACGACATGCTATAGTATGACTTTTTGGTCATATTTTAGACGACATGCTATAGTATGACTTTTTTCATCATATTTTAGACGACATGCTACTAGTATGACTTTTTGATCATATTTTAGACGACATGCTATAGTAATGACTTTTTTTTGTCATATTTTAGACGATATGCTATAGTATGACTTTTTTGATCATATTTTAGACGACATGCTATAGTATGACTTTTTGATCATATTTTAGACGACATGCTATAGTATGACTTTTTTTGTCATATTTTAGACGACATGCTATAGTATGACTTTTTGATCATATTTCAGACGACATGCTATGACTTTTTGATCATATTTTAGACGACATGCTATAGTATGACTTTTTTTGTCATATTTTAGACGACATGCTATAGTATGACTTTTTGATCATATTTTAGACGACATGCTATAGTAAGACTTTTTGATCATATTTCAGACGACATACTATAGTATGACTTTTTGATCATATTTTAGAGAACATACTATACTATGACTTTTTGATCATATTTCAGACGACATACTATAGTATGACTTTTTGATCATATTTTAGACGACATGCTATAGTATGACTTTTTGATCATATTTTAGACGACATGCTATAGTATGACTTTTTGATCATATTTTAGACGACATGCTATAGTATGACTTTTTGATCATATTTCAGACGACATACTATAGTATGACTTTTTGATCATATTTTTAGACGACATGCTATAGTATGACTTTTTTGTCATATTTTAGACGACATGCTATAGTATGACTTTTTGATCATATTTTAGACGACATGCTATAGTATGACTTTTTGATCATATTTTAGACGACATGCTATAGTATGACTTTTTGATCATATTTTAGACGACATGCTATAGTATGACTTTTTGATCATATTTCAGACGGACATACTATAGTATGACTTTTTGATCATATTTTAGATGACATGCTATAGTATGACTTTTTTGTCATATTTTAGACGACATGCTATAGTATGACTTTTTGGTCATATTTTAGACGACATGCTATAGTATGACTTTTTGGTCATGTTTTAGACGACATGCTATAGTATGACTTTTTGGTCATGTTTTAGACGACATGCTATAGTATGACTTTTTTGGTCATGTTTTAGACGACATGCTATAGTATGACTTTTTGGTCACATTTTAGACGACATGCTATAGTATGACTTTTTTTGTCATATTTTAGACGACATGCTATAGTATGACTTTTTGATCATATTTCAGACGATATGTTATAGTATGACTTTTTTGTCATATTTTAGACGACATGCTATAGTATGACTTTTTTGTCATATTTTAGACGACCATGCTATAGTATGACTTTTTGGTCATGTTTTAGACGACATGCTATAGTATGACTTTTTGGTCATGTTTTAGACGACATGCTATAGTATGACTTTTTGGTCATGTTTTAGACGACATGCTATAGTATGACTTTTTTTTGTCATATTTTAGACGACATGCTATAGTATGACTTTTTGGTCATATTTCAGACGACATGCTATAGTATGACTTTTTATCATGTTTTAGACGACATGCTATAGTATGACTTTTTGATCATATTTCAGACGACATGCTATAGTAAGAACTTTTTTGTCATATTTTAGACGACATGCTATAGTATGACTTTTTGATCATATTTTAGACGACATGCTATAGTATGACTTTTTGATCATATTTTAGACGACATGCTATAGTATGACTTTTTGGTCATATTTTAGACGACATGCTATAGTATGACTTTTTTGATCATATTTTAGACGACATGCTATAGTATGACTTTTTGATCATATTTTAGACGACATGCTATAGTATGACTTTTTTTGTCATATTTTAGACGACATGCTATAGTATGACTTTTTTGTCATATTTTAGACGACATGCTATAGTATGACTTTTTGATCATATTTTAGACGACATGCTATAGTATGACTTTTTGATCATATTTTAGACGACATGCTATAGTATGACTTTTTTGTCATATTTTAGACGACATGCTATAGTATGACTTTTTGATCATATTTTAGACGACATGCTATAGTATGACTTTTTGATCATATTTCAGACGACATGCTATAGTATGACTTTTTGATCATATTTCAGACGACATGCTATTGTATGACTTTTTTTGTCATATTTTAGACGACATGCGATAGCATGACTTTTTTTGTCATATTTTAGACGACATGCTATAGTATGACTTTTTTTTGTCATATTTTAGACGACATGCTATAGTATGACTTTTTGGTCATATTTCAGAGACGATATGCTATAGTATGACTTTTTTGATCATATTTCAGACGACATGCTATTGTATGACTTTTTTTGTCATATTTTAGACGACATGCTATAGTATGACTTTTTTGTCATATTTTAGACGACTTGCTATAGTATGACTTTTTGGTCATATTTCAGACGATATGCTATAGTATGACTTTTTGATCATATTTCAGACGACATGCTATTGTATGACTTTTTTTGTCATATTTTAGACGACATGCGATAGCATGACTTTTTTTGTCATATTTTAGACGACATGCTATAGTATGACTTTTTTTTGTCATATGTTTAGACGACATGCTATAGTATGACTTTTTGATCATATTTTAGAACGACATGCTATAGTATGACTTTTTGATCATATTTTAGACGACATGCTTATAGTATGACTTTTTGATCATATTTCAGACGACATGCTATAGTATGACTTTTTTTTGTCATATTTTAGACGACATGCTATAGTATGACTTTTTGATCATATTTTAGAACGACATGCTATAGTATGACTTTTTTCATCATATTTTAGACGACATGCTATAGTATGACTTTTTGATCATATTTCTGACGACATGCTATAGTATGACTTTTTTTGTCATATTTTAGACGACATGCTATAGTATGACTTTTTTTTGTCATATTTTAGACGACATGCTATAGTATGACTTTTTGGTCATATTTTAGACGACATGCTATAGTATGACTTTTTCATCATATTTTAGACGACATGCTATAGTATGACTTTTTGATCATATTTTAGACGACATGCTATAGTATGACTTTTTTTTGTCATATTTTAGACGATATGCTATAGTATGACTTTTTGATCATATTTTAGACGACATGCTATAGTATGACTTTTTGATCATATTTTAGACGACATGCTATAGTATGACTTTTTTGTCATATTTTAGACGACATGCTATAGTATGACTTTTTGATCATATTTCAGACGACATGCTATGACTTTTTGATCATATTTTAGACGACATGCTATAGTATGACTTTTTGATCATATTTTAGACGACATGCTATAGTATGACTTTTTGATCATATTTTAGACGACATGCTATAGTATGACTTTTTTTGTCATATTTTAGACGACATGCTATAGTATGACTTTTTTGATCATATTTTAGACGACATGCTATAGTAAGACTTTTTGATCATATTTCAGACGACATACTATAGTATGACTTTTTGATCATATTTTAGAGAACATACTATACTATGACTTTTTGATCATATTTCAGACGACATACTATAGTATGACTTTTTGATCATATTTTAGACGACATGCTATAGTATGACTTTTTGATCATATTTTAGACGACATGCTATAGTATGACTTTTTGATCATATTTTAGACGACATGCTATAGTATGACTTTTTTGATCATATTTCAGACGACATACTATAGTATGACTTTTTGATCATATTTTAGACGACATGCTATAGTATGACTTTTTTGTCATATTTTAGACGACATGCTATAGTATGACTTTTTGGTCATATTTTAGACGACATGCTATAGTATGACTTTTTGGTCATGTTTTAGACGACATGCTATAGTATGACTTTTTTGGTCATGTTTTAGACGACATGCTATAGTATGACTTTTTTGGTCATGTTTTAGACGACATGCTATAGTATGACTTTTTTGGTCACTTTTTTGTCATATTTTAGACGACATGCTATAGTATGACTTTTTGATCATATTTCAGACGATATGTTATAGTATGACTTTTTTGTCATATTTTAGACGACATGCTATAGTATGACTTTTTTGTCATATTTTAGACGACATGCTATAGTATGACTTTTTGGTCATATTTTAGACGACATGCTATAGTATGACTTTTTGGTCATGTTTTAGACGACATGCTATAGTATGACTTTTTTTTGTCATATTTTAGACGACATGCTATAGTATGACTTTTTGGTCATATTTCAGACGACATGCTATAGTATGACTTTTTATCATGTTTTAGACGACATGCTATAGTATGACTTTTTGATCATATTTCAGACGACATGCTATAGTAAGACTTTTTTGTCATATTTTAGACGACATGCTATAGTATGACTTTTTGGTCATATTTCAGACGACATGCTATAGTATGACTTTTTGATCATGTTTTGAACGACATGCTATAGTATGACTTTTTGGTCATATTTTAGATGACATGCTATAGTATGACATTTTGGTCATATTTTAGACGACATGCTATAGTATGACTTTTTTTGTCATATTTTAGACGACATGCTATAGTATGACTTTTTGATCATATTTTAGACGACATTCTATAGTATGACTTTTTGATCATATTTTAGACGACATGCTATAGTATGACTTTTTGGTCATGTTTTACATGACATGCTATAGTATGACTTTTTTGTCATATTTTAGACGACATGCTATAGTATGACTTTTTGATCATATTTTAGACGACATTCTATAGTATGACTTTTTGGTCATATTTTAGACGACATGCTATAGTATGACTTTTTGATCATATTTTAGACGACATGCTATAGTATGACTTTTTGGTCATGTTTTAGATGACATGCTATAGTATGACATTTTTGTCATATTTTAGACGAAATGCTATAGTATGACTTTTTGATCATATTTTGAACGACAGGCTATAGTATGACTTTTTGGTCATGTTTTAGATGACATGCTAGAGTATGACTTTTTGATCATATTTTAGACGACATTCTATAGTATGACTTTTTGATCATATTTTAGACGACATGCTATAGTATGACTTTTTGGTCATGTTTTACATGACATGCTATAGTATGACTTTTTTGTCATATTTTAGACGACATGCTATAGTATGACTTTTTGATCATATTTTAGACGACATTCTATAGTATGACTTTTTGGTCATATTTTAGACGACATGCTATAGTATGACTTTTTGATCATATTTTAGACGACATGCTATAGTATGACTTTTTGGTCATGTTTTAGATGACATGCTAGAGTATGACTTTTTTGTCATATTTTAGACGACATGCTATAGTATGACTTTTTGATCATATTTTAGACGACATGCTATAGTATGACTTTTGGTCATATTTTAAATGGCATGCTCTAGTATGACATTTTGGTCATATTTTAGACGACATGCTATAAGTATGACTTCCGTTCATGTCATGGCAGCTAACACAGTGGTGCAGCTGTCAGAGTTGTTGTCTCTCAGTTGGAAGGTAACAGGTTCGATTCCCGTCTATACCTTTCAACATGAATTCCTTATTCCTGCAAAATCAATGACCAGAATGTAAAGTTTGTCGTCCATAATGAGGATGACTAACTTATGCATGTTGTCCATCATGTAAAACATTACATTCAAGCAAGAACATGCAATCCTCCACACTAAGTTCCAGACCCCCTATCGAACCTAGAAGCTCCTGTTTGTGAGATGACAACGCTGGCTTGGAACTTCAACATTTTTGATAAATCAATTGCATGCGTGTCTGACTTATATGACTTATATAACTTTTAAACATGTTAAGGAAGAGTGATCTACGGTGCAGTGGTTGGTGCTGTTGCCTCCCATTCAGAAGGCTCCAGGTTCAAGACTCTCCACTGACAGGATGACATTAACATCCTGGATGAAAAGCCATGTGGAGGGCAAGAATTGAACCTGCAACCTTCTGACTGGGAGGTAACAACACTAACCGCTGCACCACTGTGCTTACTTCAAGAAAATGTTTAAAAGTCATATAAGTAATATAAATCAGACGAAAATGCAATAGAGGCAGCACAACTTTGCAGTTGCTAGCGTTGTCATCTCACAGTCAGGAAGTACTCGGTTCGATCAGGGGCTTGGAACTCTGTCTGTGGAGGATTGCATGTTCTTGCTTGGAGTGTGACTTTGTCACAATTACGACTACATGATGTTTGTTTTACATCATGGACTATATGCATGATAACATGCATAAGATAGTCATCCATATTATGGATGACATATTTTAATTTACTTATTACCTATGCAGGAACATGCAAATTCCACATAGAAAGTCCCAGGCGGGGATCGAACCACGGACCTTTAGACTGTAAGACGACAACGCTGACAACTGCACTGTTGTGTTGCCTGAAATAATTTAAACGGAAGTCATATTTATAGCATGTCGTACTAAAAATATGACTAAAAAGTCAAGATTTCACATTTCAGACGACATGCTTTAGTATGACTTTTTGGTCATATTTTAGACGACATGCTATAGCATGACTTTTTGGTCATATTTTAGACGACATGCTATAGTATGACTTTTTGATCATATTTCAGACGACATGCTATAGTATGACTTTTTGATCATATTTTAGACGACATGCTATAGTATGACTTTTTGATCATATTTCAGACGACATGCTATAGTATGACTTTTTGGTCATATTTTAGACGACATGCTATAGCATGACTTTTTGGTCATATTTTAGACGACATGCTATAGTATGACTTTTTGGTCATATTTTAGACGACATGCTATAGTATGACTTTTTGATCATATTTCAGACGACATACTATAGTATGACTTTTTGATCATATTTTAGACGACATGCTATAGTATGACTTTTTTGTCATATTTTAGACGACATGCTATAGTATGACTTTTTGGTCATATTTTAGACGACATGCTATAGTATGACTTTTTGGTCATGTTTTAGACGACATGCTATAGTATGACTTTTTGGTCATGTTTTAGACGACATGCTATAGTATGACTTTTTTGGTCATGTTTTAGACGACATGCTATAGTATGACTTTTTGGTCACATTTTAGACGACATGCTATAGTATGACTTTTTTTGTCATATTTTAGACGACATGCTATAGTATGACTTTTTGATCATATTTCAGACGATATGTTATAGTATGACTTTTTTGTCATATTTTAGACGACATGCTATAGTATGACTTTTTTGTCATATTTTAGACGACATGCTATAGTATGACTTTTTGGTCATGTTTTAGACGACATGCTATAGTATGACTTTTTGGTCATGTTTTAGACGACATGCTATAGTATGACTTTTTGGTCATGTTTTAGACGACATGCTATAGTATGACTTTTTTTTGTCATATTTTAGACGACATGCTATAGTATGACTTTTTGGTCATATTTCAGACGACATGCTATAGTATGACTTTTTATCATGTTTTAGACGACATGCTATAGTATGACTTTTTGATCATATTTCAGACGACATGCTATAGTAAGACTTTTTTGTCATATTTTAGACGACATGCTATAGTATGACTTTTTGATCATATTTTAGACGACATGCTATAGTATGACTTTTTGATCATATTTTAGACGACATGCTATAGTATGACTTTTTGGTCATATTTTAGACGACATGCTATAGTATGACTTTTTGATCATATTTTAGACGACATGCTATAGTATGACTTTTTGATCATATTTTAGACGACATGCTATAGTATGACTTTTTGGTCATATTTTAGACGACATGCTATAGTATGACTTTTTGATCATATTTTAGACGACATGCTATAGTATGACTTTTTGATCATATTTTAGACGACATGCTATAGTATGACTTTTTTGTCATATTTTAGACGACATGCTATAGTATGACTTTTTGATCATATTTTAGACGACATACTATAGTATGACTTTTTGATCATATTTCAGACGACATGCTATAGTATGACTTTTTGATCATATTTCAGACGACATGCTATTGTATGACTTTTTTTGTCATATTTTAGACGACATGCGATAGCATGACTTTTTTTGTCATATTTTAGACGACATGCTATAGTATGACTTTTTTTTGTCATATTTTAGACGACATGCTATAGTATGACTTTTTGGTCATATTTCAGACGATATGCTATAGTATGACTTTTTGATCATATTTCAGACGACATGCTATTGTATGACTTTTTTTGTCATATTTTAGACGACATGCTATAGTATGACTTTTTTGTCATATTTTAGACGACTTGCTATAGTATGACTTTTTGGTCATATTTCAGACGATATGCTATAGTATGACTTTTTGATCATATTTCAGACGACATGCTATTGTATGACTTTTTTTGTCATATTTTAGACGACATGCGATAGCATGACTTTTTTTGTCATATTTTAGACGACATGCTATAGTATGACTTTTTTTGTCATATTTTAGACGACATGCTATAGTATGACTTTTTGATCATATTTTAGAACGACATGCTATAGTATGACTTTTTGATCATATTTTAGACGACATGCTATAGTATGACTTTTTGATCATATTTCAGACGACATGCTATAGTATGACTTTTTTTGTCATATTTTAGACGACATGCTATAGTATGACTTTTTGATCATATTTTAGAACGACATGCTATAGTATGACTTTTTCATCATATTTTAGACGACATGCTATAGTATGACTTTTTGATCATATTTCTGACGACATGCTATAGTATGACTTTTTTTGTCATATTTTAGACGACATGCTATAGTATGACTTTTTTTGTCATATTTTAGACGACATGCTATAGTATGACTTTTTGGTCATATTTTAGACGACATGCTATAGTATGACTTTTTCATCATATTTTAGACGACATGCTATAGTATGACTTTTTGATCATATTTTAGACGACATGCTATAGTATGACTTTTTTTGTCATATTTTAGACGATATGCTATAGTATGACTTTTTGATCATATTTTAGACGACATGCTATAGTATGACTTTTTGATCATATTTTAGACGACATGCTATAGTATGACTTTTTTGTCATATTTTAGACGACATGCTATAGTATGACTTTTTGATCATATTTCAGACGACATGCTATGACTTTTTGATCATATTTTAGACGACATGCTATAGTATGACTTTTTGATCATATTTTAGACGACATGCTATAGTATGACTTTTTGATCATATTTTAGACGACATGCTATAGTATGACTTTTTTTGTCATATTTTAGACGACATGCTATAGTATGACTTTTTGATCATATTTTAGACGACATGCTATAGTAAGACTTTTTGATCATATTTCAGACGACATACTATAGTATGACTTTTTGATCATATTTTAGAGAACATACTATACTATGACTTTTTGATCATATTTCAGACGACATACTATAGTATGACTTTTTGATCATATTTTAGACGACATGCTATAGTATGACTTTTTGATCATATTTCAGACGACATACTATAGTATGACTTTTTGATCATATTTTAGACGACATGCTATAGTATGACTTTTTTGTCATATTTTAGACGACATGCTATAGTATGACTTTTTGGTCATATTTTAGACGACATGCTATAGTATGACTTTTTGGTCATGTTTTAGACGACATGCTATAGTATGACTTTTTGGTCATGTTTTAGACGACATGCTATAGTATGACTTTTTTGGTCATGTTTTAGACGACATGCTATAGTATGACTTTTTGGTCACATTTTAGACGACATGCTATAGTATGACTTTTTTTGTCATATTTTAGACGACATGCTATAGTATGACTTTTTGATCATATTTCAGACGATATGTTATAGTATGACTTTTTTGTCATATTTTAGACGACATGCTATAGTATGACTTTTTTGTCATATTTTAGACGACATGCTATAGTATGACTTTTTGGTCATATTTTAGACGACATGCTATAGTATGACTTTTTGGTCATGTTTTAGACGACATGCTATAGTATGACTTTTTTTTGTCATATTTTAGACGACATGCTATAGTATGACTTTTTGGTCATATTTCAGACGACATGCTATAGTATGACTTTTTATCATGTTTTAGACGACATGCTATAGTATGACTTTTTGATCATATTTCAGACGACATGCTATAGTAAGACTTTTTTGTCATATTTTAGACGACATGCTATAGTATGACTTTTTGGTCATATTTCAGACGACATGCTATAGTATGACTTTTTGATCATGTTTTGAACGACATGCTATAGTATGACTTTTTGGTCATATTTTAGATGACATGCTATAGTATGACATTTTGGTCATATTTTAGACGACATGCTATAGTATGACTTTTTTTGTCATATTTTAGACGACATGCTATAGTATGACTTTTTGATCATATTTTAGACGACATTCTATAGTATGACTTTTTGATCATATTTTAGACGACATGCTATAGTATGACTTTTTGGTCATGTTTTACATGACATGCTATAGTATGACTTTTTTGTCATATTTTAGACGACATGCTATAGTATGACTTTTTGATCATATTTTAGACGACATTCTATAGTATGACTTTTTGGTCATATTTTAGACGACATGCTATAGTATGACTTTTTGATCATATTTTAGACGACATGCTATAGTATGACTTTTTGGTCATGTTTTAGATGACATGCTATAGTATGACATTTTTGTCATATTTTAGACGAAATGCTATAGTATGACTTTTTGATCATATTTTGAACGACAGGCTATAGTATGACTTTTTGGTCATGTTTTAGATGACATGCTAGAGTATGACTTTTTGATCATATTTTAGACGACATTCTATAGTATGACTTTTTGATCATATTTTAGACGACATGCTATAGTATGACTTTTTGGTCATGTTTTACATGACATGCTATAGTATGACTTTTTTGTCATATTTTAGACGACATGCTATAGTATGACTTTTTGATCATATTTTAGACGACATTCTATAGTATGACTTTTTGGTCATATTTTAGACGACATGCTATAGTATGACTTTTTGATCATATTTTAGACGACATGCTATAGTATGACTTTTTGGTCATGTTTTAGATGACATGCTAGAGTATGACTTTTTGGTCATATTTTAGACGACATGCTATAGTATGACTTTTTGGTCATATTTTAAATGGCATGCTCTAGTATGACATTTTGGTCATATTTTAGACGACATGCTATAAGTATGACTTCCGTTCATGTCATGGCAGCTAACACAGTGGTGCAGCTGTCAGAGTTGTTGTCTCTCAGTTGGAAGGTAACAGGTTCGATTCCCGTCTATACCTTTCAACATGAATTCCTTATTCCTGCAAAATCAATGACCAGAATGTAAAGTTTGTCGTCCATAATGAGGATGACTAACTTATGCATGTTGTCCATCATGTAAAACATTACATTCAAGCAAGAACATGCAATCCTCCACACTAAGTTCCAGACCCCCTATCGAACCTAGAAGCTCCTGTTTGTGAGATGACAACGCTGGCTTGGAACTTCAACATTTTTGATAAATCAATTGCATGCGTGTCTGACTTATATGACTTATATAACTTTTAAACATGTTAAGGAAGAGTGATCTACGGTGCAGTGGTTGGTGCTGTTGCCTCCCATTCAGAAGGCTCCAGGTTCAAGACTCTCCACTGACAGGATGACATTAACATCCTGGATGAAAAGCCATGTGGAGGGCAAGAATTGAACCTGCAACCTTCTGACTGGGAGGTAACAACACTAACCGCTGCACCACTGTGCTTACTTCAAGAAAATGTTTAAAAGTCATATAAGTAATATAAATCAGACGAAAATGCAATAGAGGCAGCACAACTTTGCAGTTGCTAGCGTTGTCATCTCACAGTCAGGAAGTACTCGGTTCGATCAGGGGCTTGGAACTCTGTCTGTGGAGGATTGCATGTTCTTGCTTGGAGTGTGACTTTGTCACAATTACGACTACATGATGTTTGTTTTACATCATGGACTATATGCATGATAACATGCATAAGATAGTCATCCATATTATGGATGACATATTTTAATTTACTTATTACCTATGCAGGAACATGCAAATTCCACATAGAAAGTCCCAGGCGGGGATCGAACCACGGACCTTTAGACTGTAAGACGACAACGCTGACAACTGCACTGTTGTGTTGCCTGAAATAATTTAAACGGAAGTCATATTTATAGCATGTCGTACTAAAAATATGACTAAAAAGTCAAGATTTCACATTTCAGACGACATGCTTTAGTATGACTTTTTGGTCATATTTTAGACGACATGCTATAGCATGACTTTTTGGTCATATTTTAGACGACATGCTATAGTATGACTTTTTGATCATATTTCAGACGACATGCTATAGTATGACTTTTTGATCATATTTTAGACGACATGCTATAGTATGACTTTTTGATCATATTTCAGACGATATGCTATAGTATGACTTTTTGGTCATATTTTAGACGACATGCTATAGCATGACTTTTTGGTCATATTTTAGACGACATGCTATAGTATGACTTTTTGATCATATTTCAGACGACATGCTATAGTATGACTTTTTGATCATATTTTAGACGACATGCTATAGTATGACTTTTTGATCATATTTCAGACGACATGCTATAGTATGACTTTTTGATCATATTTCAGACGACATGCTATAGTATGACTTTTTGATCATATTTCAGACGACATGCTATAGTATGACTTTTTGATCATATTTTAGAGAACATACTATACTATGACTTTTTGATCATATTTCAGACGACATACTATAGTATGACTTTTTGATCATATTTTAGAGAACATACTATACTATGACTTTTTGATCATATTTTACACGACATGCTATAGTATGACTTTTTGATCATATTTTAGACGACATGCTATAGTATGACTTTTTGATCATATTTCAGACGACATGCTATAGTATGACTTTTTTGTCATATTTTAGACGACATGCTATAGTATGACTTTTTGGTCATATTTTAGAAGACATGCTATAGTATGACTTTTTGATCATATTTTAGACGACACGCTATAGTATGACTTTTTGGTCATGTTTTAGACGACATGCTATAGTATGACTTTTTGGTCATATTTTAGACGACATGCTATAGTATGACTTTTTGATCATATTTTAGACGACATGCTATAGTATGACTTTTTGATCATATTTCAGACGACATGCTATAGTATGACTTTTTTGTCATATTTTAGACGACATGCTATAGTATGACTTTTTGGTCATATTTCAGACGACATGCTATAGTATGACTTTTTGATCATGTTTTGAACGACATGCTATAGTATGACTTTTTTGTAATATTTTAGACAACATGCTATAGTATGACTTTTTGGTCATATTTCAGACGACATGCTATAGTATGACTTTTTGATCATGTTTTAGACGACATGCTATAGTATGACTTTTTGATCATATTTCAGACGACATGCTATAGTATGACTTTTTTGTCATATTTTAGACGACATGCTATAGTATGACTTTTTGGTCATATTTCAGACGACATGCTATAGTATGACTTTTTGATCATGTTTTGAACGACATGCTATAGTATGACTTTTTTGTAACATTTTAGACGACATGCTATAGTATGACTTTTTGGTCATATTTTAGACAACATGCCATAGTATGACTTTTTTGTAATATTTTAGACAACATGGTATAGCATGACTTTTTGATCATATTTTGAACGACATGCTATAGTATGACATTTTGATCATATTTTAGACGACATGCTATAGTATGACTTTTTGGTCATATTTTAGACGACATGCTATAGTATGACATTTTGGTCATATTTTAGACGACATGCTATAGTATGACTTTTTTTGTCATATTTTAGACGACATGCTATAGTATGACATTTTTGTAATATTTTAGACGAAATGCTATAGTATGACTTTTTGATCATATTTTGAACGACAGGCTATAGTATGACTTTTTGATCATATTTTAGAGGACATGCTATAGTATGACTTTTTGGTCATATTTTAGATGACATGCTATAGTATGACATTTTGGTCATATTTTAGACGACATGCTATAAGTATGACTTCCGTTCATGTCATGGCAGCTAACACAGTGGTGCAGCTGTCAGAGTTGTTGTCTCTCAGTTGGAAGGTAACAGGTTCGATTCCCGTCTATACCTTTCAACATGAATTCCTTATTCCTGCAAAATCAATGACCAGAATGTAAAGTTTGTCGTCCACAATGAGGATGACTAACTTACGCATGTTGTCCATCATGTAAAACATTACATTCAAGCAAGAACATGCAATCCTCCACACTAAGTTCCAGACCCCCTATCGAACCTAGAAGCTCCTGTTTGTGAGATGACAACGCTGGCTTGGAACTTCAACATTTTTGATAAATCAATTGCATGCGTGTCTGACTTATATGACTTATATAACTTTTAAACATGTTAAGGAAGAGTGATCTACGGTGCAGTGGTTGGTGCTGTTGCCTCCCATTCAGAAGGCTCCAGGTTCAAGACTCTCCACTGACAGGATGACATTAACATCCTGGATGAAAAGCCATGTGGAGGGCAAGAATTGAACCTGCAACCTTCTGACTGGGAGGTAACAACACTAACCGCTGCACCACTGTGCTTACTTCAAGAAAATGTTTAAAAGTCATATAAGTAATATAAATCAGACGAAAATGCAATAGAGGCAGCACAACTTTGCAGTTGCTAGCGTTGTCATCTCACAGTCAGGAAGTACTCGGTTCGATCAGGGGCTTGGAACTCTGTCTGTGGAGGATTGCATGTTCTTGCTTGGAGTGTGACTTTGTCACAATTACGACTACATGATGTTTGTTTTACATCATGGACTATATGCATGATAACATGCATAAGATAGTCATCCATATTATGGATGACATATTTTAATTTACTTATTACCTATGCAGGAACATGCAAATTCCACATAGAAAGTCCCAGGCGGGGATCGAACCACGGACCTTTAGACTGTAAGACGACAACGCTGACAACTGCACTGTTGTGTTGCCTGAAATAATTTAAACGGAAGTCATATTTATAGCATGTCGTACTAAAAATATGACTAAAAAGTCAAGATTTCACATTTCAGACGACATGCTATAGTATGACTTTTTGATCATATTTTAGACGACATGCTATAGTATGACATTTTGATCATATTTTAGACGACATGCTCTAGTATGACTTTTTGATCATATTTAAGACGACATGCTATAGTATGACTTTTTGATCATATTTCAGACGACATGCTATAGTATGACTTTTTGATCATATTTCAGACGACATGCTATAGTATGACTTTTTGATCATATTTTAGACGACATGCTATAGTATGACTTTTTGATCATATTTCAGACGACATGCTATAGTATGACTTTTTGATCATATTTTAGACGACATGCTATAGTATGACATTTTGATCATATTTTAGACGACATGCTATAGTATGAATTTTTGGTCATATTTTAGACGACATGCTATAGTATGACTTTTTGATCATATTTTAGACGACTTGCTATAGTATGACTTTTTGATCATATTTTAGACGACATGCTATAGTATGACTTTTTGATCATATTTTAGACGACATGCTATAGTATGACTTTTTGATCATATTTAAGACGACATGCTATAGTATGACTTTTTGATCATATTTTAGACGACATACTATGGAATGACTTTTTTGTCATATTTTGGACGACATGCTATAGTATGACTTTTTGATCATATTTTGAACGACATGCTATAGTATGACTTTTTGGTCATATTTTAGACGACATGCTATAGTATGACTTTTTGATCATATTTAAGACGACATGCTATAGTATGAATTTTTGGTCATATTTTAGACGACATGCTATAGTATGACTTTTTGATCATATTTTAGACGACATGCTATAGTATGACTTTTTGATCATATTTTAGACGACATGCTATAGTATGACTTTTTGATCATATTTAAGACGACATGCTATAGTATGAATTTTTGGTCATATTTTAGACGACATGCTATAGTATGACTTTTTGATCATATTTTAGACGACATGCTATAGTATGACTTTTTGATCATATTTAAGACGACATGCTATAGTATGACTTTTTGATCATATTTTAGACGACATGCTATAGTATGACTTTTTGATCATATTTTAGACGACTTGCTATAGTATGACTTTTTGATCATATTTTAGACGACTTGCTATAGTATGACTTTTTGATCATATTTTAGACGACATGCTATAGTATGACTTTTTGGTCATATTTTAGACGACATGCTATAGTATGAATTTTTGGTCATATTTTAGACGACATGCTATAGTATGACTTTTTGATCATATTTTAGACGACTTGCTATAGTATGACATTTTGATCATATTTTAGACGACATGCTATAGTATGACTTTTTGATCATATTTTAGACGACATGCTATAGTATGACTTTTTGATCATATTTCAGACGACATGCTATAGTATGACTTTTTGATCATATTTTAGACGACATGCTATAGTATGAATTTTTGGTCATATTTTAGACGACATGCTATAGTATGACTTTTTGATCATATTTTAGACGACATGCTATAGTATGACTTTTTGATCATATTTTAGACGACATGCTATAGTATGACTTTTTGATCATATTAAGACGACATGCTATAGTATGACTTTTTGATCATATTTTAGACGACATACTATAGTATGACTTTTTGATCATATTTCAGACGACATGCTATAGTATGACTTTTTGATCATATTTCAGACGACATGCTATAGTATGACTTTTTGATCATATTTTAGACGACATGCTATAGTATGACTTTTTGGTCATATTTCAGACGACATGCTATAGTATGACTTTTTGGTCATATTTTAGACGACTTGCTATAGTATGACATTTTGATCATATTTTAGACGACTTGCTATTGTATGACTTTTTGGTCATATTTTAGACGACATGCTATAGTATGACTTTTTGATCATATTTTGAACGACAGGCTATAGTATGACTTTTTGGTCATATTTTAGATGACATGCTATAGTATGACATTTTGGTCATATTTTAGACGACATGCTATAAGTATGACTTCCGTTCATGTCATGGCAGCTAACACAGTGGTGCAGCTGTCAGAGTTGTTGTCTCTCAGTTGGAAGGTAACAGGTTCGATTCCCGTCTATACCTTTCAACATGAATTCCTTATTCCTGCAAAATCAATGACCAGAATGTAAAGTTTGTCGTCCATAATGAGGATGACTAACTTATGCATGTTGTCCATCATGTAAAACATTACATTCAAGCAAGAACATGCAATCCTCCACACTAAGTTCCAGACCCCCCTATCGAACCTAGAAGCTCCTGTTTGTGAGATGACAACGCTGGCTTGGAACTTCAACATTTTTGATAAATCAATTGCATGCGTGTCTGACTTATATGACTTATATAACTTTTAAACATGTTAAGGAAGAGTGATCTACGGTGCAGTGGTTGGTGCTGTTGCCTCCCATTCAGAAGGCTCCAGGTTCAAGACTCTCCACTGACAGGATGACATTAACATCCTGGATGAAAAGCCATGTGGAGGGCAAGAATTGAACCTGCAACCTTCTGACTGGGAGGTAACAACACTAACCGCTGCACCACTGTGCTTACTTCAAGAAAATGTTTAAAAGTCATATAAGTAATATAAATCAGACGAAAATGCAATAGAGGCAGCACAACTTTGCAGTTGCTAGCGTTGTCATCTCACAGTCAGGAAGTACTCGGTTCGATCAGGGGCTTGGAACTCTGTCTGTGGAGGATTGCATGTTCTTGCTTGGAGTGTGACTTTGTCACAATTACGACTACATGATGTTTGTTTTACATCATGGACTATATGCATGATAACATGCATAAGATAGTCATCCATATTATGGATGACATATTTTAATTTACTTATTACCTATGCAGGAACATGCAAATTCCACATAGAAAGTCCCAGGCGGGGATCGAACCACGGACCTTTAGACTGTAAGACGACAACGCTGACAACTGCACTGTTGTGTTGCCTGAAATAATTTAAACGGAAGTCATATTTATAGCATGTCGTACTAAAAATATGACTAAAAAGTCAAGATTTCACATTTCAGACGACATGCTATAGTATGACTTTTTGGTCATATTTTAGACAACATGCCATAGTATGAATTTTTGGTCATATTTTAGACGACATGCCATAGTATGACTTTTTGATCATATTTTAGACGACATGCTATAGTATGAATTTTTGGTCATATTTTAGACGACATGCTATAGTATGACTTTTTGATCATATTTAAGACGACATGCTATAGTATGACTTTTTTGATCATATTTTAGACGACATGCTACAGTATGACTTTTTGATCATATTTTAGACGACATGCTATAGTATGACTTTTTGATCATATTTCAGACGACATGCTATAGTATGACTTTTTGATCATATTTCAGACGACATGCTATAGTATGACTTTTTGATCATATTTTGAACGACATGCTATAGTATGACTTTTTGATCATATTTTAGACGACACGCTATAGTATTACTTTTTTGTCATATTTTAGACGACATGCTATAGTATGACTTTTTTGTAATATTTTAGACGACATGCTATAGTATGACTTTTTGATCATATTTTGAACGACATGCTATAGTATGACTTTTTGGTCATATTTTAGATGACATGCTATAGTATGACTTTTTGATCATATTTTAGACGACATGCTATAGTATGACTTTTTTGTCATGTTTTGGACGACATGCTATAGTATGACTTTTTGATCATATTTTAGACGACATACTATGGTATGACTTTTTTGTCATGTTTTGGACGACATGCTATAGTATGACTTTTAGATCATATTTTAGACGACATGCTATAGTATGACTTTTTGATCATATTTCAGACGACATGCTATAGTATGACTTTTTGATCATATTTTAGACGACATGCTATAGCATGACTTTTTGATCATATTTCAGACGACATGCTATAGTATGACTTTTTGATCATATTTTAGACGACATGCTATAGTATGACTTTTTGATCATATTTCAGACGACATGCTATAGTATGACTTTTTGATCATATTTTAGACGACATGCTATAGTATGACTTTTTGATCATATTTTAGACGACATGCTATAGTATGACTTTTTGATCATATTTTAGACGACATGCTATAGTATGACTTTTTGATCATATTTTAGACGACATGCTATAGTATGACTTTTTGATCATATTTTAGACTACACGCTATAGTATGACTTTTTTGTAATATTTTAGACGACATGCTATAGTATGACTTTTTTGTAATATTTTAGACGACATGCTATAGTATGACTTTTTGATTATATTTTAGACGACATGCTATAGTATGACTTTTTGATCATATTTTGAACGACATGCTATAGTATGACTATTTGGTCATATTTTAGACGACATGCTATAGTATGACTATTTGGTCATATTTTAGACGACATGCTATAGTATGACTTTTTGATCATATTTTAGACTACACGCTATAGTATGACTTTTTTGTAATATTTTAGACGACATGCTATAGTATGACTTTTTTGTAATATTTTAGACGACATGCTATAGTATGACTTTTTGATTATATTTTAGACGACATGCTATAGTATGACTTTTTGATCATATTTTGAACGACATGCTATAGTATGACTATTTGGTCATATTTTAGACGACATGCTATAGTATGACTTTTTGATCATATTTTAGACGACATGCTATAGTATGACTTTTTGATCATATTTTAGACGACATGCTATAGTATGACATTTTGATCATATTTTAGACGACATGCTATAGTATGACTTTTTGATCATATTTTAGACGACATGCTATAGTATGACTTTTTTGTCATGTTTTGGACGACATGCTATAGTATGACATTTTGATCATATTTTAGACGACATACTATGGTATGACTTTTTTGTCATGTTTTGGACGACATGCTATAGTATGACTTTTAGATCATATTTTAGACGACATGCTATAGTATGACTTTTTGATCATATTTCAGACGACATGCTATAGTATGACTTTTTGATCATATTTTAGACGACATGCTATAGTAATGACTTTTTGATCATATTTCAGACGACATGCTATAGTATGACTTTTTGATCATATTTCAGACGACATTCTATAGTATGACTTTTTGATCATATTTCAGACGACATGCTATAGTATGACTTTTTGATCATATTTCAGACGACATTCTATAGTATGACTTTTTGATCATATTTTAGAGAACATGCTATAGTATGACTTTTTGATCATATTTCAGACGACATGCTATAGTATGACTTTTTGATCATATTTTAGAGAACATACTATAGTATGACTTTTTGATCATATTTTAGACGACATGCTATAGTATGACTTTTTGATCATGTTTTAGACGACATGCTATAGTATGACTTTTTGATCATATTTCAGACGACATGCTATAGTATGACTTTTTGATCATATTTTAGACGACATGCTATAGTATGACTTTTTGATCATGTTTTAGACGACATGCTATAGTATGACTTTTTGATCATATTTTAGACGACATGCTATAGTATGACTTTTTGATCATATTTCAGACGACATGCTATAGTATGACTTTTTGATCATATTTTAGACGACATGCTATAGTATGACTTTTTGATCATATTTTAGACGACATGCTATAGTATGACTTTTTGATCATATTTTAGACGACATGCTATAGTATGACTTTTTGATCATATTTCAGACGACATGCTATAGTATGACTTTTTGATCATATTTTAGACGACATGCTATAGTATGA